>NW_024041262.1:19730274-20330274 GCF_014851395.1 Micropterus salmoides | reverse complement strand
GTTCGGACATGTGGGTATTTATGGAAATGCTGCCGATGACGTGGTTGGATGTGTGTTCCCGCTCCTGAAACTCTGCTAGTTAGCACCACTTAAAGTTTAACTTCTATGCCAAACACTTGTTAGCAAAAAGTGCCAACTAGAGACTTTGTATAAAGTAAAACGTCTATATTTTTATATGACACAGAAGGGCAGACTTCAATACAAGTGTTGCAAAATAAGTCAAACTGCCCTTTCTCAAGCATCAGCCACATACTGGACCTTTTAAGTTTTATTATCTATCCCATTCATCCAACTTCAACCAACAATCCAAGGCCAGGTGAGAGAAAAATATTTCAAGTATGTTCTACACAGATGTGCAGTTAATATTGTCATCTTAATTCTTACTTGCATAAAACCATGATTTAATTCAGGTGGCTTCTACATAGGAGCTACTATTATTTTCAGCTCTGTATATCTTGGGGGTTATACTAAAGCATGTCACACAGCAATGAATTTTTAAGTTGAGATGTTTATTTTATTTAATTTTCTTAATTTCCTCTGAAAACAAATTATATTGGATTTTTCTCACTGATTTCACTCAGTGATCCGCTGGCCCGTTATTTTACACGTGCAAATCGGGTCAGATCTTTATGACCCAATTTGCATATGACCCACAGCACATCATCATGGAAGAAGACTGGAACATAGCTCAAGTGGTAAATTGCCGAAATGGTTTGGCTTCGTCTTTACAACCACAGACCCATACAGCTCTGATAATTTTGAGAGAGAGAACTGTTCACCAAAAAGTTTAACATGACTCAAATAATAATTACTAGAATAATGTGTTAAAAGCTGTACTCTTATGCATCTCAACTCAGTGCACCATTGCAGTCTTCAATAATGAAAAACTGGAAATATAGCTTTTATAAATAGTGTGCAAATGTACGTATGTGACTTGAAATATTGTATCTGACTGGGGGTATTCCTCGCTGAAATACTTTAAAAACCGCAGCATAAGTACATATATTGTGAACATAAAAGTTTATTCCTCTGAGTATGCTTCTATCTACTGTCTTTCTTTCCTCTTTTTATGCTCTATAAAACACTACACAAACTCTCTCACACAAACACACGCACACTCATATTGCCTTTGTGCTATAGTCTACAGCCTATAATCAGATTTTAGCATTAACAAGATTAGAAATGTGCACAGATTCTTCCTGTACAGCGATAGGAAATGAAAACTGTCTATTATACCATGGACAAGACTATGACAAACACAGATATAAGGCGGCAGAAGTGACATTCTCTATCATATCAGATCACAGCAAATTATCACCCAATCATAGATTAAAATAATCTGACTTTCTTTTCTGCAGCAACAATAGAGGAAGATCCAAACTTGGTAGTGCTGAAAGAATTTCAAAAAGGGCATTTATGTATGTGTGTACTGTAGCTGTCTCCCACCTCATCAGATATGTCTTGGTGCCTGTGGGGATGAAACAAAGCATCTCTGGACATTCTTCCAGACATTGTGATGGACGGACACCCGCCGGATCAGGACCCCCAAAGGAAAAGGCAATGGATAGACAGAAAGGAGATGCTGTAAAATTTCTGTTTCCTTTAGGGCAAGGGTGTTATGAGGTAGTGTGGAAGGGTGCCAAATCAGATACCAGCACATCAAAAACTAGCCTCAGGGGATGAAACAGTCGAGGAATGACACGAAGTCTTGGGCAAAACAAAAAGCACACTTATACGAGCCTGCATACACAGAGATACAGACAAACATTACACACAACACACATCATTCTTGTTCTATATATTGCAATGGTGCAAAATTGACACGTGAGCAATGCCATCTCTTTCTTTCCTCTTCCCTTTACACACATAAAAAGTCACCCACACACTGAAAAAATGCCCAGCGGTCTGTAGACATCGAATTTTCAACCTACCCTCGCCACACTTCACTCAGAAATCACATTACCTTTGCCACCCCAATCCGCAATAAGCACAGTGCAGCAGCTAGATCCACCTTGTCAAACCTCTGAGAACGCCATTACACTGCTCCTCAGAACTGTGTTGTGCCAGCTCACGAAAACAATCAAAAAAGCACCCATCCAGAGAGAGGATAGGATACTAATTTCGAGTTTTTACTCTCATCTGGGATGGTAACGAGCTAGTTCGAAAGAATGGAGAAGGTGAGGTAGAACTGCACCCACAAGGGAATGAAAAGAGGGAAGGAGTAAATGTATGGTATTTAATCATTAGTGAGGGGAGATAGGCCTGCGGATGCGGTGGCGGCAGCAATACAATTGGCAGCTCTGGTCATTCATTTAGAGTGACATTCATTAGTCTGCCCTATAATCTGCCTCCTACATGGAGGATAGGATGAGGAGCAAGGTGGAGAACAGGCTCTATGAATCACAGACATGGACACTATCGTACTTGGGTCTCTTCTCTAGTGGCCCCAGAACAAGGAACCTTATCAGGCCCTATAAGGCTGCTAAATAATGAGGCTGCCACATCTTCCACAGCATGGCTGTCTGCATCATAACATAAATACAACTGAAAGTATGGACGGCAGAAAGGAATACACACACACACACACACACACACAACACATGCACAGTATACCTGGACAGAACAGCAGAAATTGTATACCTGCACATTAGCGCGAAACAACAACATGAAACAACAGAAATGGCCTTTTGGACTGTTGGTTGGAAAAATCAAGCAATTTAAAGGCTTCACCTTGAGCTCTTTGTAGTCAGCACATTTTACTTGAATTTATTCGAACATGAACATCAGATATTGCGTTAATTATTTTCCCTTCACTTCCGTCCCTCTGTGTTGTCTTCCATGGAAAGAAAGACACAGTGACATGAAGCAGCTCCAGCCAACATGGCACAGCAACTCACTTTTCTATTACCATATTTAGTCCTTAATTAGGGTTAATTAGGCTCTCAGTGGGTCTGTCCAGTCTTCTCTCTCCACGTGAGGTGATTGAGCAGCCACTCAGAAGAATACAGCACACTGCTGGTATAAATGAAAAAATGTGCCATGCTGAGTGGAGGAAGGAGGGTGAGCAATTACTACATGTTTTTGTGTGTGTTTTTGTCTCTGGCCTGTGTGTGGTGTGCGCTCAATTTAATGGCTTGTATCCTAAGAGAACACACTCGCACGCAAACCTACATTCAAAAAAAAAATAAAATAAAAAGAGCACCATTATTCACAAATTGCCACAAAGCAGTTTTGTCAATAACACACCACTCAAGGGAGACACAGATGGCTTTACCTCTCAGCACCTCTCCAGCTTATTGTGACATCACTGGTTTGTCCGTGGTTCCTATCACTTTCAAAACTACCCGTGAATTTGTGCAATGGATCATCCCCCTCCATTTCTCTTTGCAGGTCTGATGAAAATAAAGCATGGAAAATGACCTGGCTAAGCAATGCTAGCTTTCCACCAGTGAAGGCTGGATTTACTGTTGTTTACACCTTTTGAAACCAATAAAAATGCAGACTGCCAACTGGCTTACTGATGATGGACTTTCTGCTTAACTAGCTCATTGGCTCATAAGGCTAGATATCAAACCTCATATCAACATATCAAGAAGAACTTCTGAGTTTAAAAAATACTTTGACATGTGTTCAGTTATTGTTCAAATAGGAGGTGTCACCTTGATGAGCTTAAAGCTAGCTAAACAAGAGTCATGCTGGATAAACAGCAGCAAATCATTAGCTGCAACATATAAAACTTTAATGCTTGACCTGAACAGAGATTGATAAAACACTTTTGAGTATATGGTCCATTTAATAGTAATTCAATCATATCATTGACGATCTCCATCAGCAGATGGATTTTGCACAGTGGTCATGTAATTGTAGATCAACTGTATTTTTTGGAGGGGCACCGGAAGGACTTATCTAGGTTGGTTTAAAAGTTGATTATTGACTTTGGAAGCAGCACTTGAGAAAACACTATCCACAAAGTCTTTTAGTAAAAATGAAAAAAAAAAAACTGAATTTGGAACATCTACAATTACAACTGGGCAAACTCACAATATGATTCAAAAGCAATATAATGAACCCTTTATCCAAAGGTTGTCTCATTAGGTTGTACCTATAAACAGTATTGCTTTGGTATCAGTACCAAGGGTATCAGAATAAAACATTTCTATGTCCCACTCATTGTTTGTCTAACGTTTAACTTGAGGTGTTCGGGAAGAGGATACGGGGTCAGGCTTTGACTTATCTGTCAACTAAGTACACCCTGAACCTCAGATTGAACAATAAAATGAATAATATTGTGGCTTTGCACTACGCATGAGAAGCAAAAACATCTCTTGTGAAAGGACTCCATAAGCCATGTAAAATCCTGAGTTTATGTATGAAGAAGAAATAAACTATACATGTTAACCTTACCACAAGAAAAAATGCTTAGTTACTCTAAATGATTCGGCCTAGGGAAATACCAACACCAATACTTAAAGAATTGTAGTCCGAATTCCATTCTACCCTACGTCCTTCGTAGATTATAGCCTCTAGGTATAAAATCCAACCAGGATTTCAGGCTTTTAAGCATATGGGTAAAAACACACACACCGCACCAGGGGAGGCTGAGCAAAACACTCTTTCAGGGGAATATTTTTCTTCAACTTTAATTGTAGATAATTAATTGGTGGAAACTTTTGTCCCTGACAAAAGCGGTCCCTGTGTCATTAGCAGCATCATTAATAGAAGATGACGTTTCTTGTCTTTAATTAGGATTATCGAAGGGGGAATTGAGTGAAAGGGAAAGAGGAGAGAGAATGAGAGAGAGAGACAAAGAGAAAAATAAGAGGGCACTGGAGGGTTAGAAGGCAAGAAGTAAATAGATGGGGTGTGAAGATATGAGTTACGTAACTGACAGTAGGGAACAATGAAATGAAAAATAAATAGGATTGATCTATCTATCTATTATTCCGTCTTTTTTTAATGCAAAAAATAATGGACTCAATAATGGTTCACAATATATACAGAATTTTTTTTTAAATTGTTCTCATGAAGAAAAAATAATTAGAAGAACACATGGGTGTGTGGAATTTGTTAGCTGTGAGGTACAGTGTAACTGTGGTTGACTGCCTTTGACAGTGAGAAGAGATGAGACATCAACCAGTTCCGTTGCTGCTCACACTCAGAGCAATAAAGTCACATCTCATCTTGTACTGCAAGACACACACACACACACACACACACACACACACACACACACACACACACACACACACACACTCCAATCTTTATCTGTGTTGCCAGCAGAAGAAAAGAAACTTTTAATTGAGTCATGATAAAAGCCATCTCTTTGTCTTCCTCACCCTCTCTTTTTCTTCTTCTTCTTCTTTCCCTTGCTGTGTTCAGTTCACCATCTGGCGGAGTGAAGATAAGTGAAGACAGCATCATACTGAACTTGAAGAGTGGATAGATACTCATAATCAGTTAAAGAGCTAAAAGCCAGTGGGGCCCGAAAAGTACACATCATCCAATGATTAAAGCCTCAAATAACAATATGCCATATAATGCAATGCTGACTGGACCCTATATGTCCTAAGTTCTAAACATCTTGGCCCAAAAATCTGAATGCTTCACTGATGGATACAATTCCAATCATTTAATTGCAGGGGTGGAGATCTGGTACTCAGCAACAACCAAAATGAATCAGAAGCTGAGAAATTAATATCCTTACCTTTATTCACAATGTTTCCATCACTTCATCATAATTTGCTTGGTAAGTCTTTTGCATTAACAAAGAGACAGGACGTGCAATATGTCAGAGTGAATATTGCAAATGCCCACCACATGGGCTGCGCTTATAGTGAATTTCAAGCATGCAAATTCATTCTTGAGATTAAACGAGGTACGGTAAAGTTCCGAAAAGCTTGGTAGATACTACATATTTACAGAAGGTCATAGGCCAAGACTATATTTTGGTTCCTAACATTTGTTCATGGGAAATGCATGGAAACCTATCGGCAATCCATACAAACTAAAATTTCATTCATTTAGTCTGCTGTTCTTCAATTAAAATGACTAACACAGGCATTCATATGCATATGTATGTCAATGTTAAAGGGTTCTGCAAAATAAAACTAAAGTAATCAAAGCAAAATGAAAGCAATAGAAATAATGCAATATAATCAAAAATGCAAAATACTAATTTGTGTAATACAACTGATTCAAGAAAGGCCATGACGGAGCATTACAATATTTCGCTGTTTGGTTGTACGTGTGAAGACTGGTGCGGGCACAGTGCATGAGCCAGGACAGGATTTTTTTATTTATTTTTTATTGGATACCTTGTTACTGGAGGTCAGAGAACATGCCTGGTAAATGCCTTTGTTGTGATAAATTTATGTTCTTTGTCTGGTAGGAAAAACAGCAGAAGATGTGAGTGCACCTCCGAATATGTGTGTATGTAAAGTGTGTTTGTGTCTGTGTGTATATGTGAGGGTAACGTGAGTGTATGCATCACTGGCGTTGTTCCCCCTCCATCCTCTCCATGTTGAGTCTATCCGGGAGGGAACTTGTTGACCTTGAGACTCCCGGAGAACAATGAGAGACTGTCTGCTGTATGCTAAACAATCTGGAGGCGTATGGCTATCTGTCTGTGTGCGCGTGTGTGTGTGCGTGCGTGTGCGTGCGTGTGTGAACCTGGCTGTGCATAATCTGCGAGGGCTGGAAGAGCTGGACAACAAGGGGAAGACGAAGAGTGTGAGTGTGTGAGTGTGTGTGTGTGTGCGCGACAATGTTTGTGTGTGTTTCAGCAGCAGACGACGATGTAGTTTTTAATGTCTGCAGGTTGAGAGCGCACATACACATACATACAAACGCGTGGACTGACTTGTTTTGTTTGGGTACAGACAGTTTCTATATTGAGTTTTAATAGGCAGTCTAATCTGTGATTTGTAGCCACTCTGAGGGATGCCGCGAACACGCCTGGATGCTGTGTTTGCGATCACTTCAGTTTCCTTTTTTTGCGTGTCTGTCTTCCTGTCTGAATGTGCCTGACTGTCTGCCCGATTACAACAGAAATAGCAGCAGGTGTCTTGGCTGTGATTCTTCAGTAGCTCACTTTTCCCTAATGCTTTGCTCTATATTTATGAAGGCTCTAAATACGGCAATAAAAAGCATATAGGCTGGAAAACGGTTATGGATCCCCAGTGGTAGGGTTTCAGTGTTTCTTTTTATGGCAGAAACACAAATGATGTGTGAGGTGGAGGAAATTAGAGACGGATAGAGGGCTGCACATGTCTTCAGGAGAGAAGAGTAGAAAAGCAGAGATTTTGTTGAACGTATACACACTCTCGCCAGCACATACTAATACGCAGGCGCAGACACAAGTACCAGACACAGACACGGCTGCTGTTAAGGCCATTACAATGATTCAGACGTGCCCGTGGGAAATGGTATGAGTCACCTACGAGTAGTTCCTGCTTGTCCACAAAGTCTGGCTTTATCACTTCTGATAAATGCATTTGCAGAGCGGATACATTTTTGCACGTGATCAAAACATTTTGCTGCATGTAATTTTGAAGTGCTGCTTATATGTAACAGGAGGAAATAGCAAAAATAATACCCCATAGGAAACCGCAATTTCTTGCTTTATATATGTGACAAAGATCATTACTTCCGTTTTTCCAGGGACAGCAGACAAAAACAAAGGCTTTCTGGACATCATTCATACATGATAAGGTAATAATATAAATGTGAATAAAAAGACACCCACAAAGAGCTCATATGAAACACTTTCATTTGCAATATATGAGTCTAATATATCATAATTAGGTCCAGCGGGTTAACCAGTCAACTCCTGAAACAAGGGAACCAATGAGATCCTGTATGCCACAATGCACAGTTGTCTTGGCTAGACAAGGCGGCTAAATGCCTCATTTAGTAAATGAGACGGCAGGCTCAGCTAATTGTTATCTACTCTCTCTCTCTCTCTCTCATTCCTTTTCCCTTCCTTGAAAGACAGCACAAGTATTATATCCAAAGACTTTCTTCTCATGTTAATGTGACAAAGCTTTTGTGGCCCTGCACAAACTTGCTGCCACTGAAATGAAGATAACTCTAAAGATTAATTGAGGGATCTGATGAGGAAATCGCTATTTCTCTGTGTAGATTAAAAACATATTGTGCCTGCAACAGATGAGATGTCTCTTTTGACACGACCATTGTTCCAATTATTGTTTTAGGCCCAGAATTAGAAAGTCAAAGAGAGTGCTCAGTAGAGTGAGAAAGGACTGTATACCAGGGATGGTTGCATACGCATAATGATCTGCAAGGAATAGGCATGCTACTATAATGACACAAGCAATCAATCAAGCATGAATAGTATTATTATCCACATGCAATTGCCTCAACACAACCCATAAAGTTGGTTCAAATAACCTCTGTGTAGAAACAACCTTATTCAAGGACACGTTTGCGCAGTGGTAGGCGGGCAAACATGTACACTGCATGCATGTGAGTACACACAAACACATGCAGAGATTCGAACAAACAGAACTGTCAATAATGTGTGAATACACAGTAAGCCTGCTACAAGTTCTTTTGTGTGTCTGAGCACTGTAAATCTGGCAGCATGCCTACAACTTGCCACCGTGCTCTGCTGTCACAGTGTACCAGCTGCCTGGCTCAGGGTGGTAAGGGATCTTTAATCACACACCCACAGTCTCTGGCAAATTGCTGCCTGCTGACTGGAATTGATAAACCAATAGCCACAACAACAGGGGAGCCTGAACCATCGGTGTAGCAGAACCACCTGGGTGGAGCTGTGGAGGAAATAAAAGGTTGTAGAAACCTAACCCAGGAATTTGTATTTCTCACGTCAACATGTAAAAGCTGAAGAAAGATTAACTTCAACAGAGCAACATGACTTATGTCTGGCCTCTGGCTTTAGATCAGTGAAGCCAAGATCAGACAAAGGCACACAGAGCATGAAAGAAATACCCACGATGCTGATGGTAAGTTGTGGAGGTGGAGGGGAGAGAGATCAGAGATCACAGATGTGGGAAAAGTGAGGCAGGCTAACTATAAGTTGCTGCAGCAGCTGCATGACCATACCAATATAAATTCCATCGGCCCTCTGTATGGGCAAAGACTGCAAGAGTTTTGAAGATTGATCCTAATACACTAATGATGCTGCAGCTGTCACAGACTTATCACTCCTCACACTCCAACGCTCTTTCCACTGCTACGCGCAGAAACATTTCTCACGCTCCTTTGATCTCTCCTCAGACCTTCCTCCTGCTTCCTTGCTTCTGTTTTTCCACTGCTCTCTCATTTATTTTGACACATTCCACTGTTTTCCACCCCTTTCCTTTTCCCACATCCAGGTAACTTTGTGCTTTGCTTTAATTTTTCTTCCTTACGGGGCAAGAATTAGGACTTGCTCATATTGTGCCTATGGAGTTTTAATCATTTTCTGTGCAGCTGGAATGCTGTCTTGATCTCTAATAATGCAGCTAAACATGATCCCTCTACTCCCTCTCCTTCTAAAATGACATGACAGCAGCTGATGTCAAATCTGGTATGTTTTTCTTCAGATTTCTCGTGATGGATTAAGTTAATTTACTCTAACAGTGAAATGGGAGAGAAACTATATTTCATCTCCAGCTGATCAACATAACTGAGAAGACACAGTACTGTTGCAGAGTAGCGAGGAAGAATCTGGATAAGATGTGAAAGAAATTCATCACACTTTAATTAGTACAAAGAGCAGAAGCAGAATTCTGACTGAAATAATGGAGGACTACAATTATCACTGCTGTCACAGACATACTATATCCTAAATCATTGATTAAATATGAATAAGTAATTTAATTAAATCCATTTCTTATTCAAATCTGGCTCCAAGGCTAGTAAAAAGAACCAATCAGGGTGTTTCATTCAATAATCAATTTCTGCATATACAGTAAACCTTATAATCCAACATTGCTTTGATACCAATTATATCATATCGAGCCAATTACGGTTGCTAGTCAACCTATTGTATAAATTGAAAACAATGACAATGAGTAATCGTGTTTTGCAACCTGAGTCTCCCCTTCTTTTTCATGGCTTTGAGACTAGGTCAGGGCACAACACACTGCCTGGTAGCCTGAATGTTCCCCACTGATGATATCAATAATGTTTCCCTTTTCAGCGGAAGGGCTAGACATACTTTAGACTTTTGGTTTCCAGTTTTCTCTTCAGTGGTTCCAAATTAAATATTTAACTCTGCATACATACAGGACATTAAAGTGTAAACCGTGACTGGTTTTCAATCATTCTAAAAGGACAAAGAGAAAAGTTGAAAGGAGTATTGGCCATTTACAAAGGACATGCAGTGGTGGTCTAGGTTCCTTCATAACCTCACTGACTTCCAGGAGTGAGCTCCAGGCTCATATGTTGCAGAAGAAGGGATCTATAGACACCAGATAAGCTTTGTAGTCACTGAATGTATATTTAGTTATGATCTCAGTTCAGCTGAAAGCTGAGACATTGACCCAGCCCCCATCTGAATACATTTTCAGAATTAAAAAAATAAAAATAATAATAATAATAATAATAATAATAATAATAATATCAATAAATCAGTAAATATCAATATGATAATCAAAATAAAATAAGCACAGTGCACACCTGACTTAGGATCCCCTGGAAAAAAACAGCACACAGGCAGAATTGACAAGTCAGTTTATGAAAGAAGGGAACTGGTTGAAATAAGTAGTTCATTAAATAGGACTCAGCAAAGACATTCACTTCAGTCATAAACACACTCCCAGCGGGGTATAACAATGGATGTTTGGATGTTAGGTAAAGCTGCCGGAGGATCGGATTTTATTGCATTGTTTTGTTTTTTTGTGTGTGCGTGTATTGTTGTTGATTTTGTTGGGGATATAGCCAGAATCCAAATACCGGATTATCTCAACTGATCATTATTCAGACAAATAAAACAAAGGTGAATCCCAAAACGAATACACATTTTGAAAACTAGACATATTAGAAATAATAACACACTACATGAATCTAATGGAGTTCATAAACCCTTTTAAAATACATAGTGGAAGCTGAGCAAAACATCACAGATTCTAGCAATTCCATTGGGATGAATAGAACTGACTAAAAGCCCATATATTACTGAAAAGGAAGCGACCAGCAAATGTCATGCTGGGTCCTCTGTGAAATTTGAAATTATTAATGTTAGCAATCGTTCTAGGATTTGAATTCTCCTTTCACTGCAATGAATGTTAGGAACGAAAGAACTAAACCAAATAGGACATTCTCAGACACATTTATGGCAGGCAAACACCACACAGCAGAGCTAATCTGAAGCAGACATAGTATGAGGTCAATGCAGAATCCCTCACACAATGACTGACAATAAACTGACTCGGTACTTCATTAGTGTAGACTTCATGCAGCGAAGTACTGCGAGAAGCATTTCAGCCAGTACGAAAATGAAGAATTATGGGTGTTGAAGGCGAGTAAGAAGTTCCAATAACAGTCATGTGGAGTCTACTGTAGGAAAGTATTTGGCACTCACCCCTGCCATAATTAGACATATCTGGCATTGCTGCACGCAGGGCCCGGGTTCTCAACTCCCAGTCAATTTGATATATTAAACAATTATTGAATATGCCACCAAACAAAACTCAGTGACACAAAGAGCTGTGTAAATCTCTGGCTGCTTCCCCTAAATTATGTATGACTCAATGAATTATTCATGACGAGGAAGTGGAAGAGGAAGAAGGCGACGGCAAATAAGTAATACTACTAAAAAAACTGAAGAGTTGAAAATAAAACAATGGACTGTAAATGGAACAATGACAGTAAAAAATAAATTCTCTGTAAAAGGCCAAGTTGTGTCTATTTGGTGTAAGCTCGTGAACTTGGCAAATCAGAATGAGTCAGTCAATTCAAATTGAGTTGGCTGTCATTCATGGATGAATAGAGGCTTATTATGATAATAACATTACGGTGACGGCTTGCATGCATGACGGATCAGCAGTCAGTGCAGTGTTACAGGATGATAATGTGATTGGCAGACAAAAAAGTCAAGAGAGATGGTAGTGTGTAAGAGTGTAAGGCTGCATGAGTGCGGGACATTGACGGATATTTATAGGGCAGCAGTCGGCTGCCCATTCACTATGTCCCAATGCCTTGCCTGTATATAGCATAATACATGGGTCAGTAAGTATCCTAAGTGCAATGTAATCCATGTTTTACTGAATTCATTAGATACATCTGCATGAATTCTCCATGAAACAAGTGACAGGTCTAGCGATTGGTAGAGAAGACTATGAATGCTTGTAGATGTCATAAGGTAACCAAATAGCCATTTTAGAAGGTGGCAAAACACACACAACAGATGATCAATCCATCTTCCCTGTGACTTCAGACTGGTGATTTCTGTGGCTGTGGAATGGGTCTGATAGTAGCATATAGTTATGGCATCACAGGTGCTGCAGGCAGCATAGGTTAGCTGAGCTGTCACTGGCCCCCTGCCTCGCTAGCAAAAGTGTTTTACATATAGATTGAATTACCTAACAGTTCTGCCCTATGTAAATGACCATTATGCAAATAGTGTGCAACAGTACACATCCTGCCAGACAGGGGAGTTTTTGTGTTTCTGTGTGTCTCAGGGAATCTCAAATGAAATGCTTTAGTGTTCCTGTTCTTGAGCATGCTTGTTCAAGAACCACACGCAAAACTCAAATGATAAAACTGAAACTAAAAATACATTTCATTAAACATCAAACAGGGGATGTGGGACATCCTTTCCTTACCCTACAAACACATAACAAGATATAATTACAGACATACAGCACAGACTAACAACGGTTTAGCAATGACCATAACTCTATAGGGACTGCAGAGAGAGAACAGGTGCAACACATAGAGAACAGCTGCATGATTGTGACTGATAACAATGTGGTCTTTATGAGGTAGTGAAGAAGAAAGACAAAGTGGAGTATGGTAAATTAACAGAATGAGAGATATGCACTATAAAATTATGACAGAATAAAATTGAGACAGAAGGTCAAAAGGTGTCACATTGTAATTCCATGAGCAAGAAGTGAAAGAGATTGGTGTTGTAAGCATACTATACAATTTGAATGTCATGGTCATCCAGTTTCAGCTGGCAGAGAAGAGACAAAGGAGCAGAACCATTCCACTTGAGGTAAAGGAAGAAAAGGGAAACGGTGATCATTAGCTGAATGCTAGGCATTGGCTAATGAAGGGTGAAGTACAGCACAGAGCAGAGCACTGGGGAGCTGAGCTAGCTTTTACTGAGCATTTCTGGGAGCAAGGGCCCATGCCTTTCTGCTGCCTGCTATTCTGGTCTGATTGGAGTGTCGGAAGCACCCAGCATGCTCATTGTGCCAAAGTTTTTTTTTTTGGTGGGGGGGGGGGGGGGGGGGGTACAAAAGAGATGCTTGTGTTACAGGGGATCAGGTCGCAATGCTGAGGTGACCCTCAGCCTTTCACGGGTTACATTCCTCAGGCCAGGCTAATTCAAACCATATCTGTTGCTGTTGTTCCCACCGCAAAGCCTTTGGCTCTTTGCTGCTCTACTCTTATGTTGTCCTTTTCTTAGATTTGTGTTAGGTATGTTTCTCTTTGAATGTATCCTCCTCATATTGATCATCCATCTCTTTCATCTTTCCTTAGTATCTATTTCCCTAAGACTCCCATCTTCTTCTCACCAGTTTATCTTCTAAAAAGCCCTGACTTCTTTTATATATTTGCTACCACATCCTCTCAGCCTGTTTGTTTGATTGTTTGTTACTGACAAACATATGCGTATGACTAATGGCTGGATTTGAATAAAATGTACTGTGCACATTCATGGTCTGAAGAAAAAACCTATTGATTTCAGTCACCTATAATACACAGCCACCGTCAGACCAAACTTTCCTTACATAACTATCCTATCATCTAGTGCAATGTTGACCATAAAAGTAACAGCTACTGCACCTGGGGAGATTATTAGGCCTTGGCACAGAGGTCTGCACCCGACTGAAGCTTTCCTTGTTCTTTCTGTTGCCTCTCGTCTTTTATGTCTTGCCAAACAGATTGACCAAGGATGCCAAAAATATCCCCCGGACTCAATAAGATATCATGCCAGAAAAACATTTTTTTTGTGTGCAATCCTTAACAGTGATTTTCCTGTTTACACCCGTAACAACATGTAATAATGACCATTAAACAGCACACAGACAGTGTTTGCTTTTCTAGGACATAATAAACCCTATAGGACACCGATTTAGATTCACCATCCTGCTATTGGCAATAGAAATGTATTCATCACATTCTGCGCTGATTAATATTCATAGGGTTGATGCCATGTTAAACAGTAAACTGAGACACCCGTGTTCAAAGCTGTCTAGGCTGATTAGCATGCCAGAGTTCTGCCCATGTATTCTGAGTGAGTAATTACTGTAATGTCTCTAATTGCGCACTTGTCGATTAAACCTGCATTCTCTTTCACAGTGACCCTGACAACCAGGTGACCAAAGTTGTGGGATGTCTTGGCTTACTTGTTTGCCTCTTTTTTCCTAGGTTGATCTAAAGGGCTTGATATAAAGACAGAAAGAAAGAAATACAAAACTGAAAGTGGCCAAATGCTCTCTGCTTAATTAATTTCTCACATGCTTTAAGGCAAAGCACCCCTCTGTGCATGTGGCCATCTCCACAGATGTGCTCTAGATGAGGTTAAAGCAAGTTATCCTTGTACAAACATGGGCTTTTCTGTTTTTAACACCAATGCTGTACTCAATGTACTGAAAGGCATTTGTAAAAGTATGCAAGTACTTACATTTGTTCTGATATCACAGCATCAATGCTTTATTTTTTCTGCCTCTCTTTCTCCCTCTTACACACACATACTCAAAAAACACAGACACATTCACACTTCTGTTCTGGAAATGTCACATTTCTCCTAAACTATGCCACCAAAAAAACAAAAAAAGTGACTTTGAGGTAAAACAAATAATACCAAAGATGGAACTTCTTAAAGTATATATATATATATATATATATATATAAATACAAATAAGGTCTATATGTAATTGCCCAATAACAACATGAACTGTGTGGGACTCCTGGTTGGAGGTTAAAGAGTAGCAAACGTCAGCAGGGGTCGGATGGTAATTGATTGGGTTGGGGTCAGAGTAACAACATTCCTGTCCAGCCACACACTGTTGAAGCAAGGATAGGCAGGTCAGAAATGGCAAATAAAAGCTGTGGGTCAAGCTACTGGGAGTTGACCACATGAAACATATACATTGAGTGCATCCTGGACAAGAGACAGGAATCAGTAAGAGAGAAAAAGGGGTAACTTGTAAAATACAAAGTAGCTTGAGCAATGCATTGTTTTAAAGAGCCTTCCTAATGAAACACATTCTTATGACACATAAATTAACGTGACTGCTTGTGCAAGGCACAACAATTCTGCCAATTTATTAAGTACTTGTTTGTAATTTTTCACACATAATGTTCTTTATAAAAACAATAAACCTTGTGCACCCATCACATGTCTGCAGGATGGTTTGTAGTTGTATTTGGAACCTAAAAAACGTTGCTACATGTTTTACTTCAACTAGAAATTAGCCAAATGGATCAAAATGTTTCCAACCCCTCTCAGTGGATCAGAGGCTTCTCTTTGAAGTGGATAACGAAGCCTTAAAATGGCTGTGGAAATGCTCAAACGGCCCCCCTGACAGCTTTTTTGATAGATTTTTCATTTGTCCCAGATATTTCATTTCATTCTTTCTGAGTCTTTAAATGATTAAACAATATTTTCTCTCTGTGTTTCTTTTTGTGTGTCTGGCTTTTTTTAAACTTTGCATGTTTACACAGCTTAAGTACAGAGATGACAGCAAGCGCCAGAACTATGTTGTCCCAATTTTTGTCTGATAAAATGTTTTAATTTAACTTCCCTCATTAGAAAAGCGTCAGGGTGATATATAAATGTAGCTTGCTCAACACAAGAGTAATTTACATGAGGATATTAATAGATTCATCATCCAGGCTTAAGCACATCAATTATGAAAGGCCTGTAACCTGAGAAAAGTAAAAAAGAGCCCCATTGAAATGTTGATGAGAAATATAATTACTGCAAGTAAAGCTGAGCAAAACAAACACATTAACAATAGGTTATAAACACTGAATAATGAAATCAAATTATGCATAAATAAATATGTTTATTTATGGACATAATGTTTCATAAGCACTCAGGAGTAATTAGTAGCTGCTTTCTAGTGTTTCAATTAATCATACAGTATACATTGGGGAATTCATATTTTATCAGTGAGACATGTTGTGTTTGCAAAACTGCTTCACTGACTGCTATTGACAGTTTCATATTTTATTGATGTCAAACTAGTGTAACTACCCTAAACAATGCCACAAGAGGGTCTAATCAAACCAAAGAAATCTAAAACAGTTTCTGATTGTTATTTAATTTTCTAAATGGTATTTTTATCGTGCTGTCGCTGAAAACCTGCAGTCTTTGTCTGTCCATTGGCATTGTAATTTGTGGGTTTAACAAACCGATTATGACAGTCAGCAGAAAGTCAGTAACGGCTGATTTATATCTCCACCCAAGCTATTGAGGACTTCATGATCACTGCTTTCACTTGTACAGAACTCACTGCCCAGGCAGCAGTAACACGTAGATTTACATTTCAAAAGCATGTCTCTTCAAACCATGTTTAACCCAGAGCCCCTAAAAAAAGCAATTCAAGCTGGAATCCAACCACTGCAGTTTCCACATGAAATACAGGCACCCTGTTAAGAAGGGATTTGCAAATGAATTCCACACAGTAAATGTATAAACTAAAGGAACACCTGAGTAAATTTGGTAAAGAACTGCCTTCGCAGAGGAGGAGCTGCTTGAGGGATTAGTTATATTTGAAGAGAAAACACAAATGTACCAACAGGAAACATCTGTGTCAGAGAGGGTGACCTCCTGAACATGAGGGGCCATGGCTCTGGTGGTGCAGCCAAGCTCTTGGGGCCATGTGGTGCTAGCGATGCCTTAGGTCCACAGGGAGAACCGCTTGGCTTTTGGGCCTGAAGGAAAACCTCCATCAAGGGTATCAGGTGACTGAAGTGTGAGGGAATGAGTGGAACGCACAAGGGGAATAGAAGGAAGCCATGGAGGAATGAACAGCAGAATGGAGGAATGGATGATTGGTTTCGCATGGAATATGGGTTGTGGGTATAATGGAATGACATGCATGCATCAGATGACGACTATGGGTCTGGAATTTTTAGCCTATGAAAGAAGTCACACATACTATAAGTAAAATGAGACAGCCTTTGTGACTGTGATTATGGGATCACATAGGGGGGAGCAGATCAGACACATAAGAGCCACAATAATGCCCCAGCTGTTGCGACAGGAATAGGCTGTGGATGACAGGCACAGGCTGCTCTGTGCTCCACGATGGCCCTGAAAGCACACCAGAGACGGATAGAGGCAAGTCTCATTGGTACCTCTCTCAGGGCGCCATACCGCCCCCAGTCCAACCATACTGTCTCAATACACAGTTGGCACATGATGCCACATGAGGCCTGATGTTGACTCTCATGAAGTGGGCCAGTGAAGTCCCCAAAGGTCCAGTGAAGTCCCCAGAGGTACACTGTTCAAACTGCTTCACCCACGCTATGGACACCCCCCCCATGTATTACAGTACAACCCCTGGTATTTAAATGGAGAGGGTTACAGCTTGGTTGTGGTATTGTGAGATAGGCGACCTACTTAGGAAAAGGGCAGCACAGGAAAACTGGATTTTGAATAAATTGAGGCTACAGAATACTAAATCAAATGTGTGACCAAGTTGCCACGGAAATTGTTCCCCAGTGAAGAAGATTATATTGGGGGGGAGTGAACAGAAGGAAGAGGCATGGAAAAAAATGTGTAACCTATCGTGGAAGTGCCACGGAAAAATAATACATTGAGAATAAGTGATTTCTGTCTCGTGTAAATTTCAGGTGACAGGAGCTCATTTGGATCCCTGGAGCCTATGAATTCATAATGCCTCTCACGCACACCTCTAGATGTCAAGAGTGTGAGGAGAAAATAGCCAATTTCAGTCGATACTACCCTCCTGCAGACATAGTCTATCTCTACCTATCCTTGTCTCACACACACACACACACACACACACACACACACACACACACACACACGACACAACTACCACTCTCTGCCAATTCTGATTTCTCCCTTCAAAAAAACGCCTAAAGTCGGCATTCTCTTTAATCCCTTTTTGGAACAGCATAGCATTTACAAGTCAAGTTATAAGGGACTTTTATCAGCAGTGGCATAGAGAAAGTCGACACACTAATTCTTAGTAGTTTATGAAAGTTGTCTCTGCTGTCGGGTGCTGTGTGTATGCCTGTCTTCATAGAGCCTTCACTGGCAAGAGCCCTGTGAGAGGGGAGGGGTAAAAAAGATGGAACCTGAAGTTCACACGTCAACCATTTTTTAGGATAAGCATGCTGGGAGAAAGCCTACTTAATTCTCTTTTTGCATCATCAATCTCTCTGACTTTTTCTTATGTGTGACTTTTCCCTTTTCTCTGTCACTTTCATGTGTGCCCTCCATCCTTCTCCTCCCCCCTCCCCCTAAAGCTCTCGCATGGATGAACAGCTGGTACAACTCTGTGCGTGTGTGTGTGTGTGTGTGTGTGTGTGTGTGTGTGTGTGTGTGTGTGTCTGTCTGTCTGTCTGTGTGTTGCCTGTATGAAACTGTGCATTTTTTTGTGTTGATTCAGTGTAAGCAAGTCATTTGTGAGAGATGAGAGGAAGGTTTGTGGGCACGCATGTGCATACAGTAAATATGTTGAAACATTGCATCTGCCCCAGAGAGGCTCATGTCTCCAGGGATGTGCTCTTCACTCTCTTCAGCTCTCTTCAACAGAGCCTTGCAAATGTGGCTGTCACTCCTGATCTACTTCCAGCAAGGGGAAGCTTGCTTTTCTTTTATATACTATTGTACTTAAATTCCTTCCTTTAAATACCTTTGACCGGGCAGTCACAAAAACAGGGCCAATGACATGCAGCAAAGGCATCTGAGCAGACGGGCGCTGCAAGACTTCCATATAGGCTAGTTGTAAAATATAAGCAGCAGGGGGTTTGATGCAATGCTGTTTGATATTCAACAGTGTGAATTTTAATAGTACAACTTCTAGGTTATGAGATATGTGTGTCTAGGCAGAAGAAGACGTGAAGAGGGTTTAAAATGCTCATGTATTTCCATGTTAAGCCCATGCTTTGAGGACATGTAAAATAAGCAACGGTGAGAGTTTATACAAGAGAAATTGCAGCAGCTCTAAGCACTCTCCATCCTTCTTCCTGCCCACTGTATGCTAGTAGGGTGGGCCACACCCAGTCCAGCGCCAGACAGGCAGTCTGCCCTGACTTTGTGGTCTAGCTGCCTGACTATATATGGAGATGAAATAGCAGGGTTGAGCCTTCACCCCCTTGTAAGGCCTTCAGGGCCGAGGCCTCAAAACCAACCGAAACTTTAAAACAGCTTGTAAAAAGCCACTTCCTCTGAGCCAAGATGATTATAGTCCAGAACAATGCAACAATCCAAAATGAATGAAAAACCAGGAATGAATAAGGGGTTTTCTGCTATACTTAGCAGCTGACACATTTGCAGCTTTCTTCTCCACAGTGTCTGCTTTTTTGTGATTTATACTGTATAATAGAGACACTAACACTCAATTGCAACACAAAAAGATTCCTCATATTATTCCTTCAAAATCAAATCTTTACTATAAAAGAGATTTCAGTAAAGGGACCAAGTGTTATTGTTATTACTGAACTAATTGGCAGATCGTCAGCGTCAGCGTATGCATTCAGTTCCTTAAATCAGTTTACAATGATGAATGGCCATTATTTAGCCCCACAGCTGGCCTTGTGCTGAGTGCTGTCCCTATGTTTGCATTTATCTCTGTCTCTGCGGTTGGAAAGTTGTTTTTTTACCAGGCAGTGGATGGGTTGTGTGGACAGAGACTGAAGCTACAAGGTGAGGGGAAGGCAAAGAAGTTGACCCATTCAAGAGTAACATCATATGGTCAGGTCAGGCCATGTTAAGACTTTCTACCGTAAAGAGAATAAGCAGTAAGAGATCTGGAAAAGCTGTGTCAGCAGCCCACCTGTAGCTTGTAAAAATATTACTTATGGGCTAGTGGTTTGGCAACTATGAGAAGAGGAAAAGAAATATGTGTGGCCTGAAGGTTGCATCTGAGACCAAGGCTTAATAGCCTTCACAGCTCCCCATCTAGTGAGTCACCATTATGTCAGCCTGCACCAAGAAAAAGCTTAAAGTTAACAAGCCAGAATAAGAGCACATTCTGAGAGACATTACACTGATGATTGGGATCCCCCATGCAAACGACAAAGCACAAGTGAAGAAAGTGTCTACACTTTATTGAACCATGTTGACACCTCTGCATGTTATAAAGCAAGGATTTCTGATGCTTATCACAAAGCATTTTGTTATATTGGCGCTGCAGTCAGCTGTTTCTCTCTGCTGTTTATCTATCAATAATGAGGGGCTCAGCAGCCACAATCACAGAGACTCTGATTGTGTTCGCATGAAATACAAGAGGTCTTTGTTGGTTGGATCAGGTTGAATCACATTGGGGATTTTCATAAAAGCCTTTGACATCTGGACCAGTTGCAGCGGGCCTTTGTCTGTGCCTCCAATTTGAGTAATGGGCTCTCACACTGTTCCAGAATAGCATAGTAGCACAGTCCACATGGAGCACTATCTGTAGTCTGCACCAAACCATGAGGCTCATTCAGACTAATATATAACTAGAAACAAATGATTCAACCTGCTCATTAACAAGCCTTTTCGTAGGAATGAGAATTCCAAATTGAGACGGTCCCCCATTATCAGGGCTCAAGACAAACTTTTTGCATTGTTTCCACTGGTGAGCCTAAATTTTTCATTTAGGTTTACAGCCACACGATTTAGGTGCACACAAATCTTTCACAGAAAATTTAGCGCCATAACAGTATATTCTAATCTTCTGTCATTTCCCATTCACATTGATAGTTAGTTAAATGAGTTTGCATGCATGCAGGTACACCTACAGATAGATGTTGGTCTTTATTTGAATCACAGCACAAACAAGGCCAAAACCTTATTGTTAACTTAAAACGTGCTGATGTATAAAGTGCTTGACAAACTGAAAAAAAAAAATAAAAAAAACTCAAATGAATCAAAAGTGTGTGCTTCTCCTAGATTCTAGAAAAGCTGGCCCAAGTTTGAACTTTCACATCAGTCATTTAAAGTATACAAAGCTGTTAACAAAGCTGATTGTATACCAAAGTTACCTTTTCCTTGGAAATAAGGTTTTAAAAAGGTTATTTTAAACTAGAGCATTTGCAAGAATCCACTCAAAATCATTCACTTTACCTTCCCCTCCCCAACCATCTTGATGAAGATCTGTGATCAATAGAGCCACTTAGCATGGGATTGAGTAAGGTACACTTGGTCTCACTTCATCTCTCCCCCAGTCTCTAGCACAGTTTTTTTCAATTTCACTGACCACCTCTCCAAACGCACTACCGCCCACACACTCGCGCACATAAAATCCGACATATACACATTTCACACCTCTGTCAAACACTGTTGCAGTAAGATGCAGTAACACTGTTTCCATGTTCCAAGGTCCACTAGTTTTCATTCCGGTTGGGTGCTTAATCGCTCGTCACTGCAGTGTCTGAGGCAGAGTCACTAATTGAATGGTATCACTTAATGCTGCATGGTTTGGCACTCAAGGGCTGAGAATATCTCCTCCATGCACTCCACCTCATGTCAAGACAACAAGACTGCAGGGGGTATTGCAATGGATCAGCATCAATCTTCACAAATATGATGCCACTGTACATATAAAATCATTCTCGGCCTACAGATATTTTTGTAAGAATGCAGATATATTAACACTCAAAATTGTAACAGAACCAAAGACACAGTAGTGGGGTATGTAACTAAAACTTTGGGTCTGTCAATTATTAGTTTCAGTTGAAGGATTATGTGTCCCCCATGAATTGCCACAAATTGTACGACTCTTAAGCTTATGAGCCACTTTCAAAATCTTTGTAGATAAACGTGCAAATGCATTTTGACCAAGCTAGCATTTCAGTATCTTTTCTTAGCTCCTGCAAAAAGTAACAATTTGGAGATAAAAATGTCTTTAATTAAGCACAGTGGGATATTAATTGTGTCCTTTTCATGAACATTATTGCTTCACAAATGTTTGCACATCATGTAGAAGCAGCAAAACTGCAACTGGAGAAATCAAAGTCTGCCTGTCAAAGGCCTGTCGAATCACGTTACCCCTTGTGATATCATTTGGTACAGCCAAAAAATTATACAGCTACCCCATTGGCCCTGTTGCCACTAAGATGATTTATAATCTTTGGGAGAATCACGGGTTGGTATTTCTGAATTTATATAATTCTGATAATTCTATATAGCCTTCTCTTGTTACTGATTTATACAGTTGTTTGTTTCCACTTTTTTACCATCGGTCTCCCAAGCTCATGGCTTCACTCACCCCTCTCTCCTCCTAATAACATGTTGCAAATTCCATTCTATTTTTTACAGGATTAAATCAAATCTTGCCCAGTCTTCAGTGCAATAATCTTGTTTGTATTTTAATTGAACAGTATTGAGCTGGAAGCCCCTTCCAAAGCCTCAACACCTCCCCCGCCACTTGTACAGTCCACCAGGAGCAATCCAGACCTGCCAAACCTGAAACTCCCCCTACCCCCACCATTCTTTAATGCATCTCAGTATGCGTGTACAAATCCTGCCAGATATTGGGACAGCACTGAGGGGGAACTGTAGGGGCACGACCTACCACAAAGGTCTAACAGCTCAACTATATTGCTTTTCCTTACATTCAATGTGTCTTCAGCTTCAGCAAATATCCAGTCACTGTTGCATGGTGCTCTATCCTAGCATCCCTGTGTGATTCCTGTCACCACATCCACACACATACAGTGTTCATAGTGTGCAAATTAATACACACACACACACACACACACACACACACACACACACACACACAGGTCTTTCTGCTTGCCTTAAAGACAAACTGTAACTAAAGTGTGACCGACAGAGTACAGGTGTTGCTTTCAATCTCTCCATGTCATGTTCATAGAACCTTGAGCTGTCTCCATATTCTTGAACAGCAGGTTTTACTATACGGATTGATGGCTTCACCAAATAAAAAAGGTTTATGCAGATGTTAGGCAGATGTTCAGATTCTCCATGTGGTGGAAAAATCTCATCTAGAGACCTCTTATATGGCCTAAAAAATGGCAGCATCTGTTGCTGTGAGCTTGTTATTTATTAATTCTAATTTATCCTCTTGATACCTTGGATTAGCTCGCAAAATGTTTTTCTCCTACGTTTTGATGAAACTATCTCTGTTACTTTTGTGACAACTTGCACAGATGCCTTTTGCTGATATCTCACTGTGTTTAAGACATTGTAAGTAATTTTCTGTGACACTAGAACCAAAACACCAGTTCTAACCATAGAAACAGTGCTGCAGGAGAAAAAGCTGCGCACCATGTTAAGATGACAGGAACCTTTGACGGTGGAGGAAAGCCGGGGAGCTTTCTGATTGGGTAAGAGGCTGCTCTATGATGTTGGGCCCCTCATCCATAAACAAATATGTGCTCCACTTTAAGATGAATCTTTGCCTTGTGAGGGGAAGCTTCTGGAGTGCAAAGCACAATGGGAGCAGATCGCATCAAAGGCCTGATCTTCAGATGGTCTCCAGAGAACAATGTCTTTCTTTTCTCACTTTCAAAACTAGTTTCTGTTCCCACATGCTGTACCCAAGTGAAGTTAAAAAAGAGCCTTAAGTACATACAATTCTACACTGAATTAACACTGAAACTAAATGGAGCATTACTGTTTAAGATAATAATTCTAATCAAGTGATACAAATCTACATATTTGGGTGCTACAATGCATACAAAAGAAAGCCTGTTTGTCAAATGTGTATACCGAAATTTATTAATTATTATTATTAAATTTTTTAATTCCAGGAATTCAGAAACCAGTGTTTGACTGAGCAAGCATTTTTGATCAGATTCACTAATAGAGGGTTGAACAAAAATAACTTTCAAATAGTTTGTTTTTACTGTTGGTCTGTCACCTGTAGACAGGTCTCTTTGCTTTTTCAGACTAAACCGTTGGACACTCAAGCTCATTATTGGCAAACATCCATCCTACTGCCACTGTTTCAGAAATGATGAAATGTGGTTTGATTCAAGGCAATCCCACTGAGACATATTTGACATCAAAAGGTCTTTCACAGATAGCGATATAGGGGTGTGTGTTCTCTAGTACTTGTACTGTGGATAGGCTCGAGGTGGGGGGGGGTGGAGGTGGGTTAGTAGGTTAGGATAATGTTAGGGAACATATTATGGGGATAGAGAATTCTTCTTTTTATCAACCCTGTTCGTTCCCTGTGGCACATGTGGCTATCTCCCTCCATTGTTCCCCGTCCTTGGCAACATATTGAGCCTCCCCCATGTTTGTTTCATCTTGGCTAGCTCATCCTCCACTGTTCTGCACCACTGTTAACATTTGGGATGGAATCTAAGTCCATATGATGCATATGGACTAGCCATCTCAGTCACCTAAGCCTTATTTCGGAGGTGATGTGAGTCCTACTGCTCAAGACTAATATTGTAAATCCTAATTTTAAGGAGACAGGGAGGACTACATCAATATAATTGACCCTGAAATAGGCTGCAAATTTCAGTATATATATTTCAATTTTTTTTTGCTAGATGAAGCAGTAGGACTTTTCAAAACGTGGAATGCCAAAAACAGACATTCAGGTTGTGGTCCTTGGCAACAACACCATTAAGGGAAGAAAAGGAAGTGGCAAAGGCAAAGAGTGCCATCAGAATGAAAATCCACTGCAAATCTGGAATTGGGACCTTTCCATCACACAGAGCTACGAGGCCTCCTGAAGGATCTGTGAAGAAACACCCCCTGAAATCAAATATGGAAGTGCTTGATGTGTTCCTCACATCTGTCCACTCCATATGGAAGTCAGAAATTCCCTGCCATCCGAGGTCTCTGTGGACATTATGAGAAGTAGAACACCACCCTGCTTCAGCTTAAAGAAAGAGGTGATAGAGTGGAAACTTTTAGTTTACATTCGACAGCATTTACTCAAACAAATATTTTCATCATTTAGTGTGACAGAACAATGTAAACAACCGTAGTTCCAGGGTTTTATACAAGTGAGTTTAGCGATGAATATCACACCCTAAGGTAGATGGCAAGGTCGGGCTTCTAAAGCTTGCCAACAAGCCTCCCTAATCCTTGTGATCCCATCTATTCTTCCTCAGTCAGCTGTTTACACTGGTCTGTTAACCACCCAACTACTGTACTGTCCTGATTTCTCTCTCTTCTTCTCTATCTCTTTCTGACAAGTTATCAGCTTACACAAAGCCAGTCAGCCCAGTGACCTTTGACCTCTGCCATTGACTGCTTAAACCCCAGGTTGAAGAACTCTGGGCCCTATCTGGATAAACTACTCTTAAAAGCACAGGTCATATATGTAGGGTCTTAATATTGAGAAGCAAGTGAGCACATATTCATTTCATTCTCATCTGCATCTTAATTCTGCTTTTAATGCAGTACTGCAAGCCTGTCAGAATCAAAGAGGATTTCATCATTTTCATATCCCATGGTTGAACAGATCGTGGCACTGACCACCTGCCACCTCACTGGAGGTAAGTTATCTGGCTGAGGAGGAAAGATGGGAAAAGAGCCTAATGAATTCTGTGCAGTGAGTCCCCTTGAGTTAGAAAGCAAGAACAAAGCAGAATGTGCGGCAGGGTGTTGGCTGGAGAGTGATATGAAGAAAGAGGAGAGAACATTTTGAAGGAAGGAAGAAAGAGGCCTGTGGGCTTGGAGGAACCTTCAGGGTTGACTGTGGGCCCATCTTTAATTGGCAGGGCAGTGTGCGCCTGGATGACCACCAAGCAGGACTAGCAGAGATGACCAGAGGGCAGAGTAGGCACGCCACCACATGGAACTAGCTTTCTCCCACAACCGACGTCCTAGCCCTTCCGGAGTCTTCCCACAATCCCAGAGGCAATTCCATCTGCTTCTGTTGTTCCTCTGCTCTCATTAAGGAGGGCTGGCTGGGGCAGCAGCACAACAAAACACACCCAGACAGGATAGGTGCCAAGCCCTGCAAATATGCCATACATGGCAATGCATCTCATTGACCCAGTAGGGTAATATCCAACTCCAAATAAGCCTCAGGTAACAGTAGCTATCATTATGGGCGAGATGGATTCAGCATCTCTACTGGTGTAGATTCTATAAGGACATGAGATATTTAATATGACATATTGAAACTTTTATAAAATGACCCAATCTTGACATGTAAAGTACTGAAAATATGAAGAACCATATGACATAGAAGATTATGTCATGTCCTTTTTTTATATTCATTGCTTCATCATGAAAAACAATACAAGATTTTATAGTACTATATTGGAGTGGTGTGGTAAAACTTCAAAGGTTTTAGACAAAGAAAGCAGTGAAATGAAGCTCGAAGGCAGTTAAAATAGCTGAAATGGACCTTATTGGCAAACAGAACAAAAAACGCTGGTGTAACTTCCCTCACCATACTGAGGATTCCGTGTGTACATTCCCCAGAAACAAACACAGCTCTTTGGTTCAGGGCTTGGTGACCATCTATTATTAAGTGTTTATTTAACCTCGGAGGAAGAGACAAAACAGGATGTCAACGGATTTGTTTGGAATAGCGTGTTTGGATTTGAAACACTGAGAAGAGGAGACAGTGAGGTGAAATAAAAAAGAGAAAAAAAAGACTGAAGATCATGATGACTAACATCGCAATGACATTTTCACCACCACTGTTTGACTGTTTTAATCCATTGCTGAGGGGAAACGTGCATAGTAATTTTAGGAGCTCAATACAGTCGTTTGACTGGCTGGATCAGATGTCATATCATAAAACATTTAGCCTGGGCCATAATTTAATAGTATAGTTTATGTAATTGTATCATGACCAAATTCTCTTCCAATTTGCCCCCCTGACCCACCCCCCACGCCCAGTTAAATGTATCTAAGACAAATGAATCTGCTTTGCTGGCTTCCATCTCATGAATGCGTAACAATGTTAATCAGTAAGGGCTTTGTTCCTCTGCATGCTTAACAAGTGCAGCTAGCTTACCGGACCCCTCTATCAATTTGACACAATACCGTCCCTAATACTTTCATTGTGGGCACATTGTCCATGCAAATTAATTCACCTGTATCCAAAATGCCGTGGAACCAGGGTTTTAATCATGCAGTATGAGGATTGTGCAAACTTCTCTTGGAGCACTTCTCAGGGTCACTTCAAACCACCATTGCTAGAAACCAAAAGGATTTGTGAAAATCTTCTTTGGGGCATGACAGCAAGAGGAGAGCTTAAGTTTGGTTGGGGTGAAGAGGCATGAATTATAACAGCAGCTTCTCCCTCGTGTAGCTTTTAACCATTTCTTGTTTCAATTAGCAGGAAGGGCTTGAACAGACTATCTTTAAATCCACAAATACTCACCTTTCTTTTAAAGCTGCCATTTTTCAACTGGCTTTAGCAAAGCAAAAGGACAACAGTCAGAGATTTGCTCCTGAATGCACCGGATACAGACGCAGTTATTCCTCTGAGGACAAGAGATTGTGTTGTTTTTATGGTAGTCATGCACTACTATGCCCAATACGTTAAACTTTGAAACCCATCAACCACAGAGGATTTTTTTCAAAAAGACAGAATTATTGGAAATAAAAAGGTCTCATTCTGGAATCAGGAAAACTTTGCTATGAACCTGTTGTCTTTTATTTCCTTAGTTTTATGTGTCATTTAAAATAAATAAATAAAACTATGAATCATTAGCATGAGTGATTTATTCAGACACAACCTCATTGCTTTTGTTCCTTAATCTGTCACTTTGTATACCACAGTATGCTTACATGCTTGCTTCCTTGTTGTACATCAAGCGTGAGGGAATGCCTCTCATTTAAACATTCTACCAGAGAGCTGTGGGTGATGCTGTCTATGTCTAGCCTGAGGGCAATGATACAAGTGCTCATACATTTTTCACACCTTTAAGACAGATGAGGACCACATGGGCCGAACACGAGCAACTTCTGTAGGCAGCCCATGGTAGTGTAGTGTGTTGGATTCTCTCCCAGTACCATGGGAATATAATTAAAGTTCTTCAAACTGGGAAAAAAAAGAAAGAACCTGAATGCAGAGGATAAGAAGAATCAACCTGGAAAGTCCTTGGAGGAGAAGAGGCATTGAGAGAAAAAAACTAAATGGCAGATGAGGGAGGGGGTATGGGAGGATGATGGAGATGGGAAGAAAAATATGTCTGTGGCAGGAAAAAGAAACCAAACCAGCTCATTACTGACCCAAGTACATAGGAAAGAAGGAGATGGGGGAAATAAAAGTTGAAAACATACTATAGCACAAGGAGGAAAAATCGGAAGAAGGATCACAGATAAAGAGAAAATATTTAATATTTTGGTATGTTTACACGGTCGCATATCATCATTACGGCCATTTCATCACAGTGTGACAGCAGCATATTTTGGAGTGCACTGTCAACAGGGGCAGTCCCCGGGTCAGCTGAGCTCGCCCTATTAGAGGAGTCTGCAGGGCCCTCTAATGAGCAGCAGACCCTCAGAATAGCAAACAAGCTTACTCTTGAATACTACAGCAGAGACGAAGATGAAAGAAGAAGAGCCACCCCTTCATCCAAAAACACACAAACGTACACACATATATATGTTCCCTGTGTTTACATTTCTTCTATCAAGCCCGGTAAACTGGAATCCATTCACTTTAAGAAAAAACTTTTTCTCCTAGATCTTCTCTTTTGTTGCTCAAACCTGTTGTTCACAGATGCTCCCTCTTTCGCCATATGTGCCCATCTTTCTCTTCCTTCTGATCTTGTTGCTGAAACATAACAAGCTCACTGATTCCCACTCTGTGTGTACCAGTGCTGTTCTGTTTTTATGGGGTGACAAATTAGCCCAATAGAGAACCATGCTGCCATTGCTGGGCAGTAAACAACAAGCTTGCCTGAGTGGAAAAATACACGGTTAGGAGGTGCAAAGGATCCCTGCCACTGCTCTCCATAGTGCCTCCTTCCACCCTGCTCCAGCCTCCCACTAGCCTGAGGAGCATGCCCACTGCTTCCACATGGCTCATGCCCAGCAAGCACAGCCATGGTGCAATGAGCCACAGCTTAACACCATCTCAGATACTGACAGTGTGATTGCAGCTAAGGAAATGGAGCAGAATGGTGACTAGCGAAGCCAAAATGACAAGTCAACAGGCCTGAGAGTGGGCGATCACTGGGTAATGAAACAGTAATATTTTCTGTCGGTTTGGATGTTAAGCAGGAAGCAGGAATCTTAGCTTAACATACTGTAACACAAAAGACATGACTTCAGTATATTAGTAAAATTAGCCACTGTTTTGCTGAAGATGTATGATGTGGGAGATAAATGCAACATCATTTAAGTTGGACTTAAGGATGAAAGGATTACCAGTTTAACGATAAACTTATTATTACCGTACACATTTTAATGGCCATGATAACCGGGTTTAGTTAGCGCTATTATAAACTCACGGCAAATACTGTCCAACATCAACCAAAGTTAGCGACAGTCTCCCAGAAGCAGGCACACATGCGCAGTATGCAACGTCAGTTTGTTTGGGTCGATGACAACATGGCAGAAGACAGCACTGCGGAGATTTTTCAGTCACTCTGAAGTCTGGTCGTATTTTATTTTTTATGAGAGCGCTGAGGGAAACTTGATTGTAGAAAATAACCTTATAGTGAATGCATGGTGAGTTAACTTTTAGCTTTGGCTGTCTGACTTGCTAACAGCTTGTAAACTGAAGCTCTCAGTGTTAATCATCATTCTGCTGCTGTGTGCGTTGTGTGCCTGCGGACTCTATTCGTCCCCTGCACATAACATATTATGCAGTTTAGTCACCCAACCAGCATCTTGTTCTTTTTAAATCCAGCAGCAAATTAGTTGTAAATGTGTCACAATAGGAGAATTAGCTGGGATGTAGCTCATTGCAGGACTCATTGCAGTATCTAAGACTGTCTTCTAAAGACTTGTAGAATTTGTTTTCATGTCATTGTGCATGGGGCCATTGCATTACCTATATAATATAAAATATCAAATACTGATAATGCACACTTAGATGGTTTTCAAATGTTTACCAAAGGTATTGGCTGTTATTTTATTGCTTATGCAAACAAAATAGCAGTTTTATTTGTAGTTTACATTATAAAACTTGTTGAAATAATTTCAGTGTGTGTATCAGTACATTTTAATCTTTTTCTGTACATTTTTACAATACCGTGATAATGCAGACAAGTGTGATAATTTTGGTCCCTAGTTGGACTTAAAGATAACTACTTAAATACGGTACACTGTTGTTTCAGAGGGATTCTCTGGGCTTCTCAGGAGACAGCAGAGTCAAATTGTATGAAATATACATAGTGCATGAACAGTTTAACATGTCATAGTGGAATGTCTGGTCACAATCGGTAAGTTGGACTTGTTATTTTATATATTTCTGTGTAAAAAGGCCATATTTAAATGCATTTATTTATTTTGCAATGGTTTTAAGCTGTAATTAGTCAGTAAAACCACAAGGGACAGTAACCATCCAATTACTTTTTGAGTGCTGTTGGTGATTTCATCTATGAACTTTTACCCTTTCAGAGAGTGTTTTCAGTTCATCGAAGTTAATTGTAACATTTTGTCCGGTGTCTGGTTCCAAAAACCAACATGGCAACAGCCAAAATGCCAAACTCGAGTCTTTAAAACGGTACTTTGGTAGTCTGATGATGGAAATAGCTAACAAGTGAGCCATCTTGCTTCCTTGCCATCTCTGTGAGTTGCACATGTGCAGTACCAATCAGCCAGGTGAACAGTTAGGCAGCAAGCCCGATGGAATCGTATGATGGCTGTGACGCATATCACCAAACATCAAATCTGATGGTTTCTGAACGTGAATCCTCACATTAACTTAAGGTCCAAATGGCAGAAAAGGGTATTATCTACTCACCCTTTCCTTAGTCGGAAACCTTAGTTTGGTAATTGCAAGCACACCAGAATTTTCAAAGCTTGTTCCTCCATTGGTCCCTAAAGAACGTATCAGGTATGTTGTCAAAATAGTCCAAGAGATTATGACAAGGATATGACAACAAAATGATTAGCCTATTGCTGTGCTTTTTCAAAGTTGTGTGGTCACAGGCATTATTGAGCTGACACTTCGCTGAGCCACAGCATATGAATACATACACATACAGCCTTATTGTTGCTATAATTATCTATTTCCAAATGTAAAACGGCCCCGTGCCGGAATTCTGGCACAGTGCCTGAGGACAGCCCTGGTCCCAACTTAATAAAAAAGGTTATATTACAAAGTCACAAAACCAAGCCTGTGAAGGATTACGCAAAACTATGACTGACCAAGGAACCAACATCTCCTTTCTCCACAACCTTGTTACATTAACATACAATGTATTGTGACATAAACACTGGTTAAAATAAGAATATTTTTGTCATAATTTGACAAATCTGCAAAATCAAAATAAAATATGCCAGTCAAAGCAATGAATTAAGTTCCACTGTTATAAGATTAGACATAAAACTCCTTGTAAATATAAAACAACATTAACACAGCAAACATCGGTTTCAGTTTATGATATATTTAGAATATTGTTTCCTGGCCGCCAGAGAGCCCTTTCTGACAGGAAACTGAAGCTATATATCCAATGTGTTCTATAAAACCACCAGACTTCTTTGACGAAACAATAATTTTACCTCGCAGAAGACGGGAGATGCTGGTCTACCGCTGCCTAGATTGTGTGACTTTGGTGTTTTACATGGTTGGTTCAGATAAAAACTAACTTGTTAAAACGCCAAAGTCACACAATAACACAAACAAACTAACTGATCGAGGCAGCGGTAGAACAGCACCTCCACTGGCCCCCATGGATTAAGGTATTCAGAAAGTTTTCAGTGAAACAACAGTTAGTGCGTCAGATAATCAGTCTGCCAGTGAAAGTCCCATTATCACTCATTGAGTAGAGACATAGCTTAGTTAAAGTCACTTTGCAGATTTACCTTCCTGTACATTATATTTCTCTACATACATTAATTTCCTGAGCCTGTCTTTGAGGGCAGAGGGCATGATAATAATCTCCTACGCGGTGTCATACCAACAGCTCCTTCAACTCAGGCTAATAAATTATAATCCAAATAATAACGAGCAAACAAAAAGCCATTTCATGAAGACATAATGGGGAAAAAACAGTGCTTAGGGAAGGAGAATATATTGTAGTTAAGTAGGCGCCACCGTAATCCCATATTTTAATGGTGAAATCTTAATTATGGAGAAATAGTACTCACCATGGGGCAAAGGAGCCATCATCCAGACAATAAAATTACAGGGAGGAAATATTTGTTGTGGAAATTGATGTAAACACACATACATAAGTACATAATTCAGCTCTTTTAATAGACATCGGATCACACACAGATAGTTATATCCAGTAGTTATTCCACATGGCCTGGCTCAAGGAAGGATGAATTAGGCCCCAGAGCCATTAGTCATGTGTGACCCAGCCAGGCGTAATCAGAGCCTAATTCAACAGAGATACCGCCACTGAGGCTAAAGCCCGGCCCTCATTAATCATTACAGCACCGGCCTATGGCTTTAGTCTTTATTAATGGTACCCCACTTTCACTCCCTCTGTTACTGGTCAAGCTTGCAGCGCTACAATAGCAAAGATTGAAATCCAGAGAAGCACTGACAGCAAGAAAGTGTTCCTTCTAATGAAACAGAAGGGGTAAATTATGGCCACGTGACTAATACTTTGACTATTACTGAAAACAAATGCTCTCAATTAATTTCATTTTGATAAAGCACAAAAGAGGCTTAAGAGCTCCAAATAAGGCGTCAAGTAATCTGCTACACTAAGACTCTATCTCTTTCTTTCTCTCAGATAAATATTGCTAAATTTGGGAGAAAAAGAAAGTCTTGGGAATGCACTTGCTCAGTGAATTCATTATGCATAAAATATGTCATTGACACAGATTTCAGTAGTTTGGGGGATTTTATTAGTCACTTCATGGGCTGTGGTACAGTGAAACAGTACAATGAATACATTTAAAAAGACAGACTCAGTTTTTGGGATGCAGACGCTAAATCCCCCAAATTATATACAGTAATTTGGAAAGTTATGAATTGATCCCACAGGCTGTGCTCTTCTGTCAACTCCAAAAATAAAGGCATAATTATGGCTTTATCCAACTTTTTCTTTACTTTTTCTTTTTTTCACATCATGTAGTATACTTACTGTTGCAGTGTTTCAAAGAATTAATGTCATTTTTCTTAAATGATATTATTTAATCTGAAAGGAACTCAGATTTTTTTATCTTGTATCTTTATTTTACCAATCAGTCTGTCAGTCCTGAGTTCTTCAAATAAAGAGAACGGGATCTGTTTTTTGTTAACACACCAGTGGTAATACTAGGAACTATTTTTCCTTTCCTCCAGGCCCACTGTTTTCGTGACTGTCTCTGTACATTAGGAAAGTGGAGATAACGGCAAAAAGTTTAAACGCTTTGAATGCATCTTCGTCACCTAGGGCGAATCTCCATCTGCTCACCTCACGCCATCACGCTGCTTCTAATATTATGCTTTGTGTTGTATAATTCAACTAAAGGGCAGCATTTATCATATTTGCTATGGAGTGAACTACAGCGGGTTTCCTCTCAATATGAGCAGAGAACGACTGAGAAGTGGAAAATAGAAAACCTGGAGTGGCCTGGAGCAGAGTGAACAGAATGATTTTAGCACGTGTTTGTGTCTGTGTGTGTGTGTTTCATTGCATAAATAGTGCATAAAATAACTGCTACTGTTTCAGCTAAGAGTTCCCAATCATTTGAGTGCCTCACAGGTGTCTGTCCCTCTTACAAGACCATAGATTGGCAAAAATGCTCAGGACCAGTTTCCTGTCCAAATTAGGGCTGCAAGGATTACTCGACTTAATCAACGACTTCGACTATATAAATTCGTCGACGTGAAATTTCATTGTCGACGCGTCATTACAAAGATGCGGATTAAGGGAGAGATGGCAATCCTTTTATTAAGAACATTTCTGGTTGTTCATTTCTAACTGCAATGCACTACAGGAAGTGCTGGGGGCAGTATCGCTTCCACTGTCTGCCATGACTGCTTGACTGTAAGAATGGGCGTGAATCTTATCTCACAGGTACGGGTGGACAATAAACAAAAAATTTCTCAAGAGAAATTTTTGAAGGGGACACAAATAATACAGACAAAATTGTATTTTTCTAGGATACGTGTACACAGAGGGAATTCTTGCTATTATTTTTCTGGCCAACAACACCAAGCAATAGTTGTTTAATTTTGACTTAAGTTCAAAGGTTATATATACACACACTAAGGCTCAATCCCATTTCACCCCTTGCCCCTACCCCTGGGCCCTACCACTCCGTTTTGCGCGTTCACGTCTAGGGGTAGGGTGTCCCGATTCTTGTTGTGATGTGGGGTATGGCGAAGGGGGAGGGCTACATAGCCCTCGAAACGGAGATTTTCCAGAGGCGTACTCCAAATGGAGGGCTACAAGAAAGACGCACGCACGCACCCCTGTCTGACAGGAAACACATATACATACATATGTATATATACACAAACACACACCCACATATATGTAGCGTGTTTGTATATGCCTAATATCGGTTCACACACACAGGATTATCGCTGTAATAAGAGATGCACAGATTACATTTTTTCTGGCTGATTCCAAAGCTAAGACATGTTGGATAAATCTATGAGATTAGAAAGGAATGAAAACCGATGCTGAGGTTGCTCTGTTTCTGCTGGATAGGTGAGTAATGTTAGCTTTGCTGTTCCACATAAACGACAGCTTCAGTATTACTGTCTTGTCTGTCTGTTGTCATGTTTGTGATGATCCCAGCTGGTTAGCTTTGTTAGCTTAGCCGCAGCGGTCAGTATGTGTGCAGAAAAGGAGAAAATAGTCTGAGCGTGTGTGTGAACCGGTGTGAACAGAGCCCCGGTGAATAGAGAGAAATGGGTCAGCAATAAGGCTTGTTCAGCAGTAAATGTACAGTAGAAGTTACAGTGGCTGGTGAATAAAGACTTCTTGAGACTAAAGAGGAGCTCCTGTGTGTTGCTGCCAACTGTTGAATAAAGAGTGAAGGAGTTTAGCCCCAAAGTTAGCTTTGACTTCGGCCCTAGACACAAACAGTACGTCGTTGCTTCCCAACTCTTTTCAGTCACTGTATTTTTGTACAAACTATTTCAAATAACTCTCTAGTTTTTTACTCTGTTGTGTTTTGGATGCTGCATTTGTGAGCTTACACATATTGTTTGTTTGATGATGTCTGTTCACTAATTGTAACAATTGAAGTTCCTCTCGATAATCCTACCGATAAATAAATTAGACTCCGTATCTTAGATTTAGGCTTAGAAAAGTATTTTGCTTCAATACATATTTAAATATTGTCAGGCTTGTTGTCTACAGTGCTGCTAAAACATGCCCTCTTATTGAGGCTAACTTGCTCTCGAACAGCAGACGCTGTGGATTCTGCTATTTTTCAGCAGAGTAGGAATGGTTACCATGGCAATGCACGTTCATGAGTTTTTGTTTATCAACAAATTCTCTGCAGAATCGCATAGTATCCCTTTAATGGTAACGTTAGCTACAGTAGTTAGGCTGTGTGTTGGAGATCAGTAATTCACTTGAAAGATATTTAATTAGTTAAATGGTTTAACTAGGGTTAGGGGGTGACAAAAATAATCGCGACTAGTCGACTAATCGAATAAATAATTAACAGATTAGTCGACTACGAAAATAATCATTAGATCAAGCCCTAGCCCGAAATAATGGCTTTTCAGTAGACCAGTACCTACAGTCCCTGTAATATATGTAGACTTAATTACATTATCCATTTGATCGATTACTTTGCTGTAGTTAAGACACTACAGTCAAAGCCAGCACCTCCACACCAGATAAAAAAAAAAAAAAAAATGTCTCTCAAAACTGTACTTAAATACTCTGACTACTGGAAACTTGAGGGATACACATTAAATAGGCTTTAAATTTAAGTTTTTATATTTAATCGCCAATAGATTTGTCAAACATGCCTAAAACTTTGGATCACAATGTTTCATTGCGGTTTAAATTATTTTCATAAAAAGGGCCAGCGGCACACAGGCCACTCACAGGCCGCTATTTTCCAATATATAATAATAAATATACAATAATAAGGTTCCAATGAGAGCAGCAGGATCCTTTCAGATCATTCACACTATATATGCACACACCTGTATGCACACCAACAATGTTCATGATTTGAAATTAGGACATTTGTATACATATCCTCACAACCAGTACAGTAAGAGTAAGTACAAATATCTACAGTACAGTAGATGCAAATACACCTCTAAGCTCACACATAATGTGCATTACAATTCAAAAGACACACACTCACCTTTTTTGCTCACAGCGTAACTAACTCCATTTCACATAAGTTGAAAAAATAACAATTGTTAGCAAGATATCATGGAGCAATGAAGGTTTATTGGAGTGAAAGGTAGAGTAGACATCTAGACAGAATGAGATGAGAGAAAGAAAAGAGTGGGATCAGACTAAGGGGGCAGGGCTGTAAGGCAGTGGGTGAGAAGAGAATGAAGATGACACACTCAATCAGTCTCCACTCTAAGAGGTCTCTCATTAGTTATTCCCGTGATAATGACAGCACTGAGGAATCTACTTACACTCTGTTATTAGAGACAAGGTACTTCCCTCTCTTCACTCATCTCTACACTTTCTTTCTCCCCACTTAAGTCTCTGGAGAGAACTTCTTATTCCTCTGTGTGTGTGTGTGTGTGTCTCTCTCTCTCTCTCTTCCTTCTCTTTTTTTGCTCTCATCTTAAGAGCAAGGCTACCTTAAACAGTTTTTTCCCCATCCTACGGTTACTCGAAGAGTAACACCTTTAGAGTGCGTACACATAGTGAAATACATTTCAATTCTATAAATGAAAAAGGTGTCCAGGCCACTTTTAAATTACGGACACACTATATGCGCTGTTCATCTTCATTATAACCTTGCATGTGGACACAACATTCCAGTCAACTTCATCTTTCCACTCTGTATACAGTCTGTGCTGATAAACACTGAGGCAGAGGAAGATGAGTGTGAGGCATGGTCATTCGTGTCTTGCACAGAAGGCGTCAAGAGAGGCAGTCACATTCCTGTCATCTGGAAAGAGGTTACAGATTCAACACCGCTGAAAGCAGCAAATGAAATGAACTGCAAGACAGGATGCAACACAGTGACGTAAGGTAGTAACAACGGACCCTAGTGCAGGCTTTACGATGGGCCATTGGGTAACACCATTATGACGCACATGTGCACACACACAGTGCATTCATTTCTAGAAGGAAATCCTATATTGGCAAATTTGTGTGCCTTGTTTCCTCGGACAGACTAGCAACAGCGCGCATACAGTTTAATACCCAACACACATTAAACAGGTAGGCCTACTCAGCGGCGACCTGGCCCCGAAATGATAACAGATTTTAAAACAGCGGCACGGCAGCCACGCCAAATCTACTGAAAAAGCACTTGTAGTTACTCACCTATTTGAAATGCATCCGACGAGCCTGCATTGAGCAAAATCTTGGACAACGTCCTCAGTAAAAAATCCCAAACAATCTTATTTGGGAGCTTTGCGACCCTCTCCTTCTGTTCTTTTCTCTCCTGTCTGTTCTTGAAATTACTTTTATGTTTGAATGTGTGCTCTGCTAGTCTACTTGTCAGATTTTGCGTTTCACTCGGTTTCTGGAGTCTTGTCATCTTGTCACATGATCAAATAGAAACTTAAGATTGGGCAGCCATATATTACCCAGCAATCATCACTGCATATGTGGGTTATGTGACAGCAATAGCAAAGAAAATAAGACTAAATTCATTCTGTTGAATCTGTGGAATTTATATTTCACCGTACCTTATAGCCTACTGCTTGCTACAGACTTATGTGTAAAACTACTCACTGCAGTCTGTAGTCACACAAAAGTCTGTGGTGTCAGACACTATGGCATAAGGGAAAATGCACATATGAGTCTATCTATAACACTTGACTTCTTGAAGTATTTAGATTGAGGTGAGTTGGGTGTCTATTGTTGCTGAGAATTGACAAATTTTTACCATGTAACTGACAAAGACCACCTTGTAACTCGGCGGGGCCGCTCCCGTCATGGGCCCCCAGCACTGTGCGGGCCCCAGTGCAGCTGCACTGTCTGCACTGTCTATACCTACGCCCCTGATGCAACACAACAACATCACATCTGCTTAAACTTTTCCCTCTTTGTAAAATATTTGGACTCCTGTCACCTCATAATTTTATTTCAGAACCATCACAGTGCTTTTAATTTAATTTTGCCTTAGAGAAGGTGGCTCCTGTTTGTTCTGTCTAGAGTCCTTTTAAGGTTAACATGTGTTCACTTTGCTGTTCACAGCTCAGATATCGTTGTTTTCCTTTACAGAATCCCTTCAATTTTCTGATGAACTGTACATTTGGTTTCTTGAGCCATGTTGACTTGTGTTATCTCATGCTAACATGCTTGATGAAAATGAAAAGAAAGCGAACAGAAAAGCAGTGATTTACTTACATGAAAAGTTGGTTGATTGCACTCTAAGAATTGCTACTACATCTTACTAGGCAACTTCTCTACAATTCAGTCAGTCAAGTCTTTGGTGTAGACATGATGTTTGATGTACCACATAATAGCCTTTGTAACTATTACTTGTACTATTGTCCTTGCCAGCAAGGCAATATGAGCCCCAGCTGTAGAGCAGAAATCCTATATTACATGCCTTACAGAAAAAAACTCATTTCCTTGAGCTTACAGAAACACATGTAGCTACTATAGTCTGTGCATTGATCTCATACAGTAAGTACTAAGACCTAGTCCACAAGGACACGGGTATTTTTATAACCAGAGTTTTTCCTCCTTCGTTTAAAAAAAAATAATCTCCGTCCACATGAAAACGCAAACATACGCTATCAAGAGCATGCCAAACCACCTGGCGGCGATATGGCCCTAAACGTAAAGCCACGTTGGCCAATCAGAGCCTAAGAAAATTGTAAACAAAGAAGGCAGTGGCACACAATCTGACAACACAGCAGATAACGGCGCACACTCTGATGTCCACACGACAACACTGCAACCGGCGTTTCTGAAAATCCTCACCCTGGCAGGGGTTTTCAAAAATGTTCGGTTTCAGTGATCTGATACTGCGTTTCCGTGTGTACGAATGGCCGAACCGTGTAAAAAAAGTCACGGTTATGAAAGTACCCGTGTTCGTGTAGACAGGGCCTAAAGCTACTGGGAGAGTAATTTCATGCCAGGTGCTTTCCCTCTCTTCTCCTTGTCTCCTTGCTCACCCCTGACTGAATAACCAGACCCAGAGGGCTTCTCACAGCAGGTGCTCCGTTAGTGCCTAACCCCACAAACCCACCCGCCCATTCACTCTTCCTCTCCCGCCTCCCCCCACATCACAGCCAGCACACAGGAGGCCGTGTTCCCCTCAGCATTAAGACGCAACACTATGTTACAGCTCTATTAGCTAACTAATCTGAGAGAACTTTATTTTATTAGCCCCTTAAGACTCCTGCCAAGGCCCTTTTCATCCTTTATGGATTCAGTAACTGTGCAGGCTCCGTCTCCTTGTCCCCTCCCTCTTCCTCCTGTCTCTCTCAATCTTTCAATCTCTCCATCTTGCATGCCTGCTCACCCCTGCTCACACAGTCTAGTTATGTGGTACTTGCAGAGTTGCAGCAACTGTGCATTACAGACACACAAGTACACACATAAACAGGGAAAATACAGCAAAACTCACACGAGACTCCTCTCAGCCAAGGCCCACTGCAGGCCAAATGAGCAATCCGGACTATATGAAGAATTGAAAGGCACGGAAACACACAGCAGGGACCTTCAATTTCTGGCAAAATGGACCTCCAGCAGCACTTCAAACATTCAGGTGTGAACTAACGGCCCCACTGACACCTATTGTCAGTGTTTGCCTTACATGGCTTCTACTCCATCTCCCAACTCACTCTCATCCCCCACCACCACCAAACAGCAACACATTCTGAGGTGTGTGGGATGTAGTGAGGTCTCAGCATGTTGCTGGGAAGGCTCAGCATCCAGTAGAGGAAAACAGTGGTGCAAAGTGAGTCTATGACATGACAAGTTCTGCAAGTATTACAGTCACATATTTCACATACCACACATGATGTTCATTTGGAAAAAAAAAAATAAATCACCTGACAACGTTGGCCCACAGAGCCTTTCATTTAAATTTATAAATTCCATCTGCAGTCATATCAAAATGACATCTCTAGCAGCAGACCATTTCAAATGCATGTTAGATCAAGATGAAAAAAGGGATGGGATTCTATAACAGCAAAGAAAATGTGAAATAATTCAAATGTGTTGCCATAATACATTATGCAAAAGGTACAATGATACATACTATGGGGTACATACATATTATATAAAATGATTTGACCATGCAAAAAGTATATGTATGACTGTAACCTGTATAATAAGAGACATGTATAGATGCCTCCTGAATTGATTTACTGTAAAATGATAACACTGACATTATTTTTAATATCATCAACAAATTACCTGAAGAGACCAACACCAAGAGCGAAGTGATCTTACTAACCAGTGATGTCTGTGTAGACAAAGCTTGATATAGCTTATGCCTTGGTGCCTCAGAGCTCCATTGTTGCTAAAACATTGCTGTAGTGCATGCCATATTTCTTCATTACAATTAACAGAGCCAGTAAGACAATCTCTGCATTTTGAGGAGTGAAGATGAATAAACCACATTTGCTGTTTTTATGGAAATGAAGGGATATGTCACACAAATGCAACAGTGCACGGCTCTTTTAAGTGTTTTGATGTTGACAATAGAGATACTGTATACGGTACATGCATCTTATTAAAACATTAAAAACCAATTAACAATTAAAAGATAAAACTGTGCCAGTCTTATCCTTCACATGGTGCGGAAAAGGCAGCAGAGGTGAGCTTTGATTCAGCATGTGGTTTGAGACCTTTGCTACTGCATGCTCCAGATGTTTTTCCATCATAGTGGTTCTCCATTATCTCAGCTACTGTGTACTACTTTGCTGCTGTGAGGCTTTGGTGGAGGAAGATCAGAGCAAAACAGAAGTGACATCAAACAGAGGGCAGCTCCCTCATGCACTGCCCCGGAGGGGAGCTTGGACGTCTTGCTCAATATGAAAGGGCTGATGGCTGGGTGGCCCAACGGCAGCGCCGGGCCCCGTGCCAGAGTACATGGGTACTGGGTACATGCATGCAAGACATACACAGGCACGAAGACACACAATCACTCAAGAAATCACGCGCATGGCAGAAACTCTAATAATGCCATCAGAGATAGCCTAATGATATTGGAGGGCAGAGTGTGCGGGCTCCCTTTGATCTTCCCTCTTTTCCTCCTCATCCCTCAAAGCTTGTTGCAAAGAAAGAAGCTGAGCAGGGCAGAAAGATAACAAGGAAGACAGAGAGAAAGAGTGAGACAGGAAGAATTGCCAACCTCCATTAAAAAAAAGGAAAAAGAGGCATGAGGGAAAGTGGAGCCTTCAGGCAAAAAAATCTAACTGGTTCTTCTCGCCTGGCTGTACCTGCGGATGAGGCAATGGACAGTTGACAACCCACAGCTCTCACAGCTGCCCCTCAAGCCCTGGCTGAACAACAGGGCTGAATATGGCCAGAGACGCCGCCACAGTTCAACAGATTGTCTCTCTGAGACAAATACAGCATGTCTGTCTGGTCTGTCAGTCCAGCTGCTAGCTGCCAGCATTAACCCTGCGCCTACCCATTGTCTGCCTTCTCTCATAACAGTCTGGGAGAGGAAGTTTCTGATCACAACTGTCAATTAATTTCAAAGCCTCCTCTCAGTGTCAGTCAAGGAGAGAACGGTGCGAAACGTAGGAGTCCCCCGCCCTGTTAATACATCAAACAGCCTGTTTGTGTTTGTCAGTTGGGACATCATTGCAGCGAACCACCATATCCTCTGACGTGAAGGTGTCTTCCACCCTAGCAAGCACATCTGACTTTGCTAGTCGTGAAGGATCGTGGGTACAGATCTATTTTTGGGGATCTGACATGGCGTGGGGGTCAAAAGATCAAGGCCTACGTGTGTCTGCACCTGATGGGCAAGGCAGCAGCTGCAGAGACAAAAGAATGAGAGTTCCGACCAGGACACTGCATCTAAATCTGTACATGGCCCACTCAATGTACATCGAGGAAACTGAATCGTTCATAGAGATTGATGATTGATGAGATTGATCGTGGATGGAGGCAGAAATTGAGCAGTCAACTTGCTGCATCTTGTCTAATCATTGTCTCATATCGTCACAGCCACTCTGCAGTGAGATAGAGTGCAAACAGCAAGCGAATGACAACACAAGTCACAGTTACAGTATTTAGTCAGAACAATTAATTCTCTTTTACATGAACAGGAATTTTCAATTTTAAATATACTCCTGCTGCTATGTTTCAGTAACATTTACTGTAAATGCCACTTTAACAAGAACCTTTGACAGGTTACCTTTCCAACAAGAGATTCTTATGCATATAGTCAGACTATTGAAGTAGCTGGGACAGTTTCAATTTGTTAGTGTGGTTTTAATGTTCAAATAGGGATGGTGTTTAATTGGTTAAGAAACTACACACAAAAAAAGAGTTTTTATTTATTTTTTATTTTAGTTCTTATTTGTTTACAATAAAGGGACTACACCAGTAGGAATTAGCTTAGCTTAGCATATAGACTGGAAACCGGGAAAAAGTAAGCCTGGGTCTATCTAAAGGTAAAAGAAAATCCACCTAACAGCACCTCTAAAGCTTACTAATTAAATGCTAGATCTTGGTTGTTTATTCAATAACTTTGAGTCTATGCTGGTTGCCTGACAACCTCACAGTTACTACAAGACTCCTTGTTTCGTCCTTAGTCTTTAAGCTATCATCTTCTGGCTACAGCATCACATTTATAAAAAGATAGACGTGAAAGTGACAGGAATCTTCTAATTTAACTCGAAAAAATGAAATGTCAACTGTCTTTCAACAGATTAGTTTTAACCTAATTGTTTTCTACATAAACATGGAAATCCAAGAAAATACACAAAATATTTGAAAAATTCTTGTTTAAATGATTGTTGAAATTTGCATTTTGTGTCACAGTATATCCCTAGACTATGTAACGTTTGCACAGCAGCCACTGTGGATAATGCTGAAAAAAGATACATAGTCTCACTTTAAGCCTGTTGTCTCTGCATCTGGCTGAGTAATTACACAAACACTGTTGATGGGTACTTATGGTGTATGCCTACAGGTGAGCTCGCCCCAAGGCTTGTGTTCAGAAATAGTTACAAAAATACAGAGACGTTTCCAGAGTACCATTTTTTAGGTAGAGCATATGTAATAGCTACATAGCCTACTCCAAATATTTTATACAAATACCAACCTGTCGAAGAGCAGTAACGCAACCTTCATGTCTGCCCTCAGTCACATCTCTCAGAGGAAAACTATCCTGTATACTGCAAATACAGAGAGATTTACCTGGCAATGAAAGGCTTAACCAGCATTGTATGAACTTTGACAAAGACTTGAATGTAACGTATGTTTACTTATATGTTAGTCCCACAGTTTAAGTCATACAATTAAATATACAGCCTATGATGATTCTTTCAGGGTCTTTTTAAAGTCTCAGACTTACTACGCAGGGATTCTGAATTATTAAATTCTATGACATATATTATGAGATATTATGACTGGCAAAACATTGTTATTATTGTGTGTGTGCATGCGTTGGGGCTGCTGCTCCTCCGCACATTGGTCTTCCAACCGCTATTTACCCCTGTCTCACGACACTCTGGTCCACCCAGCAGATGCACCTGTAGCGTCGGGACTCCCTGCTGGTCTCTTCAGTAGACTCCTTGGCCTCCACGACTGGCTCCAACACACTATTTTTCTGAATTCATTACTACACATCAACACAATCTAGTTATATTTAAGACTGTAGATCAGCTGGTAATCCCAGACCCTCCTTGTGCCTCAGCTGAAAGTAATGATGATTGTGAATTGTTTTTATCTTATTTTACTGATAAGGTGGTGTCAGAGCCTCTATTACCCCCTCTGCCTCTTACTCAGAGGTCCCTCACCAGCAACAGGATAGTTTTAGTCAGTTTTATTCCATTGACTTGTCTGAGCTTTTAAAAACAGTATCACAAATGAGAGTGTCTTCCAGCCCACTTGATGTAATACCAACAAAGTTTTTACTGGAAGTAATGGATACTGTTGGGCCCAGTTTGATTTCTGTTTTTAACAGCTCCCTATCTACTGGTTGTGTCCCTGATTATTTTAAAACTGCTTGTGTGAACCCACTTTTGAAAAAAAAGAAAATTGGTTTAAATCCCTCCCTCCCACAAAATTTTAGACCAATTTCCAAACTACCTTCTATAACAAAGATTTTAGAAAGAATAGTGTCAAAACAACTGCTCTCTCTACTAAAAAAACAAAATTATTTGAAAAGTTTCAGTCTGGTTTCAGGAAGTACCACAGCACTGAGACTGCCCTGTTTAGAGTCACCAATGACCTTTTAATGTCTGCAGATGATGGCATGTGTTCAGTCCTAGAACTCCTGGACCTTAATGCTGCATTTGACACCATTGATCACTACATCATGTTAGACAGACTGAGGCACTGGGTGTGGACCTCTGGAACTGCCCTAGAATGGTTTTCATCCTACCAGTCCAATAGGAGGTTCTGTGTCTCTGTTAATAACTATGCCTCTTCATTTATTCGGTTAAATATGGTGTGCCTCAGGGGTCGGTCTTAGGACCCATTTTATTTTCCTAGTATTTTAAGATTATTAAGTATGAATAGTATTATCCAGAAACACAGAGTTTCTTTTCATATGTATGCTGATGACACACAGGTGTACATGGCCGTCAGATCCACAGACCCTGGAATGTTGAGCACACTTACCGACTGCGTCTGTGAAGTCAAAAATTGGATGATAAATAATTTCCTCCAGCTGAACTGAGAGAAACAGAGATCATGGTCATTGGGTCCCAGCAAATGGCAAAGCAAATACCGCCATCTACTGGTTCCATAGTGAATCACATTAAGCCTGTTGCAAAGAATCTTGTGAATCGTGTCTGGTTCGATAGTAGTTTAAGTTTTGAGCAGCACACCACAAAGCTTGTGCAATCATGTTTTTACCAGCTTACAAATATATAAAAACTTTGATCAATGTTAGCTTTTAAGGAAGCTGAGACCATTTTACACGCCTTCATCTCATCACGCCTGGAATACTGCAACAGCCTTTTTACTTGCGTAACCCAAAAATCTATTGATCGACTCCAGACTGTCCAGAACTCAGCTGCCAGGCTTTTAACCAGAACCAAGAAATATGACCACATCACCCCTGTTTTAGCTTCATTACACTGGTTCCCAGAATGTTTTAGAGTTGACTTTAAAATTTTCACTTTTAAAGCGCTTAATGGCCTCTCACTCTATTATATTTCTGACCTTTTAGTCCCATACGCACCAGCACGTACCTTGAGATCCTCGGGCAGAGGTCTTCTGTCTGTTCCAGAGTCTCAACTGAAAACTAAAGAGGACAAAGCGTTTGCAGTCAGGGCCCCGAGGCTCTGGAACAGCCTGCCCGAGAAAATCAGGTTGACTGAGTCAGTGAACTCTTAAGTCCCTCCTTAAAACATACTTTTATATGAGAGCCTTTCCCGATTTTATTTTATATATAATTTATGTTTACCTCAAGCGTGTATTTTAGTCTCTTAAGTGTTTTCTTGCTTTTATCATGTATTATTTTGTTAAAGCACTTTGTAACTTGTTTTTGAAAAGTGCTCTACAAATAAATATTATTATTATTATTTCAGTGATATCTTTATGTAACAAAACCAACCCTCTGTGCTGTTCTTAACTGTCTTTGGGTAAAAAGTAACACACACTCATTATATATATTAAAATTTACAAAAAAACAATGAAACAACAAAAGAAGTGTCACACATCCAGTTACACACTTTCAGCTTTGCCAACACCTCAAAGAAACTGCCTTTTCTGTGTTTCTCAGTTTTCTCTGCCCCTGTAAGTGTTTGCCTTTTTTGTGGTCTGTAAAGACTGCTACATCCTCATACAATCATTTCCTGGATCCCACAGGAGAAGAAAGAAACAGATGGGGAATGTGTGTGGTGCATATGTACATGCGTGTCTGATGGGTGAGTCTGAGCTGGGTCTTAAGCGTGCAGCATTCTGCCTTTTTGTGCCTGTTTGTTTATTTTTTTAGATAGTGTTTACAAGAATAAGCCCCACGGTGTAAAATTCCATTTTTCATGCAGCGTTTTGTGTGTGTGTGTGTGTGTGTGTGTGTGTGTGTGTGTGTGTGTGTGTGTGTGTGTGTGTGTGTGTGTGTGTGTGTTTGTGAGAGAGAACCATGAGGGACTGAGGGATAGCGAACCTGTGCGTAGGTTGTGCTGCATTCTACAGCTTTCAGAAGGAATGAAAGAGAAAGTAATTGGCCATCAAACATTTTCTTCAGTGTTGCAGTCACACTGAAAAGCACCTCTTAAAAGGCCTTTGTGACTTTCACTAAACATACGTAAATCTTTTGTGGTCTGTGTTGTGCAATTTCTGTCACTTCTCAGAAATTGCCTGCATGATGTTATAAGTGATAGGGTTACCTATAAGGGTTGGGCAATTAATCAAATTTTATGAGTGAACTAGAAGTGTGCACTCAGCAGAATGCAGATCTCTGCCAGGTGTGTCTTGGGGCATGTAGGCGGTGAACAGGGAGTGCAGGCGGACTGTGTGTCCTGCATGTATGCATGAGAATGGAATGAAAGGGAGAAGCATTCTGGGTTCACCTAACTGTATAAACAAGAAACGAAATAAATCCAGACTTCTTTAGATCATTTTTATGTAACACACTACACTAGGGCTGGGGTGATTCGTCAACGTAATCGCAGGGCTCTCAAGTTTTATCAAAAGTTTGGAGTGAGAACGCGAGGACTAACTCAATTATTTGCAGCAGTGGCCCCTCGGCCCCAGCCAATTCTCTCATGTTTTTACTAGCAGTTAAATTTTACCTAGAAATTCTAACAATAGGTAAATCTGATAAAAGACTATTCATACATAAACTTGTATTTCAAAAATATAGATGTATCAAAACTAAAAAGACATTTGGCTGTGTGTGTAGCAGTGCTGTACACATAGGCCTACGGTAGAACTTGCCCTACGCATGTATGTGTGAGTAGGCTACACATTTCATCTTATGAAGGGTGTTTTGTGTTGTAGTGGGGGCTCCCACTTGAAGCACTGTGGCTCAAGGCCAACCATTTTCACTGTCTTCATGGATGATAGCTTTCAGCGTCCAGAGCCAAAATATAGAAAAACATCTCTAGTCCTTTCCTTAGTCTCAGGTAGCCCAAGGCTAAGCTCAGTGGTAGACAGTATCAAAATAGTACTGTACTTAAGTGCACAAGGTATTTCTACTTAACTTGAGTATTTTCTTTTCATGCCACTTTCTACTCCACCACATCTCAAAGGTCAATATTGTATGATTAATACATAATAAAAATAATCATTAATTGCAGTCTGATACAAAATAGTTCAACCTCAACCAACTACATTAATGCATGAGGAATAATAATCTAATGATATAATACCATAGTTAGTCATATGGGACATTTTTCTTTCTGCTTATAGGCGATTTTTATTTTTAATAGGCTACTTCTACATTCTCTGTCCGGGTGTTGCGGTGGTTGAGCAGGTGGGACCCAAACACAGGACGCAGAGCAGAGGAGGTACAGTCCAAAAAAGGTTTAATTCCAACAGAAATCCAAATAAACACGACTAATAAGGCAGGCAGGACAACACACAGCAGCAGGGAACAGAGCATCTACACACTACAATGACTGCTGCTGCAGGTTGCAAAGAGGTTGCAGAGTTTTTGACTGCATTTTCAATAATAATTTAGCACGCAGTTGGCTACACTCCCCAACATCAGCCATTCCCATTATCTTTGATCACAGGCAAGTGATTTCGTCCAGGAATCGTAAAATCAAAATGCAAAAAAAAAATTTAAAAATAAAATACAGTTACCGCATTCATCGGGTCTATCGCTTCCAACTTTCTGATCGACTTAATGGCTCTGGCATTTAGTAGGCTACAGAGAAAGCTATGAACTCGGCACAAAAATGTCCATTAATTGAATTTAGCAGGACAACTTCGAGGACGTCATCTCTTTACCTGATGATCTCTGTCATCACATGCGACTGGTCGCATGCACACGCACATTAACACAGCGTTCAGTCAGTGTGTGAGTGTGTGTGGCCGAGCAGTGTGGAGAGAAAATGCACAGCAGAACGAGAGAAAGAGAAAAGGCAGAGATGACACAGAGAAAAGTGCCCTTAAATGCTATAAAATTACAGATACCTGTATGATTAACTTACTTCTGAGCATGTGAACAACGTGGCGCTTGCTCCATGAGCTTCACTGCTGTTAACCCTAACCCTTTCGTGAATCACAACATCAGGTATGGAATTAATCTGCAGATGCTCAAGTTCAACATCAGACCAAACTTTTCTTGAGCCTCAACAAAGGCCAAAATGTGGCCTGCCACAGACTAGGTAAGCTTAATTTTAGCTTAGACTGAGTATTGCCAAAATTGGCATAAGGCAGAAGCCCGGAGGGATTACAATTTTGGTTTTCAACGATTTTGAAAACAACATAATTGAGATAAAACAACTATTGTGCCGCATTCCATTTCGCAACGATGCTCTTGTTTCATCTTCTGTTATGATTTCACCCTCCTCCCCCTTTTTTTTTTCCCAGTGGTGTGCTTTTGGACCACCCTAAAATCCCAAATTCATCTCTCAGCCAGAATGTTTAATTCAGCTCAAAATTACTGAAAGAGAGCCCTTGGTCAACAAGAAATGTGAAACCACTTCGGTTCCAAGGAATCCAACAAGGAACAACAAATAATACTGTGCAATATTTCTTACATGGTGGAGAATAGCCCCTCCCCCCCTGACATTATGCATGAATAAAGAGATCAAAAATATCACCTGCTTTCATGCAGCATTCTTTCAACAGGTTTGACAGGCACTGGCATCAACAAGCAGCAGGCTTCATGCATGTATGCTAAATAAATATCTGACAACTCTCTGCATCAAATCAAAATGTAATGAACTGAAAAATATAATTTTAAATTCTTAAAAACCTACATTGACCTACAGTTGTATTTGAGACATATACAATACTGCATATACAATTAATGCCATATATGACCAAAAGTGTATTTTGAATTGTGTGACTTTTGTTGAGTGTTGGCTGGGTTGTATTGTTATTTTGCCAACATGCCTGTTGTCAAGAGTTTATCACCCTCATTTTTCATTGACTGTTTAGGGCATACTTCTTAATGAACATATATTGAAAGAAGATTGTTTTGTGTGTAAAGTCATGCAAGGATTATGCCCACCTTGTAGATTTCAGGAATTTTCTTGCCACATTATGTATCAAATGGTTTTCATGTTGTCCTCTCAAAACAAATAATAGTTTTATACAGTTATATACAATATATAGTTTGGGGCTGCAGCTAACGATGATTTTAGTATTTGAAGCCTCTATAGATTATTTAAACGATTCATCGATGCGGCGCCCCCCGGTAACGGGATCAGCTATGCACGTTTATAGGTGATAGATATTTATTAGTCCTTTCGGAAATTCATAGTGTGTCATACAGCAAACATCAGACCAACAACCACACAGATGCTTTACAAACACAAACATCACCCAAGTGCTCTACAAGTCCATACAGACTACACCACTTTCAGCGTCGGCCGACACTACACAACTTGCCGTCATATGACGGCAGTCTTGAAGTCGTGAAGGCATTCACACTTCGTGACTGATCGGTGAAAGGGGGTCACACACTACACTAGCTGACAGCGCTGGTCTGGAAGAACACCGGGCGCTTTCTAATCAGATGCCTTCTGCTGTTGCCGAGGCGACAAATTTCGTTTTACGGTGGACGGACAGTAACATTACAGAGCTGTTGTTTTCTTTAGCTTGAAATAATTCCATACTTATATGTAATAAATATCCCTGTGAAACAGTGTGCTGTATAGTTATATGGATTAAACAATTTTATTAAATCAAATTGAATCTATCATTTCAGACCTAATTTAGTTAGACTATACATATATAACGTATAGTTTTATTTCATGGTTCTCAGCTCCAGCCAAAGTGACGAGGGCCCCCAAAGAAAATCTTGCCTAGGGCCACCTGTTGTCTAGAGCCGGAAAAATTTACCTACAGGATTATGATATGTAGGGCTGTGCGATATGATGATATATATGATGAGTGCAACATTGCAGAACTAACATTTAAGAACCACATCATGCAGCATCAAAGCACTTGTTGGGGTTCAACACCTTTCAGAGATTCTCTCAGCTATGCATGCTGGGATGCAGCTCAAAACAACCCAAAGCGGTAACTACTAGAGGCTCAACCAATCATGTACACCAAGCAAATACAATCAATCGAAGTAAGGATTTTCAACTACTATGTTTTGGTCATTACTCACATCTTTTAACAAAGGAATCCCTCCTCAGGGCAGGGTAAAGAAATCCAGCTACATTTAGTTTGATTGTAATATATGTTTATGACGTTGCATGTAATCTTGTGTCTTGATGTGTCCTACAATAAACTCAGGATGACTTATGATTAGTTGACCGTCTGTTAGCTCCTTTCCTAGTCTTTCCATTAGTCACCATGTCTGCTATGACTACCCCCACCCCCTACAAGAAAAATAAAAACACTGTCAAAACACTCATTACCTCCTTCATTTAAACATGGCCCACACACTGAGTATAAATATTTAAAAGACCAAGCTGGAATTTGCAATATCACCATATAAACACCAGCAATTCAGTCACTGAAGTGTTCAGCTTTTTACAACTTTCATAACAAACAGTTTTTTTAGCTTATTTTACCAATGTCATAAAGTCTTTTACAAACATTGTCACATAAAAATAAATAGCATCTAAAACGCTAAAATAAGAGTTCATCAAAACTGAATATTACTCTTGTATCGTTTTAAACAACATTAAACCACTACAATTATGGTTTGAGGTTTTATATTTGTATAACCCCACCAATTCTCTGAAGATTCAATGACAGACAATAGTAAAATTATCCTTTTAAGTGGGCCCATTTCATGTAGACTCAAGCTGGGGCGGTAGGCTGTCTGACTTGTTGCGATACAGAGAAGCACCAGAGTTCTGTCATTTTATGGAGAGGTTTAAAGACTTCTGCCAGGAAGGAAGGAAGATTTAGAGACAGTAATGGTGCTGGCCAATCCACCGGGCTGTCTACACTTCTTTGGTAACTGGTGTATATTGTCTTCTAAAATGGCATTAAAAAGGTAGGAGCCCATTCCACCAGACAGTTGAGCCATTTGTAAAAACAGCCACACAAATGTAAGCTATAGTTCTGAGTAAGGGTCTCTGACCGATGTTCCTCCAAATCTGTTGCCTTCTTTTAACTGTCATATAAATCTTGAAGTGATGTACTGCATTCCTTGCGCTGTACTCTACAGTTACCTATTCATTCAGTAAACACAATATACAGAAAGAGAAATGAAGGGTATGGCAAAATAAGAGATGGGGGTGAAGGGAAAACTGCCCCTTTGAACACAGCAATTAATCAATTAGCTGAAGCGAATCAATACTCCCCGCCCAGCATGGCAGGCTGACAGCACTCAGGTGTAATTAAAATTGTAACTATTGACAAATCAAGATGGATGGAGCACTTCCTGCCTGTTCTGCTCAGTTCTGAGAGAGTGATTATCTTTGTGTGACTAATACACATCGGCAACAAAAATGTGAAGGTGTACATTTCTGTGTGGGCAAGCGTTGCATCCACAAATGCAAGGTGCTAGCAAGGCTACCTATTAGTGTACTTGTGTTAAGGTCAAGTTATGCTGTGGGTCAAAGCCCTGCATCCAAACATCCATCTCACTCTGGCAGCCCCCATTATCATCAGGTCATTCTAATTAAGTAGACTTTCAAGAGTGTTAAGTGACTTGGTCATGTGTGAAGTGCATCCAAGCAAATCATAATCAAGATGTTAATCACAAACCGACATTTGGGAAACTGCCCAAGTGTAAAGTGTAAAGAAGAGCTGAGAACATACAACTTTCTCTCAACATGGGTAATGTTCTTTCACCTCCAGATTTACTAAACGTGCATAAGTAAAATGTGTGCAAACTTGATATCACCAGCAAGTTAACATGTAAGCTGATCTACTAATGGTGTGCATGCAGAATGACTCACTTACTTCTTTTGGCTTAATGAATATGCAATTTGGAGCGTTTCAATTTTATTGTGCAAATACATTTACTACACGCAATGTGATCTAACAAGCCTAAAAGCAATTTTATGTGAGTGCAACAGCATCTGTATTTAATACATTTGAAAGGAAAGTGCCGCCAAGTGTTGCGCAGAGATGGCTGCTGTTATCGTTGCGAGGAGACAGCCGTAATGAAAAAAGACGTAGAGAAATTAACAGTATTAGGTAATATTATTCTATATCCAATATATAGAAATACAATTATTTTATTTATTCGATGAACTATAAGAATTGAATAGGGGTTTTTTGTATTTTCCTTTAACTCTGGCAATACTGTTGTATTGACATTCATGCCAATAAAGCATGCAGTAATAAATTTCGTTTCGACCTGACTTCTTTTCTCCATGAGATGGAAGAATTTAGAAAGTTTTGTGGGGCTGCGGAGAGCCTCCAGCTGCAGTGCATGGATCATGCATAAACTTCATCCAGCCAGAGGGAACAATCACCAACTGTTCACAGCGTGCCGGTCGGAATAGCGACACAACCTATTCTAGGTATCGGAGAGGGAATGGGGCGTACAGGGACAGGAGATCGCAGAGCGACCGGGCACGCTGCGGACGGTCGTTGATCGTTGCCTCTGGCTGGATGAAGCACGATCTGCTGGCATTTCCTCACGTCTGGGTCATTCCAGCATACTGTATCTATTTCTGCTGGGGTTTCCCAAAGCAGTTATTTCAAGTATGCTGTCCCAAGTACTTAGTGCAGTCTTAGGCAGGATGGGCAGGTACATACGATTTCCACATACTCGGGATACACTGAATGAAACAAATCAAGGTTTTTATGCAGTGGCTGCTTTTCTTCCCAACTCTCCATGGCGAAAACCATTAAACACCCTCATTTAAATACTGCCACCTCCATTGTGTTTGCTCCTTTTGTCATCTACGCAGTAATTCTTAGTTGATCACCCATAACAGGTACTACAATTGCACATGCAATATTTTAGAATGTACATGCAATTTAGTTCTCTTTATTCGGGATTTTAGTAAATTGGGCCCTTAGAGTTGTAGATAATTCGGGAATTAATATTGATATATTATGTATTAGATCATAAGTGTCTAAGAGATAACCAATAGGGGAGATGGATGTGGTGATGGAGGAGCAACTGGCTAAAGGTTTCTAATGAAGCCCTTGACTAGCCTCCAGTTTTTGGCAATGCTGCTATCACTTTCTTTTTTTTTTTTTTACTTTCTGCATCTCTCCCTCTTTGTGTCACTCTCCTCACATATGAAGACATTTATGAAGTACATCTGCTAACAATAAAATCATCTGAACAGTGCTTGGTGTTTACATGGTGTTTGGCAGGAGTCAAAAGGAACTCTTCAAAAGCAATATCATAGGCGTCCATGATCAATGTGCAAATACCAGCAGAGAATATTCTTTTTTTGGAGACATGTTCTATTGAAGGAACCATGCCTTAAATCTCTCGAGACTGGACCTTCAGCTTGACAAAAAAAAGGAAAATAAGAACATGTTTCTGAAATTTAAATGAGAACAGCTTTCAAAGCAGCACCAGGGAGCAGTAATTTATTATATTGTTAAAAGAGCAGTAAAAAAATGGTCTCACACAGTTGATGCACTAAAAAGACATCTCATTATTATATTCTCCCATTTGTAGCTCTCAATTAGAGCAAAGTTCATACTTTGGCTAATTACACAAAGACACAGACTATCTAACAACTGCAGAGAAAGAGATGTATCATTTAGTATATCCTTCTTTAAAAGCTCCAGAAAAGAAAGCCAGTAATTGCCAGTCATATGAAATATTCAAACAGTGCCCCATGTGCTGTCTACTTTACTGACAAGTGAAAAAATGAGGCTGGAAAATTTAGAAATCCACATAGAATTCTCCTCAAAGTATCCAACATATCGGACTCTGATGCCCAGTCTCTTCCATTATGGTCTGACCTGTCATACTGCATTTCATTTCAAGTTGTGTTTCCACATCAACTAAAAGCCTCATGTCCTTTCTCTTCTCAATCGTCAATCTATCTGCAGTTTATCTTGTGAATACGATCATTGGGATTTAAAGAAAATCCATGTATCAATGTCTTAACAGAGTCCAATGAACTGCACTAAACCTTAGTGCAGATGGTATGACTTTTTTTTACGTGATTTGCCTGTCCTCGACCAACATTTGTCAGTATACCTCATCTGAGATCACTTATGTCATTTCTGTTTCTCCACGTCAACATTACTGCAGTCTGGGACAAACGATCTCTTATAGAGTGAATCTTACAGAGTATAATTCTAGGATTTCTGTAAACAATCACGACCCTATGCTTCGGACAGGTTTTGTCATCAAATGCAGCCAATAGATAAAAAGACTGTGTAAACAAGAAGGCTGGCAGATAAAAGATATAGGATGTTGAGGTGTAAAGGATTTCAGCAGACATCACAGTTGATGCGACTGCCTTACTCGGGGGATTAGAGAGAGAGCCTCCTGTACCGAAATGTTAAGGTGCCGCCATGCATAAATATATTCAAATGTCATTACACGATTTAATCTGAAACATAGCCTCAGAAAATAGAAATCCCATTCACACCCAAATGAATAAACATTCTCATTCCTTCCATAATGTGAGTGTAACAACTCATAACAGCAAGGTTATCCTTTGAATGTATCTGGAAGCTGGAAGCAGAAAAAGTCTCATGTTCTAATAGTTCTCTTCATTCAGCGTTATTATTATGTAAAGCATAAAATTGTGTTCTCTCATCAAATCAAAGCACCCCACAAATCAAAGTTAAGGCAATTACAATCTTATTCCACCCTTTCAAATGGCAACAGCTGTTTCCCTTGGTCAAAATTGCAGCGTAATTGCACACGGTAGCATATGGTTATGGCTGATTAATCCAACTGGGGGTGAAGGCCCCATTATTCCTGCATGGGATGGGTAAATAGGCAGCAGATCCAAGTGCTGGATAGATGGGTAATGGGATGCTGAAAAAGGGAATGGGCCTTTGATGAGATGTTTGTTAAAGATGGCGTGATTGTCAGAATCGATCAGGCCCTCTACCATCCCTATCCAAGCCATTAAATTGATTTGCTTGTCATCCGACTTCTTCAGGAGAGAATCATGCCAGTGCTACCAAACTATGGAGGAAAGAGGCGCAGTTTAGGCTGAATCCATTTTTATTCACAAAATATATGGCTGTGGGCATATTCAATTTAATGCCCCTTCGTGAACTCCATGAACTAGAGTTGCAGGGTTTCTTTCCTCCATCTTTTTGTTGCACTGCAGGAAGATCATTATAGCCCCAGGGGAGCGCAGTGTGTGGCAGGATGTCAGGGACGCGATGATAGCTAAAGGACTGCTTACAGGCCTATGGGCTTGGACTGCCCACTTCTGTACAGACCCACACCAACACACACATTTATATGCATACAAATTCACAGTTCACCTGCAGACACTCACACACTCCCACAAAATACCTCCCTCAGGGAACAACAATTACAGAGTTCAGAGGTGGTTTCCCATGCCCCCAGCCAGTCTGATTGCATTTCTATTATAAACACACAAGGATCCGCATGAGTGAGTCAGGTCTGGGGGCTTCCTGAAGCTAGTGTCACTCCACAGTCCACGCTCATTTCCATCTAGCCAAACGAGGGATAATGCTAGTAAACAAGCCTTGACTCTGGCTCCCCCCTGCCCGTTGCTGCATGCATAATGGCCTTCTTAAAGAGCAAGGGAAAAGTTCAAGTCCATAATCACAGCCGTACCTCTGGTTTATTATTTTTTAGAGGTCATTTTGGAGCCCACTTTGAAGGACATTTGCAGGAGCAGATCATGCTCACAACTACACTGTGCAGCTGAATCTGATGTGTGTTGTTAAAAGTGCAGAGGGCCTCTAGGTGCTAATTTGGGAGTGCAGAACCGTGGGTTGGCTTGGCTCAGCAGATATGGAAACACAGGATATGCTTCCATCACAGTAATATTAAAACATGGTGGAATGCCCTATTGAAAATCCTTCAATCCATTCTCAGCCCAAAACCTTGTTCAGGCCAAAGCTTTATTGTTGTGACTCATACATAGATTGAAAGCAGCAGCATCTTCAAAAGCAAAATGCTGTATTGCTCTTACTGAAAAGCTAAGTATAATATGTAAGTACCAGTGTTCTTACTGTTCTTCAAAGGGTAAATACTATGACCTGCATAAACATGCTTAGCCTTTACAAATACATTCTTCAAACCAGCTCCATAAATGTAACACCTACTGTATGTGAAAATATGCACTCAAAAACACAAGCCACAGTCAGAGCAATAATTCCTCAGCAAGTAGTTTAGCTTGCCCTAGTGCATAGCAGAATGATCAAGGGAGCTGCTAAAGCCAGAATGTCAGGAAAGAAATCAGTAATACCCAAGTATAATTCAGTTCAGACAGCGGCTCAGTTAGGACATATTGCCGACAGGTGTTTAAATTTTATTTATATAATAGGTCATTTAACACTGACCCATGTCCATCTCAGTGTATGGTGAAAATTTCCAGCTGGCATGGGAGCCTCTTTTTCCCAGTCCGCCCAGTAGTATGAACCTAAATTAATAACCATGCACAGACAAATAGGACATCCCTGGCAAACACTAACCAGACTCCTTTGTGCCATGTTCCAGACAGCGGGCTAAATGGCAGGGGATTAAAAAAAGACTATTTGTGAATAAGTCCGCTACATCTTCGCCTCAGCCCAACAGTTTTTGTTCTGGTCAAACTGTCTGGGCTGCACAGCGCTTTGAAAAGAGAAATACTACAATCCTAAATCTTTTTCTTTTCAATCCAATAGTCATTTTTGGGGTTACATAACTGGTGTTTCAAAGAGCAAGACTTGCTGAAATTTTAGGATTACAGTTCTTAGAATGTACTCCATGAGATGAGAGAGAAAAATGAAAAGTGGCTGGCAAGCCAATGAGGGCCTTTGGAGGCAAATGTAGTTACTGAATAGATAGCAGTGAAATGGCATTGATTATGCAGCACCATTGTCACCTAGAAGCACCCCCTGAGGAGCGAATCATTGCTGGTGGCAACATTTTTATGTCATCTTGCCCAAGTTAGGCTGACTTTATCTTTGTCTGCTGCATTCAAGTATTTATGCCAGAGTGGGAGGTTTTGAATTTTAGAGCCACAAAATCCAAAATCCTTCCAAAAATCATTCAGATCCTAAAATTCTAACTTTTGAGTGAGTTAGAGGAAATGTTCTTTAAGCCTTTTATGTTTGTCTGCATCAATACATGAAGTTGTTCATCGTACAGAGGCATGTTATTCTCTTTCTGGTTTGTGCGGGTCTGGAGTCACAGAGCTAGAATGGTATAACCGAAGTTAGAAGTAGGGCTGGGCGGTATCTCGGTGTATAATGTATACCGATATAATTTCAAAAGAGATATGAAATTAGACAATACCCTTTATACCGATATAGTTTGATGTTGAGGTAATTAATAGGTTTCCTTAAAATCCTGCAAACATTTGCTCCTCTCTCTCTCCCTCACCGCGCAGCCCCGCCCCTCCCTCTGTGTCTGCATGCAGCCGTTTGCTCATAAACTCTCAACAACATGAAGGGAGACACAGAGCTGGTCGACACTGTTAAAGACCTGGCTTGTAAAAAGAAAAGCACGGTTCAGTCAGTGTTTCCCACACATACACTTTACTTCGGCAGGCTGCCCATGTTAGGCGACACACTGTAGCATTTATCAGAGAAACAGTGATTACGTTACAAGTCACTACACTGTGGATATTTTATAAGAGCGGACCAGGTAAAGTGACAGTGAACACACCAGTCAGATGTTATTCGTTAGCTACCACGTTGGTTTTGTTTTGATAGGCTACGTCATCAACACGCCTACAGAAGACAAGTTCTGTTTTTTTTTCTGTGACTTTATACAGCCTAGCGTACTACTGATGGAGAAAGTCACCGAAGCAGACATACATTGAGAGAGAGACGGTAAAGCCCCTTTTCCACTGCAGGGTACCAGCTCAACTCCCCTCACCTTTTTTTGGTTTTCCATTGTATAAAAGTTGTACTTTTTTCGTACCACCTCCGTCTTATCTGTATTTACATTCTGAGTAATGTTGAAACGTTTTAACTTTAATAAAGAGACAGCTGTGTGTGCGTCCCTGGTGTGTGTGTCGCATTGAATACTACGTTGCGGAAGTTGTGTGTGGCGTTACTATGACGACCAGCTAGATTGAGGGGTAGGCCTACTATCTCTGGGTACCATCTGCAATGGAAAACAGTGGACTGCCAAACCGAGTTGAGTCAAGGCGAGTTGAGTTGGTACTGGTAAAGGGAAAACGGCATAAGAAGTGGGGAACGCTGACGTGTTTGCAGCAGAGACGTTCGGTCTGTGAGTGGGAAGAGAACTGAAGGAGGCGAATTCAATAAGTGAGTGATACTTAAGATGTAGAATGAAGTATAATTGCCAAACAGTACCGGAATATGACTTTTTGGCCATATCGCCCTGGCCTAGTTAGAAGTAAAGAAGTTAAAGCTAGACTGAAAGCATTTAAGATGTCATCAAAAGGTAGTTAGTCTGTTTACATTTGGGATGAGTGCAAACCAGTTTGATTACAGCAGAATTTATACAGGCATTCTCACAAGGTGCCTTTTTGGTACCTTAAATATAGGGGATTATCAGATATAATCAGATGACTTGGATAACGTCAAGCAGCATACTAAATGCAGGAAAATCAGACTGAGTTTGGCAGGATCATGCAGTGTGGATTAAACCTCGATAAAGCTCGAGACAAAGATGCTTGACACATATTCACACATCTCCATACTTCCCTCCCTTCTCTCCTCACACATGTACGTGGTTGCACAAAAGCAGGCATCTTCACACAGTGAAAATGAGGACACAGCGGCCCCGACAGAAGTTGTTGAAGCTCTAAAGATGCAATGATGACACTTTCTTGTCACATATAGTCATATTAATAATGAACAGAGGATTCTTTTATACAAATAAAAATGATGCTGGTATCCGTGCACACTTTTAGTTAATTCCTGGTGTTTTTCAGATGGTATTTCAAGACAGATGTCAGGATAACAATAAACCATATCTATAGTATTCACAATTTGGAGAATACATTCCTATTACTGCATTGTACGAGGCAGGTCTGAGAGGGAGTGTGAAAAGTGCTGAGCTGTGTTTATAGCCATCAAAAGGGTAAGAAGTTCACCGACTGGGTTTTTAAATTAATTCAAAGCATTCACTTTGGCCACAGCCTACATAACAGTGCTAAATAGAGAAGCTATAGTACCACTACGGTTAAAGAGCATATATTTGTGTATCAAAATAATAATGTCACTGGAGATCACTGTGTCACCATTCTTCTCCTCCTCCTCTTTGTCATCTCAGTCACATAATGATGCCCTTGTAAAGTGACAGTTCTTATACTTTCTGGTTATTGGTTTAATACATGTTCTCATTTAAGTAACAATGTTTTATTTTTAATTTGCAAATACAGTTTACTGCTGACTCAAGCAAGAGCCAAACTGATTAAAGCACTCGGTTTACTTTTTTATGCTTTGTTTTTGTTTGTTTTTTACCAGTGAACAATTGTGTATTGTGGGTTTCTTCTTGTGTGTGTTTTAAAGTGTTTTAATATGCAAGTCTTATTTTATGCTATGAAAATTAAAAGCCTGTGTAGGAAATTAAGAACACTACCTGAGTGCCACTTAGAAACTAACTGCTTGGATTTCCAGAGAGGAAAAACAAAAGGTCTTTCCATCACGCCTCCCTCTTGGACTTGCCACTACCAGAGACCTTGGGTGGGAAGTTTTGTTTTATTGAACGTAGCACAGTAAAACTCCAGACATCCCTTTGAGAAATCTATCACTGGACTTTGACCATGAGTTTTCTTGCCAGCCCTGAATACTAGAAACGATATGTTGTGACCTTTTGCCAAAGTGCTGGCTGCAGGGATCTAGGACAGCCTCACTTTTCCCCCTTTTTTTCCTAATTATTTCACAGGGCACAGCTGCTACAAGGAAACAGAGATCTCCACTCTGTCAATTAAGATGTGTGACAAATCAGGGCATTTGTAGTCTGGGGACATTCTCTCAACCCCACTGTCTCCATGTATCACACTACAGTTTCAATCAGTTCTTGTTCTATGGTTTACTTTACTTAAGCTTTGGCCAAATCCATCATGTCAGTTTCAAATAATCCTAAAAAGAACACTTGTGCCTGCTGCCTAGTAAAAGGGTGACTCATATCAAAGATCAATGGTGGATTTGATCGATTTTCTTGATTTTAAGTGCCCTTTCATCTAAATACAGTGCTTCAGACGTCTGCTGTTATACCTCCATGGGATTGGAGATCTGACGACTTCTCAAGGTCTCAAGTATACACAAACACACACGCACACATATACCATTGACTAGTTCACTGAAAAGTCCCCCTGCACAACGATGATTATGCGCCCTATTTTGTTGCCTACATCCAATTCTACTTCCTTCTGAAGCAGTCAACAGATATAACAGATAATTACACAATAACCGATTTAAAATGGAGATGACATCCTTGACTTCTATTACTGTGTCAAGGTCCATGTCCAATACAGGAAGCTAAAAACAGACTGTCATTCTAAACATGTTGTGCATCCTCGCCAGACAACAGTATGAAATAGCTGATTCCTATGCCAGCAGTGTCCAGGCAGTTCCCCCACACTCTGTCATAACCATACTTATGGATGTTAATCTGAGTGCCACGCCTCTGACAAAATAAAGTCCTCAACTCCCTCTTAAGCTAAAGTTGAGCTGTAGCCAGTCAGGCTAATCTGCAGACCTTGAGTGATGCAGAAGTATGTATGCCAAACATGACATTCCAATAGAGTCCTCCCCCGCTGCTCTGAATTCCAAAATAGACGTGTTAGAAATGACAAAACCAGCAGGCGAGCCCAGCATTGTCTCGGCATGACCTCAGTAAATGAATGGAAGTGAACAGTGGGACAGACCAGACAGCTCCTATAACTGTCACTTTAAACAAACTATCCAGGGTGACTAGGGAGGATGGCCTGTTTTTTTTATTTTTTTTTTTTACATGATTTAAGGAAGAACCAAGAGTGTGCTTATGTGTCAGCTACCAAAAATAGGGTGTTTAAGTGTTACAGGGCTTTCGTTTGAATTGCAGAATGCTTTACCATTTTAGATAAGAACATCAAAACTACTGACAGACCAAGTGTACATTTTGATGTGTATTTATTAAAATGGAAACTGTTTTCTTGTTCTTGCTGTGCACAATGATGATGAATGACAATATGTACAAGGACTTAAAATTATCTCTCTCTGCTCAGTAAGCCTTACAGCAAGACGTCATAGCACTTTGGTCTGATGAAGGCCACTCTGCCGTCGTTAAAAAGCCGTTTCAGTAGACTGGTCATTAAAATATGGGAAGCAATGGCTGACATGTCCATCCAGAGGCATGCTACTTGCCTCATCATGTACTTTAATCATCACATGGAAAGAGAACAGCCCACACTGGGGTCACTTTCAACGAGCCACGCTCCGAACGGGCGGTCTGAAGAGAGTCCAATTAAATCCTACATTTTCTGACCCAGGAGCGACTACGTAATGAAATCTGAGGGCCACTGCTGGATGGACTGAGCAGAAAGAGATTGAGTGTGACTGGCAGTCTTCATCCCCAAATTCTACACATACACAGTCACATGTATGCATATTGCTTTATGCACCCATGCACTTAAAAACAAAACAAAAAAAAAACAGGCAAGACCTTCTCCCACTGCTATAAATAATGTGTTCTTGTTTAACTTGCTTAGTTAAATACGCATTACGAGGGAAATAGAGTGGACTGGGAACAAACATCCAGAAACAGATACAGACAGCCAGGAGATATACAGTTATAGAGAGAGAGGAAGCAACAATGTCAGGATTCTTAATCCCTGGGACACAATTTATCAATCTCCTGTAAATGTCAGGCACTAGGATATGCCCTCATGAATGATGGATATCTGCCTTGTTTGTTTTTTTCATCTTCTCTACATTGTATTATTGAGTGAGTGCCACAGAGGGCTTAGAGTCTATCTAGAGAGGTAATACTCCCTCCATATAGTGCAGCAATCCCTGAATCCCAATTACCCTAGCGGAGAGGGTGCAGCAGAGGAAATCGAGGACCACCTTTTTACTACCTGTCACCATGCAAGTGTCAGTGTCATCCAAAGTAGGTACCTTCACACGTGAATGCAAGATTTGTACACATGTACTGTGAATGCCAAAGACAGGAGTTCCACTTTACACCCTCCGCTATAAAGGAAAGAGGACAACCTTTGATCAAAATCATCATACTTCAGTTATATGCCATTGCCTTACTTCAGCATTGATTGAGGTAACAATTGAGCTTTACCTTGCTGAGGGCCCCCCCTGGAGAATCCTCACCCATAACATGGTGCTACAATCCCAACTCTGGTCTAAATGTATGGAATAATTTTTGGATCAAAGTGAAACTTCTGTGCTTTGTCACTTTGGAATATGTCTTCAACAGACATCCATTTACCATCAGCAACTGGCATTACTTGTGAGTGAACATCATTCTGAAAGAAACTACTGTACAAATATCACACAAAACACTACAGGGAGATAGTAGTTTGGTAAAAATAAAAGAAAGAAAGCTGGAGGTTACAGTACTCTGGGAGACAAACTCCAAGTCTCCACAGGAATATATTGCATGGATCTTGTGGGATTACTGCGCTGAGAATATGAGTCGTAGACTACTCCAGATCAAGCCAATACTCATGAAAAAGACAAAAACATATATAAAGGCTAATATTAATGAAAAAACCCACTGCCACCGATTTCAGTCCCTGCAAAATGCCACACTTGGCTGTTTCTCTCGTGCTCAAGGGAAGCAGGCTGCGTAAATCTCAGTTTACAAAATTAACTAATTTTCTTCATTTAATGCTCTACGTGCATGCGCTGGCATAATTCGCTGCATATCAAGTATCTGTTTATTTACGGCGCCTGTTTGTCGAGCAGAATTTCATTTCTGAGGGAGAGGGGTGATTAATGAATTACTTAATACCAATTTAATCAGCATTAAACATGTTAAACAGCTGGGCTTCTAATGATATATTCATTGCATATGGTATGTTCAAACTAGAAAAAAACATTTACGGTTTCTAAACATTAGGCTATAGCAGCTGACGAAAGTCCTGGGTCTTGATCACAATAAACTTGATCCAAACCGGAGTTCCCCCTAAAAGTGTCATTAGTTATGATACAGACACCGCAAGCAGGATCCGAACTTAACAAAGTTCAGGTTTAGGTGACGTTCAGGGCTATGAGGAACACTTGTGAGAAAGTCACGCTGAAATGTTTAATCAAGGAAATAACAGTGCGCCACTCGCCTGCAATTAATATACAAGTGTGTCTGTGCGTGTGTGCGATGTGTAGCCTAATGAGAAAATTATAGGCTACGCGCAAAAGGCAATGAATAATTAACACATTAAGATCCGATACCACCAGAAAGGAAACGCTGCCACATGAACATCCAGCATAGCAGGGGAGCTACAGACACTAATCAGCCTGTGTGATGACTAATCTGCACCGTGCCCCGGTGTCCCTCTTACCTTGAGCTTGTGTTGAGTGTATGAGTAAGGAAAAAAATAAAATCCATGTGGCGCGCCACATCGATCTGCTCCAGGAGTCCTCAAACATGGTCTCAAACCGGGCAGACTGGACAACAAGTGCCCGGTGAGCTGGAAACATGTTACTGAGTGGTGATCCCGGTGTGGTTCTGCTGTTTTCCGCTTGCTGTCGGGTCTCTCTGTCTGAGAACCTGCGGCCACTTGAGCCGTGCAGAGCGCACCGGTAAGGGAGCGCAAAATAGAGCCGCTGCTGCAGCCTAACGCGACCGGAGAAATTCGGTCAGTGAGAGTCTATATTTGTTTTACAGTTCAAAAGTGCTCTAGTTCCACAGACCTCATAGGATGGTAATATATTTTCCTATAAGTGCCGAGGCAGTCTTGGTAGGTTTCTTTTAAGTAGCCTACTGGATGCAACTCAGATGAATCCAGGTTAAATCCAAATACAGTCCATTTCTCGCTGCACCTGTAAGAAGAAAAGCTGCACCTCATAGCCTACTTTTTCATCGTCACTTCTTGCCTCCTTGAGATGCTGTTTTCTTCTTTTCTGCCTCTTTCTTTAAACTTCACCCTCGTTGTCCGCAACCGAGTGGTTACAGTTTGTTTTGTTGTTTTTTTTTTTTCAAAAAGCGAACAGACTTTTACTCGAATCCTCACCACAGCGCACTGTCAAGGTCGGCCATTCAGTTTGGCAGCAGCACTGAGAAGAAGTTCAGCAGCTCGGAGAGCAGAGAATGAGGCTAACGGGGGGAAAAACTTAAATGCAGTCACACTGTCATGCTCGGAGCCCGCCGTGGAGGAGAGCCCGGCTGCCTGTGTGCATCGGATGAGGACGAGTCCTGGGTTCTTTATGAGGAAACATTAGAATCTGATGTGTTGTGAGCGCAGCACAGGTTGCCACCATGCGGCCAAGCGCAAAAACACACTCCCCGCTACAAAACAGCTAAGCATAGGATTTCCAGGAGAGGATTTTATTGCTTTCCACATCTCAAAAAAGGAGAAATGAATATAGTCCTTTGTTAAAATGATTTAAGGAACACGTGCTCTGCTTGTGTTGCCAGAGTTTGGAGTGGAGTGGTGCTTAGGGTGCCTGAGGAGAAATCACTGTAATATTTCTTTGGGGATTTAGTGTGTCTAAGTTTATTGACCTTCCACTATTTTTTATCCCCATTGCATCATTATAGGGATTTATATTTTTGCAGCATTTTAATGCTTTCAACATGATACTGTGTGTTAGTGTAGCACCCTTCCAAGCATGGTTGTATTGTTTTTTTTTCTGTTTTTGTTGAGGCAGTGGAATGTAATTCCCCATGCTGTTTGAGGTGCATGCCATGAATAGAAAAAGACACAAATGGCTGTCCTAAGTCTTTACACAGCCAAGACTGAAACTGCTGCATGTTATCTTGTCAGTGTTCTGCCTGTGTAGGAGAAGATGGGGGACAAGGAGAAGAAGAGGGTGAGAAATGAAGTGGAGGACAGAAGGAGGAAGAGCAAAGAGAGAGGGGGGAGGGGTGATAGAGAGTGACAGGCCAAATGTTTTTTCCAAAATGACAGTATCAGTAAGGTAGAGGCTGAGGGATAGAATGAGAGAGCATGACAGAGCAAATGTTCCTGTCTTGAAAATGACAGTGCCTTTCCGGGAGAAAACAGGAGTGCTAAATGTTTGTAATATTTTTGCGAATGGTGAGTCCCATCTAAGCCACCACAGGGCAGCAAGGAAATAATGCACCATGGTAATAGCTTCTATTGTTTCTCAGCATGATTTGGCTTTCTCCCTCTTATCCAAAAATGTGATACCTTGCACAAAAGTTAATAATAGGAGAGTTAACATCAGGAAAACCAAGACAGAGTGCTTCCTCTGCCACCCCCAGGGCTGCTCAGGGACCTGGTTATGATTTTTCAAAGTACTTACTGTGACTGAACTCAGCAAGAGGGTAATTTAGAAAATCCCTGGACACAGTATTTTCTGCCACCGCTTTCTGCGCACACAAGTGGCAAAGGCATTTGTTTGTGCGGCTTTCTTTCTTGGCAGATGCCAACACCGCCAGGTGTTAGCCCTCGGTGTTGTTGAGCAATGGCTGGCTGTGATCACAGGTGCAAAACCAGCTTACTGCAAGCTGTATTCACGTTTATCCAGGCCTACAATTAACCACATAACTGGTAATGATGATTCAGACTTATCTGCAGCAAACTGCAATTATTTAAAGTTTTTCTGACATTTGCCCTGGGCATCCATATTTAATACCTTAGACCATTGGATGCCATTCTTTTTGCACAGCGGAGGAGACAGAAAGGATGGCAAAGAAGTAACTGGAGGAAACACTTGTACTTTCCCTTTAAGGGTGGGGTAAGCAATTCTAATACAATCTTAGTTTGCCAATATATGCTGTTCTTGTGATGTATTCTGTATAGCAGGAGAGTTGTGAGTATTGCTGTCTTGAGCTGGTGTGATGGCTATGGGACCTCTCGTCCTCTTTGCATGTTAGTTTAACAACAGCAACTGTAGCGACAGTTTGCTAACCCACTACTTTGCCAATGTTAGTTACATTACTGGCAGTGTCGTACTTCGCTCTTGTATCATGGTATTTGTCATGGTATTGGGATTTTTCCCAGAATCACTTAACCCACCTTTAAAGGACTGTAGCTCTCTAAATTCGAATAACATATATTGGTAGCCTACTTTATTTTGATGTCCAGCTGAAAATGTATGCATTACTGGTGTAGAATTTTTAAGTGTTTTGCCATTGTTCTTGACAGTGGTTTCCATTCATTTCTGTATGTCACTGCAGACTTGCAAGTTTGTTTTTGTTAATACAATTTGATGCAAGAAATGAGAGGAAATCAGTTATTGCCTGGATTGGCAGAAATTGTAGATTTCAGAGATGGTTTTAAAGTAAAACAAAATTTTGTACAATGTCTAAAACATGCAACAACCACACGTGTGGTCTTTCAAGCACAAACATGCACTGATTCCTAAAACCACTCTTACTATTTCCAATGAAAACCCTTTTTTCACACCTTCCCAAACAACGTGTCTTTCATTCACACTCTTATTGACTGAATCTTCAACCATGAAGTGCAGCACTGACAATAAAATTCAGGTCTCATTTCATTTCTATCAACAAAGTAAAAGAAGCACTCAGAGGTAAAATTCCCCCTGTTTTTCTGAGGCCTTGGAGGAGAGCAGCAGACATGAAGAGAGGAGAGGAGAGGAGAGGCATTTTGAACAACAAAGAGCATCAGTGTTTGAAATCATCGGAGATACGTTTGGACCAAAGCCCCCATCAACAGCTCAGATCCCCACTTGGGTTTGGTGGTGAGAATTCTGCCTGAGATGAGGTAAGATCACGAATACACACATAGACACATAAACATGTCAAAAGCTCCAAAAGCAAATCATATCAGAGAAATGGTCTGTTGGCTGCCTGATTGAAAGACAGAGGTCAGAACTCCAAAAGCAAGGGCCTGAGGGAAAACTCGTGAGTGCTTCAGAGAGATCTGTGAAGTTCACCTCCTTTTCCAAACACATAGACGTCACTCTTATGTCCTTATGCAAAATTGACCCCAATGACAACTTAATGGTAATAGTGGATGCATTTATGTCCAATTATATTTCTCTACAGGAGAGTGTGCCATAATCTGCCTTAAAAAGCTGAAATAGAGGAGAAGAACATGCAGGTCTTGTCATTAGATGAAAGGCTCATTGCTATTTATCAAACATTTCTTACACCATTAACATTTCTCTGCCAATTAACGCCCATTTAAGAAGAGGCATCAAAGGAACAGGGATTCTCTTAAGCAAAATTAATGCTTCATCCTCTCTTCCACCACTCTGACCAACCTCACTGGAGGTTTAATGAATCGGAACCAGCAGGGGATAATGGGAATGGGAGCTCAGTGGGAGGCCAATGGGGTGATGAGCATTGCTTATCACCTCCAAGGCCAATTACAATCAAGATCTGTCATAGTCTCCGTCTGATAGAGGAAGAGTCATTGTCTCCCATGGGGCCTAGCTGACCAGGTGAACAGCCTCAGTCAACACACTGAACAGAATGCAGCCTCATTTAGATGCATTAGTATAAGCAGATGTAGCTGACAGCAACTTACTGTACCTCATTCTCCTATGATATTTGATATAACCATCTACTGGTTTATATTTTAAAACTAAATTTATATGTATCCACCTCCCACAGACAAACATTCTTACAGACTAATTACCATTTAGTTAAATAAAAGGAACTTAGAATAATGACACATTGGGCTCAATATGCTCAACAACTCGGAAGAGTAACCTTGAGGAATATTTTCTTTTGTACAGCACCTCCAATGCCACGGTACGTCACTGTCATATTCACAGTGGGTAGGCTAAATTGCATTCTATTTGTAAAAAAAAAACAAAAAACAAGCCTTTAAAAAACGGATAGACAGTCTAAATTATATAAGGATTGCAGGCATTTTGGCAGATGGAGATGAGTAAAAGAAAAATCCAATAGTATTCATCAGAGAGAGAGAGAGAGAGAGATCAGTCAAAAAGCATAGAGAGGAAAGAGGAGCAGAACTGTTTGTATAAGTGAGACAGATGGTCAAAACAGAAGAAATATGTTAAGCGTTACTGCGCCAACCTTGGCAAAGGAAGGCCTATAACGTAGAGAGAAAGGTAAAGAGTGTAGGCGTAGGAGTTAAGAGAGAAATAAAGAAAAAATAAAACTGTTAGAGAGAAAAGTGTTTTGAGATACAAACAGACAAAACAGGGGAAGTGCACTAATAACTCTTCAGTCTGCTTGTTGTTTCTGATCTGCCTATAAATCCATTTTACCAGCCAGCACCAAAAACTGCACTTGCCCCTCTCTACAAACACTCGAATGCTAAAAATATGTGCATGGATATGATCATGTAGCACCTGAGCAGGAATTGCACCTGACTGCATCACCCTCTGATTAACATATGCATGCTGTTCCCTTTCTCACACATTCGAGAGACTGCAAAATAAATCTTTTAGCTTCAGTTCTTCCATTAAGGGTTAGTTCACCCAAATCCCCCCAAAATATATTTCTCCTCTGAGTGGAATTGAGCCATAAAGATAGTTTTGGGTTTATTTGAGAATTATGCTGCTGACCTAATACAATGGAAGTAAATGGAACTTTGTTTGTGATGCTCACAACTTTGAGATAATAATAATATGAAATACATAAAACACAATGTAAGTCATAGTGATTGTGTATTAAGAAAGGAAGTGATGTTTGCTATTGAATTTTGAAATACTTTTCTGGCTGTCAATGCTGTCTTAACATTTCCATTTGTTATCCAACGAAAGGTTGAGGTCAAGGGCAGTCCAGTTGCCCTTGACCTCAACCTTCGTTAGATAACTATGATCTGGATGATTGAGAACCTTCAGACATCACAACTTACTTAATGTGGACAGATTGAGGTTTTAACCTTAGTCCATCTTTGATAGGCTAGGACCTTATCACCTATTATTCGGAATTTAGTTTTCATGGGCAACTATATTTCGTTTCAGTGGCAGGTGTCACCATCTTTTTTTGATGTCCCAAGAGTCTCCAAATATGAACCACATTTTATATTTCCATGTTGCAGTGCAGTGATTTAAAGATGCTCTTCAGACCTTGGCAGCAGTTTAATAACTATTGGTAAAAAGCTGACACAGTATGTGCTAAAAATAGCATGTGCAGAATGTATATGCAGGATATAGTAAGTACATCTTACTGTGTATGGCTCATTTAGGTTTTCAGGGTAACTGTACATTTCTCTGTCTTATAGCAGGTCTACATTATAGCAGGCACTACATGTTGGCTTCACTATGAACCTTTTTGGTTCATTCTTGAAGCATTTTGAAATTTACTGTGGTGTATGAGCTGTACAAGATCTTCTAGTACTATACAAGACAATACTTGAAAATCTGCCTGCCTTGATTTGGCTAAAATGCTAGAAAGTTTGGCTATTAGAAGAATTTAGATAAATTCAAACACTCTAGCAGATGATTCTCTATCTGGCTATGTATTCAGATGCTTTCATCAAGTTGGACCAGCATTTCTAAGGATATATATAAATGTTTGTATCTCTCTCTCTCACACACACACACACACACACACACACACACACACACACACACAGGAACATATACATGTACACACTTGCAACACACAGGAACATATACATGTACACACTTGCAACACACAAGCATGTACAGACAAACAAGCAAATACAGCAGTGACTGCAAGTGACGGTTACCTGGGCCAAGGAGGTGCAGTTGCCGTATAGCTTGAGAATCCTTCACTTCACTTTTATCACTGGCTGTGGAGAATGAATATAAAGCTACGTCAAAGCTGAAAGAGAGCATCATTCTTTAAGTCCTGATTGAATTCTGGGCTATAAGCCCTGATGGATCCAAAGTGTCACTCTGTGTAGCCCAGACATTCTGCCTAAAACCTGCTCTGTGTTGAAAAGAAGGCCAAACACTGACACCATCTAAGTCAGTGATGCCCATTTGATTTCTGCCTTTAGTATATTATATGGACACATAAACACATATGCATATATAGTACATACATATACAGTACACCAATGAGCAGTACCAAGTTTTTTTTCTTTAACTTTATACTGCTTTCTTTTCCTACAAAAACCAAACTGCAAGCCATTTCAGTTCTGACTTTAGTATATTATATGGACGCATGTATATGTATGTATGTATTTGTGTGTGTGTGTATATATATATATATATATATGTGCACTTCGACTAACATACTGTAAATAAACACACGGACAGACTGAGCCCCAACTGGGTTAATTTTGTTGGGGCACATTGGATCAAACATTAGTCAATGCAGAGCTTTAATTAATGCAAACATAAAACCTTGGGCACCTTTATCAGATGGAACATAGATGCTCCTCCACCCACTGGTATGCATTTAGGTCAATGCATGTGTCATTGAGCCTGGGGCCAGAAAAGGCATTCGCTGCCACACTCACTGCTACAATGGTAGTACTCTGCTTCAGCATCCATGTTGGAGTCTCGACCCTCACGCCCCCACAGTGGTGAAGGCGGTGGTGGGAGCTAAATTGTTTGTTGTTTTTTGCTGATTTATTTTGTTTCTCCTACTTCTCTCTAGGAAAAGACTCTCATTGTATGATGGTAAGGTGTCCCTAAAAGAGGTAATTTACCCAGTACGTTTTCTCTGCAGAACATTTTACTTTTCCAATTCTGTTGCATGCGCTCAGATTGTTACATGTCAAACAGGTTGTGTTCAGCCAAATGCGACCATTGGACCATGCTTTTTTCTCTATTAGGAATATCACATTTTAATGTCCATATGAGGGCCATGTCTAATGCAATATTACCTTTAGTTATCTATTCATTATGCCTACCTGTCCATGTGGGTGGTGTGAGATAGAGAAAAAGACAAAGTACATGCACAAAGACCGCACACACCACTCAATGTGTGCCAGCTTGTGCGCGCAGCCGCTATTACCATTTCCTATTCATCCTAAGACCTGGCCCTGTCATATTTAAGATTGTTTTCTTCTGTGCACCTCCGATGAGATAATGACACTCTTAGAAAGTAGAGGAGGAAGGACAAATGATGGACTTAGTGTTGGACTTCTGTACCCAGTAATTCAACTCATTCGTTCCTTTTGCTATAGATCTTTCACGCAAGTGTTGCAGCCTTTGCCTTAATTATGAGTTTTTTTATGTCATCCTATCAATCACACACTTTTGTTGTTGTCTATGAATGCACTGAACGTCCATGTCATTCAGTCAGGAATCTTATTTGAATCCTATCTAGCTCATAGATTTTCAGTGATTATGAACACAGTGTCCTTGTCCAGTATCTTGTAATTCAATAAAATATTTTTGAATAAACCTGTGTGCACATTTATACCTAAAGGGGGCTTAAATGCCACCAGATCTAATAATTTGAAATCAATTTAAATTCTATACGACCAACATAACAACAACCTAGTTTAGGTCATTATGTAAGTTCGGACAAGAATGCAGGACAACAAACAAACTTTATTTGTTCTCTTTAAAGGTAAAGATAAAAACCACAGTGAATTTCACAGGGAGGAATTCTTGTCTGGGAAATGAGGCTTATTTTCATCAACACTAGAGGAATACTTTAAGGGAGCCTGAAGAAATTTGAGTGCAAATTAGAGAAAACAAATGTATTATGAGATCTTGAGTATGCACAATGGAACTTTCTATTAAGAAGTAAAAATTGCTGGGAGGTCTTATTTCTACACTTGTAAAGCTATTACTGACAATCATAAAAATCCTGATGTTCTCTTCTCAGCAAGTGACAGTCTCATTAATCTTAATCCATCTAAATATTTTGATATTGTTTCCTCTTTTAAATGTGAATGTTAAGCTTGAGTAGCCATCAGTATAAGTCTAGTGAGTCTAGTAATGCTGTAAATATTTAACTATATAAAATGTGGAATGCTGTTCAATGGTCCCACACACTGCATCTTCCTTCCTCTGCATCTGTTCTCCAGTACCTTACAAAATGACTAATTGTGCTGTGGACAAACTGAGGAGAAACAGCTTCATTTATCCTTACAGCATGTCCACCATGTATCCATCCACAGGGGTGGATAGTTAAAGCGATTGAGGAAAAGCTACATGAGCCAGTGATTATTCTGAATCGAGGCAAACAAATCCACTTCCACTCACCCAGACTGTGTAGATCTGGCTCATGATGCCGAGGTCCATATGTAACTCTCCTGGTGGTAGTCACAAATTGCAGTGACATCAGCGTTGACGTTTTGAATGTCAGGGACGTGGGGACCTTTCACATAGCGAAGGTCATGTTTGGCCTCTATCCACAGATTCTATGCAGCCTTCCATAGCGAACTGGGCCAGACATCACCTTGCCTTTCGTTGTAGGCCAACACATCCTTACCATTCAGGAAATGTTGGAGGACAGGACAAGGAGTTGCATCAATATAGTAGGCTCATGACATGCATGAATCTCAGTTAAATTCACTCTAATTATTCTTGTAAGACTCCACCAAAAATCCATGTTATTCTTGTTGAACATGTTGGATGATATAAATGTCTGTTTTCACGTAGCCTGGCATGCAGCGTGACAGTGTCTGTTTCTCTGGCAACAACAGAACACAGGGTGGGGCTCAACAATACTGGAGTGACTGACACAGGGTTAGAGCATGTGCGTCATGGCATGTGAACTGCATATCTGTAAACAGTGTTCTTAGTGAATATGCACTATTGTAGGAATGTTTGTTAAAGCAATTTATGCTAATATACAGCTAATATTCAATATTGATTTAGCATGTGAAATAAGAGCAACTGAGCATGTCTGTATTTACTAAAAACAAAAATGGAAGAAGAAACTTAAAGAGCAAAGAGAACACAGTGTCATTGCAGCTTGGCAGCAATCACACAATTACATGCTTGGTTAGAAACATGATAACCACAGGCTGGGCACCAGTGCACAGTGCTGTTCAAATGCAAGTTGGCAAAATAATTTTGTATCTTCTCAATCACAGTGATGGATCACCTTCACTGATGGAATAAGACATGTTGGGAGTCATTTTGTAGCCTGGCAGTTTTGGAAAAACTGATTTAAAAATCATGATGTATGCATGTAAAAATGGCATCCAAGATAATATTAAATGTGATTGCTTTCAAGCATACAAAATGCAAAAAATTAGGATAACATTTCTGCCATGCTGGAATGATCCTGTAAAGAGGTTTGGGTTTCAGTAGAAGAAGAAGAGTATACCTTTCAAAATTTTCATAATCTTTCTGCCCAACTTAGCCGTGATTAATGAGCAATCAGTTCTTTGTAAAATTAATATTTAACTTCATACTGGCACTTTTTTTTCCTGCACTCCCACTGTCTCTTCAAGTCTGTTTTTCTAGTTACGCTGGCCGCAGACCTGTTGAAGAGCAAAATATTTCACTCATCACATGAGTGTTTCAGAGCTGTTCTCTTCTTGTTACTTTCTTATGTATCTGGCAAAATCGTTTTTGTTTTATTTGTATTGCTGCAGTATAAATACCCAATTTTGATTGGTACAGAAATAAAAATACAAGAAGCATTATTAAAATAAGTTACATGAAGTCAATCTACTGACTGGAGGATTAAAAAACAAACCTCAAGGTGATTGCACTTGTCATCCTTATCATTTTTGAATGTCACCTTTTATTTGTCTCTTTCAGCATTTGGTTTCTCTGAAACATTCCACATATCAGTCTCTGTTACCTGTGTTCTCATGAGTTACATTCACATAATGCAGGTAATGCCCATATTTCTTAAGTTAATATAAAAAGTTTTTTTGTGAGTTGCATACCATTTGAAGTAAAAAGACACCCTTGACTTTTAATTTCAGTGTCATAATCTATGAAATCTCACTATATGTGTCTTATTAATACAGAGAGTTCCGAACCCAAAAGCACTACTCATACAAAGCCAATGACAGTTCAAAACACAGTTACAACTTGAGGTGTAGTCCAATGGAAGAAGTGGTGAGCGTAGCAGAATGGCAGACAAAAGCCAAGCAAAACAGATAGAGCTAGCAGCAGCATTAAGATGGCTTGATGCAGAGCAATGCTGGCAGATGAAGATCACAGATGAGTGCAGAACCTGAACACAGAGAGACACACAAGGTTAGACAAAAGATTGCTAAACTCGAGGAATTACTTGCATTAGTGCTATGGCCGTAGCTCAGGTACCACATAGGCAAACTGACAATCTGGCGAAGACTGGAGCGAAGAGCCAGGGTAGATGTACTGCTGGGTCTTGATTGCAGGAGCGGAACGCCGCGCTCAGACACGCATACCCACACAGACAGGGAAATGAACAGAGGACTGATGGAACATAAATAGAGGGGGAAAAAACAGCAGAGAACACAGGTAACAAGAGAGGAATACTGTGTCCCTGTTTTAAACATAATAATGTCCTATAATAATGTGTCCCAGTTTGCCCCAACACTTCTCTCCTAAATCTTTAAACCACATAATAAAGGTTTCTAGAGTTTATATCTTGGAACCGGCTCAAAAGTTATTGGCAATGTCTTTGATCAACTGATACAATGTTTGTGTTGTGCAGACAAGTGCAAACTGTAAAATGTATCCCAATAAAATTGAGATGACTCCCATGACTGTCAAGACAAAGTGGGCCTCACAGAAAACCTTATATGCCGCTTCATTATAACAGGGAATGTGTAACTTCCACGTTAGTGAATTTTGCTTTAACATTTCCTGTGAGGACAACTTCAGCTATGATTCATTCTGTGAGGAGTTAGTCATTTCCAAACCCACGCCTTTGAAAATCTTGCAATCCCATATCTATATGTCCGTCTATCAGTCTTACTTAAGCAACTCATAAAGAGTAAGGAATCTAAAAATGAGAGAGAGAGAAAGAGGGAGAGACGCGCAAGACCTTGATCTCCCCAGGATTGGTTCACCCTAATTGCCATGTATGGGCGCCTGAGTATACACGTCAGCCCCCTTTATCCACACAAAGCCCCTCATTAAGAGCTGGTTGGACAGCGAGCCCAGTGCCAAGGTGAATGCTGGCTAGAAGCGGCAGCCTGGCATCCACATGCAGGTGCAGAGCTGCCTGCTTTAATTGACAACAGGAGAAGAAAAGGCTCCTTGCTGTGCATGACATACCCGCCTTCTCTCTCTCTCTTTCTCTCTCTCTCTCTCTCTCCAACTCTCCCTTTCTGATGAACTCAACTTCTCTGTTCCAGCTCTCAGCTCCAACTTTCATTCTCAAAATATCTGTCTCTCATACTGAACCCTCTTATTATTTTGTTGACAAAACATTTAAATCAAACGCAAGCTGTCTGTCTTACTGTCTGTCTTTAATGAAGAGGAGCTGTTTGTTCTTTTAATGGTAGCCTCAGTGGTTCTCAACATACAAACACTGGTGTCTCCTGGACAAACTATTATAGGTTTATCTTATGGTCATCATTTTTAATTATTTCAACTTATTTTGTCTAAAATTATGTTGTTGTTATTTTGGCAGATGGCTCTAAATACAATCCCATGAGCCTAAAGGCCGCTGCCTTTATCATCATTGCTGAATCTACCAAAATCTACCTAAAATCCAAAAGTGAACAGATTTACACAACTGAAAGTGTTATTGGGTTTCTGCAAGTCAAAAACTTTAGCAGTGCATGCAATAGAATTTTAAGTTTGGTGATACAATACCTTTGGACTTGTAGTTAACTTCTCTCCTTACATTTTTATGTACAAAGGCTTTTTTTTCAAAGAACCAGGTATTTTCCAATGCAGTTTCATGTCTATCCAAGCCTTGCAAGTGCTGCAACTGCCAATCACCAAATAGTGGATCCAACTGAGAGTCATAGGAATGCAGGGGACCCACCTGCACCTTACAGAGAGAAAACTGAATTAAGAGAATACAGAAACAATTAGGTGAAATATGGATCTTTGATGTTCCCATAGGATCAATACCTTTTATCAGTGTTATCACCACACTGAAACTTTTTGGTGTCAGAAGCAGGGAAGCTGGATCGGTTTCAGCTGTCCATTTGTTTCAGTCATTTTGCACACAGCACAATGAGTGAAACAGAGAGTGGTTGGGCACAAAATGTCTAATGAATTAAATGGATTTTGCTACTTCTTGACAGTGAGAAAAGGGAAGCATTCACATCTGAGCAGATGCAAAGTGGGGTTTTTTTTTGCTAGTATCAAAGATCCCACACATTGGTCCACTTTACCTCCATCTCCTCATTCATTTCAATAATTCATGAATTTTGCAGAAATCATTTCAGGCAAAAAAACCTTTTCAATTAAGCGTGGAGTGCTGAGCAAGGTTTTTTTCATATTGGAAGGAAAGTGCATCTTCTGGTTACACGTGTCTATGAAATGTCTCTATTTCAACTTGAAACAGTGATTTATTATAGTCTGAGTGTGCATTTCTACAGACGTCATTAACATGAACAGGTAGGAGAATAAGAAACAGAGACAGACAACAGGAAAGGAAAAGCCATATAAGATAAAGAAAGGTATGTGCTTTAAGGAACCAAGAGAGGTGTATAAGGGTGTTTCAGAACGGTGCAGTGTTTGGTACTGAAGTGACCATGTTTAGAATATGTTTAGTGCCCCTGAATTCTTCACCAAGTTCACCCTCACTCGGTCCATTTCTCACATTGTTTTTTCCCAGGTGGTTTTATTTATATATTTATAAAGAGAATGTGCCTGAATTACACCTGGCCTGTGTTTAAAAATGATGTTAATTGTCATTCTTTGTTTCTCTGATTTGAAATGAAAAACGCCAAAACAGATGAGGACATTTGGAAGCTCCTGCACATTGTACAAGCAACCAAACCAAGCAAAGGTTAGCCAAGCTGTTACCATTTCTTTTGCTACCTACTCACTTAGAACCTTAAGTTTACTTTGTCATTGTACAAGAATACATGTCATACATGCAGGTTATACAACATGTTACCAGTTAGGTAAACCTCTTCTCTCTGTTCTTCTTTCATTTTATACAAAGTGATGTCAAATATCTTATTTTTGAAGGGACTTCCTTCACTGTTGACGAAGCTGGCATCTTGAGACTTTGTTAATGAGTACATTTCAAAACTACCTAAAACAGATTTCATAGGGGACTCAGGGTGGGAGTCTTGAAATGACGCACTTCATGTGACAGCATACATTCACGAGGCAGATACTTGACACTTGACCCAAAGTAACGCTTCTGTGTCACCGCTACTGGCTACGGGTTTTCTGGAAGCAGCAGGGATGCTGCTACGTACGCGTCCTACGTCTCTGACACACTAAATTCTAAAAGGACGCAGTAAACTCATGACGTACCCTATTTTTCTGTCATTATGCTTATGTTAAATTGTGAACAAGAAATCCATGTTGAAATTAGGGGCGTTTCCAGGCTCTTGAAACACTGGGGGCTTAGCTCAGCCCAGAATAGCTCCTGTGTTTCAGCAGGTTTTCTGCTTATGTTCAAAACTTTCTGCACATTCAAAATCTCTCCCACATATCTGTGTTCTCTGACATTTTCAGAATAAGTTGTAATATTACGAGAATAAGATCACAATTTTGAGAATAAAGTCAAAATATTTTAACAAAATCCAACGGCCCCTCTGCTGTGCATTACACTGCGTCATTATTAAGCTGTTATGCTAGTAGGCTAGCCTTCAGACTGTCTGACAGACAGGAACCATGTGGGACTGTACTGGATAAGACGAGCTCACTGTTCTTCATTGGAGGTGGAACCGAAACCGAAATCTGAAGAAACACTATCCTCCATCAATGGAAGCCATTTGGCGGAAAAGGATGGCATCCAATCATGGGAGTAAGAGGGTGAACAGATGCACCAGAAACATCTAAACATTCTGCAACATGTAATTTAACGATCACTTTATACACAATCTCTTCTCCACTGTGCAATTATTGCAGATGTGCATTGTCAAACAACAATGAATCACAACTAGTTTGATGCGTTTTCTTAAATTATTAGTTACCTAGTTTAAACATGTGATGTGTAGCAGCAGACTAAATGTGTGTTTATTTGTGTGGGAAACAGTTTTCTGGGTCCCCAGGTGTGTGTGAGTGGGATTTTGATAATGGTGGCATTTCTCCAACCTTAAATTCAAATATTGTTTTTTCCCCTCTAATCCACTTTTATTTTTAATTTCTGCTTTTGTCATGTCGAGTCAAACAGGGTGCAGGTAAAAGAGGGATTGGACCCAGAATGAAGACACTGAGTTAAATGTACAAGAAGGAGGTGATTAACAAGGTACAGCTGGAACACATTAGAGCAGGGCAGTCAGTCAACCTGGAGTAGAAACAAAGTTACACAAGACACACCAGGAAGGACACTTTCAAAATAAAAAAGTGTCAAAACTCAGACCCAAAACCATGACACTCTTGAGTCGCCTCTTTCAGGAAGGCAGAATGAAATTAAAATCATCCAGGTCACTATTTAGCCTCTGGGGTGCAACGGCCAATGTTTTGGGGCTTTCGGTATATCTGATCGGATATCTGGACCTCCTTTTACGAGTAATATTGACATTTTTCATCCAAGTAGTATTGACCAATCACGTTTGAAAGAACTTTGGTTGCACACAAATCCGTGCAGAGAGCAAAGGAGGTGGAATGCATTGGCCGAAATGCAATTTCGGAACCCATCAGCTATCTCTAAACTGCAATTTGAATGCAGATACATTTTTAAAAGAGCTAATAAAAAGCTAATCTCCAGGGTTCCAAAAGTGAAAAAAAGCTACATTGTCGTCAGACGACAGCAGATAGGTTCCGATATTGTATTTCGGCCAATGCATTCGGCGTCTTTTACTCTCTACATGGACTGTTTACTTGCATGCAAACCACTCAAATATGATTGATCAATACTACTTAGCCTAAAAATGGTCAATACTACTCTGACTACAAACTGACTACAGACGTAAACCAGAACACGTCTGATACCAAAATCTTGCCCCTTGCATACAGATTCTGCATTCATGCAGATATCTGTTATATCTGAATAGAGATTAAAAACTTTTGTTATTTATTGCTTGATACAAGATGCTTGCTTGAAACACTGGTTAACTAGTATTCATTAAATGTGTATAGATATGCAAAGGGCTGTCCATGTGTTTGCATGTGTGTGTAGGTGTCTGTTCTAAAGTTTAGTTGTCTGAAGGTCAGCATACATTTTCCCGGGGATGCTAATTAAATCATCGCCAGCAAACTTGTGCCAAGCTAACATCTTGAGCTATTATAACACAAACTATATTTCTCTCTGACAAATTGTCTCTAATTTCTTGTTGATCTGCACTGAGTTACATGTCTTGCAAGATGTTTTGATGGAGAAAACAGATGAAGAATCCATATGTTTCTTTGACCCTGATGATATATACTGTATTCTGCTGCAGTAAACACGTTCAGGAAGAGCTACTTTTCAGTCTTTGTTTGTTTCTGTCAGAACTGTGGGAGTTATTTGGAGAGCTCTTTAAATACATTTTCACTCTTTTGCCTCTGTAATATATGTCAACCAGGTGATCAAAATGATGAGAGTAACAATATGTGCTTATTTGCCTTTAAACGTTTGTCAGTGTGAATGACAAGGCAGCATTACTATAATAATAACAAATGCAGTACAGAACGGCAGACCACATTTTGACAAATTACCACTGTCCATCCTTGGATAAATTCCCAATTATCCTTCAATAGTCCACCACTAAATACCTGATGCTAACATGCTCACAATGACATGTAACATGCTGATATAATGTGGTTATCATTTTAGTTTAGTATGTTAGCATATTAACTTTTCCTAATAACTATTAAACATGAAGTACAACTGCTGATAGCAATGTTCATTTGTTTTTCCAGTTAGCTGGTCATTATCCTGAGGATGACTATGGAAGCATATTGCTACCATGCAAGAAAAAGAAGAAAACATCAGAATCGCGTTATACTGCAAAAAGTTTGTTATAAATAGATGTTTTTCATGTTATCACAAGATAGTTTCTCATAAGACATACAATCTTTATATAATAAGATAAATAGTTTATAACAACGTTATAACAAGAAAAATTTACTAAGCAGATATATACCATGACAAAATATGTCATCATGTTAAGAAATTTTTCTTGTTATAACAATATTCTATTTATCTCTATATAACGTGAAATGTTTCATGGTATTTAACATAAAAATGTCATATCATAATGTGTAAGCTTATTGTTATACTGTTATTACAAGAAACATTTCTTGTTATAAATAAAACATTAACATTATAACAATATAAATAGTATATTGTTAAAAGAAAAGTTTCTTGTGAAAAGTGTGTAACTTACATCAACATTTCATGTTATAATGTGCAACTGATCCGTTTTTCTTTTTCTGGTGTGGCAGCAATAAAATGAAGCATCAGAGCACTAAAACGACCTAAAACAGATTTTCACAGGTGAATGAAATGGAGGTAGAGCATACTTTAAAACTACACAGCCTTCATATCACAGCATTTCATTAAACAGCAGTTTTATTGGAACAAAGCCAGTAAATTACAAATGGAGTAAAAAATATCCATGTCATCCAAATTGCATTAGATGAACTACTTTTTTTGTGATGTATCTCAGGCAGATCAAGACAATTTGTGATTCATCTTGTGGCCACAAAGTTAAGCTACATTTAAAATGACACACTTTTCAATGGAGATGATTGGTAATCATTTTGTCACACCTCTTGAGCTGATTGTTGGTTTGGTTTCATATTTTTATGTGTGAAAGCTATTGCTGAACATGGTGGAATAAATTGCATTCTGTGATGAGTAATTGGTCCATTGCTAGGTTCAATTTTATTGTCCCATTTCCCATTGTATTTGCCTGCTGCTGTCATATTACACCTTATACTATCACACACATATTACACTATCTAATTGATTTAGGAGCAATTCTAAGTTAAAAATATTCACCAAATGCACAGTTTGTAATACAGTTACAGCAGTCAAAGGCAAGTGGACTTGGTTGAAGATACTCAAAGACGTAGCAGTATTTGAGATGCTGTGAAATCCTTAGAGGCCACATGGGTTTATATAAGACAATCACAGTTACTTCAAGACGTCAAGCAGCACGTTCCATTTTTGCGTTAAGAAGTTCTTCAATCAATGTACTGTAGTCTGTGTCCTCTCTCCTCAAGGCTGCAATCAGTACTGTATTGTACTGTATGTACAAAAAACACAAATTATTGGAAAAATATTCTTTAATACATATCTTGGTGGGAGAAAGAACAAATAGGGAGAAAAGTGGTGAAGTAAATTTAGGACATGAAAATGGTAGCATTACAATGTGTTTAAAGGTGCATCATGCTGGTCAGAATACTAAAACTCTGAAGGGAATACAGTCAGTGATAATGAGTTTTCAGAACAAAGTATTAGAGGAGGGAATGCTTGCCCAAAAGTAGAAAGAAGCAGTGCTATAGTTACAATGGAAACAGTGAAATATTATACTCAAGCAGCAAATTATTGACCAATGGTAAGTCACCTTATAAATCAAATGAATTCATTAACATTATATTCTGGTTCTTAAGATTTCATCACTGGTTGGTTTAGCAACACGTCTTTAAGCAATTAACTGCTTTGTCTGAAAGGCAACAGAAGAGCAACCGGTGTATCTGTGCAGCCAAACAAATCCACATTGTTTTAATAAATGTCAGTCAATTGCCTTTTTCCATTGTCCCATGAGAAAACTTGATCCGGCTTCATGCTGCACACAGTAGTTTTCCACACAGTAAGCAATAAACAATGCCTCCTTGATGTCAGTGACAAATACAGTGCATTTCATGTGACTGCTTCATCATAAAAGCCAGCCTCTGTTTCGCCAGATAAATGCTTGAAGCAGCAGTGGTAGGAAATGTTTAGTTTAGTCATTAGCAGCAACTTATTACAACTCTGATATGGTGTTTGGAGAGCAAACATTAAATAGGGGCGGACAGTAAAGAATGGCAGATACTGACACTTAATAGAATAGAAACTAATATATAGACAGGTAGTTACTGACTAAATACTTTGAATGGCTATTGATGAAAACAGGTCATAAATAGTATCAGAAACAGGGTTTAATTCATGAAAATGTTAAATATTATAACTTTAAGTTTATTTGAGCGATTCTGTTGGTATCACAATCAAGAAATTGGCTAGTCAAACAATACCTTCAGACATCAATTCTTCCGACAGAGAAAACACAATTTAATCCTTAGAAATTAAGATTTAGCGACAGAAACCACACTCCTTTGAAGAAAGAAGAATTTATCTCTCTTGGTTGAACACAACCAGCTTTCTAAATGAATAGAAAAATAAGGATAGAAGAAAAGTATCCCTCCTTGGGGTTATTGATTCAGACCTCTGAAACATAGAATTATTTATAAGAAAATCTTGGTTGATTTTGAATGTAAGATTAGAGTTATAGGGAACAGTATGAAAAACAACTTCAGAGTAAGTTTCCATTGATTAAATAAAGCGTTTAATCTGTATAGTTAAATTAAAGAGTTGTTTTATTTGTAAGAAAGCACAAGGTTTCACATGAAATTTCATCAGCCTCTCCTTGGTGATGTAAAAAATACACAGTGGATGTCCATAGACAAATGCTGTTGTGGATTGAACTTCTCTCTCTAGCTCTCTTTTTTCATTTTTGACACAACTATCTCTGTCACTTTTCATTTGTAGATTCAAATACCATGAATGTCTTTCAGGAGAGACAGTACTTTTGATTTCTGTTCCAAGACCATGATCTTTCACACAACTATAAAACATTTAACAATGCTGTCACTAACTACTGCTTTTAGAGCTTCCAATTCAGAGAAAGTAGTTTGGCCTCCTTGTAATGCTTGTCACTCTTCTTTCAATTCTGTTTTTCCTAGTTTTAAAAGATTGCTATTACCTAAAAGCAATTCAATGCACCAACCTGACAAAAAGAAGTGCTTTCAACTGCAATACCACACTAATGGTAAAAAAAAACATCAAGTATCAGGTATGCTGTTAACTGCCATAGATACTGCCTGAAATCAATGAAATACAGATGTTGCCTTGAAAGAAGGAAGAATTCATTCAACACTCGTCAGCAATGATCTAATGAACTGTTTACTGTGATGAAAAGGGGACTGGCATTGGAAATTAGCAGTAGCTATAAATGCTGTGATGCATTGCATTGGAAAATTGTTGTACAATTCTCTATGTTTTTAGTGTCTGTCCCTATCAAATAAACTTTAAAAGAAATTAGCAAAGTAAATGTAATAATGATTTATTTACACGTTAGTCTCTAACGTATGGATTGAATGTTGAAGCTGTGAGGTTTCCAGGGTCACCAATCAACCTAGTCCACATGTCTTTGGATGGTGGGAGGAAGCTGGAGCACCTGGAGAGAACCCACGCAGACACAGGGAGAACATGCAAACTCCACACAGAAAGGCCAGGGAAACCGGGGTTTGAACCCACAACCTTCTTGCTGTGAGGCGACAAATATATAAAAATATTTAAATAAAGTGCTTCCCCTCACAACTGACCCATTCTGTTTCTAAATCAACTATAATTCAATAAAAAGTGGGATGATTGTAGTGACAAATGTATTGCATTTACTAAATGACTGAATATTACGGTGCATGTGTGCATTCACTCCAGTGCTGTTTTTCAAAGAGTGTGTTTTAAACAGACCATTTGGAAGGGTCACACAGTGTTCTGACGTGGGATTTGTGCGGAGGAGTCAACAATCTCCCAGTTTGGCTGTGATTTTGTTCTTGTTTAGACAGCAAACTTACAGCTTGTGAAAGTTGTTGCTGACCTGGTTTTAGCTGCATTTAGGCTAGTTCCATAATCATCTGCTCACAAAGATACATCTATTTTTCCCACAGTGCTGGTGCCTGCAGCATCCCTACTGGTATGTTTTATATATGTTCTGTATCAACCACTCTGACATTAACCTTAATTACAGTACTACAATTCTTGAGTCTTGAATCTTTATAGACTATGATCTCTATTTTCTTACTGGTGGTTCCTCCACCAGAAATGCCAGCCATTCAAACCTTTGCACAATACAATAAACTTCCGTTTTCTTTACTAAAGCCTTTTCTTGTCTGGTATGATATTAGCAGACTGTCACTAATATGTATACAGAACATGAGGACCCAAATGCAGACACAGATGTAGAGGTTGAAGTTAAATAAGGACTTAACTAAATCAATGTTCAAATTAACAAGCTTACATTCAGAAAGAAGGCAAACAAACAAGCAAACAAATCTTCACTGATGAGGATATAATAGGCCGGTGTGTCAGCAGGTACGAATGATTTGGGAGTCAGGTAACTGGGATTGGTTAGAAAGTCTGAAAGCATCTGGTGGTAAGGTGGAGAATGACAGGTTGGGAAAGTTCCTCAGAACGTTTTACAGCACAAGAGACACGGAACAACATTAGCATTCATTTGGAGTCTTTGAGGCCACACTATAAAAGAAGTATGAAATAAGTAAAATACTCATTCTTCTACCTATGTTTTTGGTCTGCCCCAACTCTTTAGAAAAATATCAAGTGTAGTGCTTCAACTTCTAAATGCTCCACTATGTTCTCCAGCTGGTCACTAACTCGGTCTCTGTGCCGTTTGGTGCTGTGTACTGTAAGTGATCTCTGTGGGTCCTTCAAGAATTGTCATTCCCCGGGCGTCAAACATCTACGATTTGTTACATCCTTCAGCATCTGGTACCAATGCACATAGCACCCTTTAGCGTCATCGTTCAATGCTAAAAGTAGGCCTATGATAAATAACAGAAATGTCAGAGTTAGGATGAGGAAAGGGTGGTTGGGTGGGTCAGAAACTGGAAGTTCACCCAGGAGATTGTTTTTGTTGCTTGTGAAACAAAAAGTCAACATTGTTTTTAGTAGTTACATAAGTAATGTAGTTATTTTAAGCCAAACCATGATAGTTTTCCTAAACTTAACCAAGTAGTCGCGTTACCTACACCGTTCACCACGTACCATTTTACAACGTTGACCACTAGTTTTATTTTGAAAGTCTTACTGGACATTGCATATTTATTCTTACTAACTTGACAGTGGAGCCGTACATGTCCTAAAATGTGTCACGGTTTTGTGGTGAATGCAGGGTGGAGCAGGTTGGAGGACCCAAACGCAGGACACAGAGCGGAGCAGGTATAGTTCAGTGGTTTTAATATAACAAAAAGCGAGCACACTTACAAACAGAGTGGCTGATAGACTGAGTCCAAAAACAAAGGCTGTCCAACAGAAATACAAAATACAATAACGGCAGGGAAACAGGGAGAGACGACGAGTGAGGTTGACGACACGAAACACACTGCTACACAGGGTGACAACAGACAATGACCCGACAAAGACAAGACAGAAACACCAGGTATATATATACACACACACACAGGGACTAACGAGCAGGGCGGGAGCAACACAGGTGAAAGACATGAGGCTAATGAGGCACAGGCAGGGAGAAAGAGCAGGGGAAAACAGAGACAGACATGCAGAGGGATCACTGGGGTAACAGACATGACAATAACAATAATAATAATAATACTTATTTGTAGAGCACTTTTCAAAAACAAGTTACAAAGTGCTTTAACAAGTGTAAAGAATAATACAAAAAAAAAATGTGTTTGGTGACAAGGGTTACCAAACACTAGACGACAGACAAGACAGACCCCCAAAACCCAACATACTATAAGGCAGATACTAAACTCAAAAGTGCAACACAAAGAATGGCTGACCGGCAGAGCGTGACAAAATGACGCTAAAGGATGCAGGGTGTTAAAAAGCGACGCCAAGGAGTCTTGACCAAGCGTCCATATGTGACGCCCTGGGATGGTTCTTCTTTACAAGTGATCAATGGATCCATTATTAATACAAAAATATTGATTAGTATAACTTTAAGTAAAAAAATTATGTATTAATAGCAAAATGTACCTACCTGCTTAAGTACCAAAGGTTAGAGTACCTATTATGACAAATGGCTGCTTTCAAAGATTTTGTAGCTGCCTATGCTGGATAGTTCATATCATTATCACATCATTATCATACTTTGACAAATAAAAGTAAAAAAGTACTATATTTCCCTCTTACATGTAACGGGGTAGAACATTAAAGTGGCATCTAATGAAAGTACTGAACAAAAAAGTATGCTTATTAACAGTACATACAGTATTTTTGCTCATTTCAACTCATCCACCTCTCCCCTCTGTTTCTTTCTCATTTTCTTAATCTACAGTACAGTATGTCTCACTCCCACTTGCTGACCCCTGCTCCTTTGCTATGCAGCCATACTGTATTTGGCATCCACTTCTCTTCACCTCCGCTGAAAAAGAGCGAGGGGAAGACAAGATGCATTATACATGAATTACAGGCTGGCAGACAGCACAGCGCATGGCACCCATTTCACTGTGATGAGCCTGGGAGACTTCTATTAATTCTACTAAAGCATGCATAGTGTAGACAGCGCTGAGAAGAAAGATGAGACGCTGCTGAAGAGCCGCGGGGCAGAGCATTTGAGGAATTGGGGTAAGGACAAGCAGAAAGGAGGCATGTTTGTTAAAATATGCAGGCAAATAAAACTGCAAGTGAAGATGAGTAGATGGTTTTGTGTTTGTATGTGTGCACCTGCGTTTATCCTTAAGAGCCTTTACAAATTTGACTTTCATGTTTAAAGCTTTTAATATATGTGCTTTTTTCTGTGTTTGTGTGTGTGCTTTGCATGCAGTGGCCATGCATGTGTATGTTTGGAAGGATGACAGGCAATTGGGTGTGAGGGTCCAAACAAATCTTGTATAATGAGAGTCTAAAGTTGCCAACTGAGGTTCTAGTCACGTCTCCATCGTCGTCGCCGACAGGGTGCACATGCTGCTCTGAAACAGGACTTAGACACAGCACACTTCAACCTAGAAGTCACACACTCACACTGACATGCAAAGACAAATACACACAAACACAGAGAGTTTTCAGTGGATAGACCAAGCATCAAGGCCCTCCAGGTCATGAGCTAAATGATAGACCTCCAGGTTTATTTGGCCCCTGAAGGGAAGTTCTTCACCAAAATGGGATCAAGTTGCATTAAAGCCAAGATTGCTATGTAAGTCTCAGCACTGACAGTGTAAAGGAGAAAAATCAGACATTCTTGAGCATCTACAGCCAGGAGGATATGGTTGTTATGTTGTAGTCGGAATGTCATGCCTCATCCCTTAGTGCTTTTGGGAGGCAGATCAGGAGATATCTTTCTCACACAGGGACAAACATACACACATGCTCCCCTTCCATCTTCAGTCTGTCACTGATGGAGTGCTTGCCTGAATCCTGATGCTATAGATGTGAACCATTCCTTGATAGCTCTTCCATGGTCACAGACAATGTCTCTACGTTGTCTACGCACAATAAAACTAACAGCAATTAATTCTCTCCCCTCCTATCAGTGAGACATTTCATTTACTGGAACAAAGCCACTTGTACTTCTGTTGTTGCATTTACTGGGCATGTTGACAGGAATAACTCCATCTAGGTGATAACTATGATTGGGTGAGTGTGATGAAAAGTGAGGCAGGGAGACGATGGGTGACATACAGGGTCACTCAGCTTAAGGCTAAAATTTAATTATTTTTCTTACATATGCTTTTATTTCGCTTTCCAGAATTTCTTAATTTGCCATCTGTTCAGTGTCAGCATTATCCAGTTATAAACAAATGTAGCCTGTAGAAATTAGGATGATTTTAGAAGTGTAGTTTTTACTTAAATGCTTGATTTGATCAGGCTGCACAGAGACGCAGAACACAATAGAAGAAACAACTTAACAACTCGACACTTAACCATAAACTAATCAGTACTTTAAGATTTCTGCTGGAACACCCTAAGAGGAAGATTTAAGTTGTGTATTACATCACCTGCAACAGCAGTACATCTGTGGAACGCCAAAGGTTACTTTTTGTTGTAGGAAGACCCAGAAGCAAACACAGAACACAGAGATAGTAGTAAAAGTAACTTTTACTTAGTCTTTATTAATAATAATAATAATAATAATAATAATAATAATAATAATGTGTTGTGAAGTGAAGTGGCTGGCAAGGCTGGGGTCAGCAGGAGGCTAGCAGGAGGTTAGGAACAATCTGGCAACAAGTAACAGGTAACCAGGAGTATTTAACCAGAGGGATGATGATACACACATAATAAAATGACAGATTTCATCCTGACTTATTCAACTAGGCTTGCAGCTGTAATGGAGTTATTCTTAACTTAAATGTTTTCACAGATTTAGATTGACTGTTTGTTGTGTGTCCAAAACATGCGAGTCCTGTTGGGTTTAATAATGCAAGAAACATTTCTAAGATAAAAGTGTTAAATTTACAAGAACAAAACTTGGAATTTCCCTGAAGTGTTAATATAATTTTCCACTGAGAGTTTTTCTCATAAATGTATGAATATAATTTCATTCATAATGAATGTTCAAAATTTTTACTTGTAGATTTGTGATCATTTTTTTTATTTTCGATTTGTACCCCTCTCCCTTGGCTCCATTTTTATTTTATTTATTTTTTTTACAATGGATCTACATGCAGTTGTACCTTTACATGTTAATCATATTACACATAAAAGAAGAATCCATAAAATCGACTTACAACTAGAACATTGTAAAGATAATTACAAATTTACTCAATGGACTGCCAACAAGCCTAACCTGGATTTGTTGACAGCCACGGTGTTAGATTTAGCCATTTCTTTATTACGCTCATATTCTTACTATCATTTTCTGGGGAAACTACAGAGCATGCACGATTGTGCAAATATTATTCACCATTGTAGTACCATATAACACCAGTGTAGGCAGTCAGAGTTTGTCAACGCTGACTTTGCTTGATAACCCTGAGTTACATATGAGTAGGATAAACTCTGTTCGTAGTACAGGCCTCAGAGTCATCATTAACTGCTGCTTTTCCTGCTATGACAAGTCAAAATGTCTTGACAAGTAAAATTGCACTTCTTCGTTGCCATTCTTTTCATAGAGTGGTCTAATGATTGGCAGAGCAAATGGAAGCATTGATATGCAAACAGCTGATTTACAATGTGTCTTTTCTTTTCCCATTTATGGCTACTATATGATCCAATTTGTAATGCTTGTCATGCTGGTGCAATTAAAAAGACAATGGTGATTGTTATGCCAGTGTTTTAGTGTGTGAGGGTGCTTTTGGTAAAGCTGACATCCAACGAATGAACCATTTCTGTTTTGCTGATCATTTAAGACTGAATACATACAGCAGAATGTGTGCTTTAGAAGCAAAAGGCCACTACATCTATACTTAGACTAAATACAGTAAGAAAAAGTTGAAATGCCGCAGCTCAATGAGTGGACTGACATTATAAAAGGTACATTTAAACCCCGCCAAGGTGCATTAAGCAACAAGGAACATTTTCATCGACAGACTAAAGGTCAATAAGGGGACATGGAGTGGATCCAATGTGCCTCCCACTCTTTTGCCAAGGCTTTCACAGACGAAGACAAACTGTGGTGCCAGCTATCAGTGCACACCCACTAGTGATCAGTTGCTAAAGATCAATGTGAACTACTCCTACTCGCTCCATGAAAAGTCCATAAAGGTGACAGGTTGCTGCAGTTGGTTGCCAAGTCTTTAAAAATCAAATGATTTAATTAATCAAAAAAAACAAGGCAGAGGAAATTACATCCTGGCCGACATTCTTTATGTTTTTGTACACACTAAAACCCCTATAGCTGTCTGAGACATCGGTGTGTTTCAAAAGTAGAAAAAGTGCTACTTCCTTACTCCTATTCCTAACTTTCTCTTAAAACATCCTCTCTATGTATTTGACACTAGGGTTGAGAGGGGCTGAGTCCCTTGCCTCTCATCAAAGTGAAACCTACTGGACCACAGCTGTCACTCAAACTTTCATAGCCCCAGTGGAAGGTTACCGTTCCTCTGTGTGTGAATTAGCATCCCCCTGCTGCATGAGGGGAAAATGCAAAGGGAAAAAGGCCTGGTGGATTTATACAGTATGAGAAATGTCTGCCAAGTCCCAGCTGTAGAGGGCTCCCAGCCAGTGGACCATTAAATTTATCTGCATTTTGAATGTACTCTTTGTGGCAAAATAGAACAGAAGGAACGTGAAGCAGATAAAGGTGACGATGGAGATGGATAGAGAGAGTGGGAGGATTGGAACAGACAATGAGGGGGAAGACAGGTGAGATGGAGAGGGTGAGAAATGAGAGAATAGGCCAAAAGTTAAAGAAAGGTAGAGAGACGAAGATGAATGTAGGAGAAGAGGAAGAAGCAGCAGCTGCTGTTCTCAGATGGAGCCTCGGCCAAGAGATTGTCAGTCATTAGTAGGGTTGGGTATCAAGCACCAAAAAAACTAATTGGCTGCATTCAGTGGTAACAATGTTTTCCACTTGATTTCACTTATCACTTTCACATCAGTTTGGGCCTGTACTTGTTCCTACTCATCAATGAGTACTGAACATGGAAGAAAATAAGCATCATAAACACTGTTGCAATTAATCCTATTACATTTGAATCATAATTTTATTCTTGTGTTCATGTTATTTAAATTTTATCACTGGTCATCTTTCTGAAGTTTGATGATTGAGATACCGCTGCTGTTGACATGTGTGATGTATTAATGAAAGAGTAGAAGCACTGATAAGCAAACAGGTGAATAAGCCTTGGTCTACATACATCTATGGATAAGGCAGTGGAAATCAGGCTCCAGCATTGTGTCATAATGATTGGAATTTATAAAATATAACCATACACTTCAATGATTCAAGGTAATTTACAACAGGGTAGTAAAAAGAAATGCTGTTGGCAACTGCCTTCTGCTAAATAGCAAACAGTCAATTTACAGGTGCATTTCCGAAAGAATATTGTGAAGTTCATTTTTTCCTGTAATTTAAGGCAAAAAGTGAAACTGTCAAATTAAGTTAAATATATCAGGCTTGTTTTAATCTTGATGATGGCTTACATGTCATGGAAATCATAAATCCATATCTCAAAATATTACATTATTAGAATAAAGAATATATTCAAAAGAAATGTCGACCTTAGAAGAGCCTTTAATCTCTCAGTCTGGTTCAGTACACACAACCACAATCATGGGGAAGACTTCTGACTTGACACTTCCGCAGAAGACACTCACTGACACCCTCCACAAGGAGGGTAAGCCACAAAAGGTCATTGCTGAAAGGGCTGGCTGTTCACAGAGTGCTGTATCTGACTGGAAGGTTAAAGTGTGGTAGGAAAAAGTGCACAAGCAATAGGGATGACCGCAACCTTGAGAGGATTGAACTTGGGGGAGCTTCACAAGGAGTGGACTGAGGCTGGAGTCAGTGCATCAAGAGCAACCACGCATAGACGTGTTCAGGCAATAAGCTACAGGCAGAGGTGGGTAGTAACGAGTGACATTTACTCCGTTACATGTACTCAAGTAGCCTTTCGAATAAATTCTACTTGTCAGAGTAGTTTTAATGCATCATACTTTTACTAGCTTTTACAAGAAAAATCCTTCCTTTTACTCCACATTTGGAGTAAACATTACGCTACATTTGGATTCATGCTTCGCGCTACTTTGCTACTTAATTATTTGTTTACTGCAGTCAAGCATCGTCTGGCTACAAGTGTCGCATTGCTAGTGTCCAGCCATTCCTGAACCAGAGACAACATCAGAAGTGTCTTACCTGGGCTAAAGAGAAACACAACTGGACAGTTGCTCAGTGGTCCAAAGTCCTCTTTTCACATGAAAGTAAATTCTGCATTTCGTTTGGAAACCTAGTGTCTGGAGGACTAGTGGAGAGGAATCCAAGAGAATCCAAGTTGCTTGAAGACCAGTGTGAAGTTTCCACAGTCAGTGATGATTTGGGGTGTCATGTCATCTGCTGGTGTTGGGTCCACTTTGTTCAGTCAAGTCCAGAATCAATGCAGCCGTCGTCCATCAGCTGACAAGCTTTATGGAGATGCTGTTTTCCTTTTCCTACAGGACTTGGCACCTGCCCACAGTGCCAAAACTATAACTGTGAGTAACTGGTTTGCTGACCATGGTGTTACTGTGCTTGATTGGCCAGGCAAGCTTGGCAAGATTAAGTAATTTGTGCAAAAGGAGCCCCAACCAAGTAGTGATTGCATAAATAAACCCTTTTCAGAATTGTTCAGGTTTTCAAAAGGTCGACATTAATGTATTATACATTCTTTATTCTAATATTCTAATACTTTGAGATCTGGATTTTTGATTTCCTTGAGCTCTAAGCCGTAATCATCAAGATTAAAACAAAAAAAGGTCTTAAATATTTCACATTATGTGTAATATATCTAGAATATATGAAAGTTTCACTTTTTGCCTTATTATGGAGAAAAAAAAAACTTGTCACAATGTGACAACAAGATTTTCTGAGATGCCCCTGTACAATACAACAATCATAAAAAGGTAAACAGAAATAAACTATATTACATGGAGCAGTGCAGAGGATGCATTGATTTAGAATTTAGGTCCCCATAGTCACAGTGGTACATACAGTAGTACACATAGTCTAGTCACAAATATATACAAAGTTTTATGCATCTGGCCCCAGGTCTTTATGTTCGGATGATGCTTATCACACCTAATAGCTAGAGCGAGATTCCAATTATGCAATGACACTGGGACCAGGGGCGGCTTGTTCATTAGGGCGACTGGGTGACGCCCCGCCTGTTAGTTAGCTGTGACTGTTTTTGACAGACAGTTTGATTCTGAATATCGCTGTCCAATCAGCGTCAAGTCGTGTTCCTCTTTTGGGGTGAATTCAGTCTAGTTGTAAATCGCCCAGATCTCTCTCATAGACTTTTATGTAAAAGCATTTTTTTTCGAGCTGCAGGTACTGCAATGCAATCTCTATGGGTTCCGGGAGGGCTCGCACTTACGTGTTTACGTCATGCACCCAGCAGCAGAGCTACGCTTCTGCCACCTGAAAACGACTCGGCGGTCCTCCAGCTTGTTGCTCTCACTACGACCAGCTGCTGTACAAAACGTACGTTCAGGCTGAAAATTCAACCGTGGTGTCGTGTAGCGAGATGCAGTGACTTTACCAGCGGTGAGTAAGACACAGTATAAGTGTAGCCTAATACATTTAATTGTTAATTGTTTGCTTCGTAAAATGCCAGAGGCTAAGCTAATAACTGTGACAGTAAAAAAAAAGAATAGTTATTATTAATTGCACCCCCTGAGAGATTTGGCAGGAGCCACCACTGACCGGGACTGAGCAGCATATCTGTGAGGAGGAACATGTACGTCATTCTTCACATTCACTCTAAGAATGTGCTATGTTTAAGTATATTGGCTATATACAGCAGTGTTTCCCACACATAGGCTTTACTTGGGCGGGCTGCCGGTAAATTAACAGCCGCCCAAGTAAATTTGCCAACCCATATTAAAATCGTTTTTGATTGCAGCGCTGCAAAGCTCATATTCACTCCGCTAATCCTCTCACTCGGTCGCTCTCTCTCTCTCTCTTGCAAATACAGACAACAGACCCGTCTGTGAATTGAATGGTTGGTATCATTGGTCTGTCCAACACAACGCTGTCAATGTTGGAGACCCATCTTCAAAACAGTTATTAGCAAGCATGTAAGGAGCCTAGCTAATAAGGATAGCTATTTTAACTTTGGAAAACAGCTGTCGAAGTTACCACGCTGTATAACTGAACAGGTGCATGCAAGATAACTGGCTGACTTTCGCCGACTTGATAGATAGGGGAATAAAAACAGCACCCTCAAGTCAAAAACAATCTACCTCCGGTAGACTGTGTGAGCTTAGAACAATGATCAGGTCTTGCTCCCATAAGGTCTATTGACGTATTGCAACACAGGTGTTGTGCCGAATTCTGCATGCCTGCCATGAATTGCATACACCCCGCTGGAGGTAACGCTCTGTTATACTGAGAAAAGAGGTGGATGCAAATTTGGGCAGGTAGCCTACAACATCCGTTTTGCTGAATTATGCATTCACTTATTAAGGTCCTTTTAGGAGACTTTGCTGTTCACATTGTTTGAACGCTGTTAACGCCACATGTTTTTGCTGAATCTCAAGAAATGGTACTGCCTATATATATATATATATATATTGGTTTTTTTTCAGTTAATTAATTTGTAAATTAGCTATATGAAAGACCTATTAAGCATACCTGCTTATGTTTAGTATGTCACAGAGGTGGGACCAAGTCATTTTTTTTTACAATTCACAAGTAAGCCTCAAGTCTTAGCATTCAAGTCCAGACCGATCGACACAGGCAAGACTCCGAGTCAAGTCTCAATTCTTAAACTTTGAGTTTTAAGTCCTAAACAACCAAATTAGTCACCAAATTTAAAACAATTTCGTATTTTTAACAAGAGTTAAAAATTAAAAAACCTTAATGAATGACGCGTTAACATGTACAGAAAAAAGGCAGAGGTGCAGTTTCACACAGCAAATGTCAGTGTTGATATAGGGCTGCTTGATTATGGCAAAAATCATGATAATGATTATTTTGGTCAACATGATTATTTAAATAACAGACAACCTTTTTGTCAATGAGCTGTAACTTCACTTAGAAATGAAGCACACATCTATTTTCTCTGTTGCTTGGAACAGCCACTATTTTGCTAATGTTACTTATTGTCTGTAACTGTTGACATTGCTGAGCCTCCAGTGAAAGATAGACAAAAGTAATGTTTTTTACAGAAAAACAGACGCTGATATAAAGCACCCGCTCTTGTAGTCACATCCAGCTACAGATCCCTTCATTTAACATCATTAGGTTCGCTGCTCCCAACTATTGGAACAAACTACAAAAAACAATAAAACTCTTCACTCTAGTCACCACTGCCACTTTTAAAGGCAAAATCACCAACTCGTTTACAGAAAACTGTAACTGCTTTATGTGATGTTATGTGTTGTTGTTATATGTCGCTCTGCTACCATCTAGATTGTTTTTATTATTCAACTATTGTGCCATTAGATCTGGCCCGGATTAAAAAGTCAGAGGCCCCTGGGCACAAAGTTTTGTAGGGCCCTCACCCGCCGACCCACACACATGCTCTGCAACTACCCCCTTGATAAAAGCGCCACAAATCCACCACAAAACAAGTTAGTTAATGCAATGTTTATCAGTGGATGAGCGCTAACGCCAATGAGCGGTGAAATTATAGCATTTAACTTATTCTAAATATATCTGCATCTGTAGTTACAGTCCAAACCAGACGGGACATGTAAATAAACATGAGCTGAACCCATCACATCTACCAGCCAAATAAAGTTAGCTCCTCTTTTAAAACGGTGTGAAATCTCAGAGTGGTCATGTAGTGATTGAGAAATGGTTTCTTGTAGATTTGGGTAGACTTTAGGAGTGCTGGTGAAGGGATACGTGAATATGCTACATAGACAGTTATTATGGCAAAAACACATACTTATTCTCTCTCTGCACTTTCTAGCAGCAAATATTTATTGATTTGTAGCTGTTTACATGTTCAGTTGTTGAGACTGTAATCTTGGGCATTTTTAACATAATCCATTAAGGAAAAGGTTTTATAGCCCACATACAGAACAGCTTTCAATATCAGCCTGTTCTAAGTAGTAGTCAGTAGTTTATACAGGAAACGGGTCTACTACCCAAATCAAACATTTTCAAAATCAAAATATCAGTTTATAAATCGGCTCTTTTTCACTTAAATATCAGCATCTGCCCCAAAAAACACATATAGTCGGGCTCTACATGATTTACATTGATTAACATCTGTAACGTTTTACATCCTCCAATATACAGGATTTACACCACATGACTGCAACAATGCTTTCCTGGACCACAATATCAATACATGTCCCTGCTCACTGTCAATCACATCATGTAAACACATACTGCCTTGCCTCTAATCCAGTTCTATGAATCAGATTCTTGCATAATTCACACACAAACACACATACAGTAAATAGGCTACTTCATCGTTGCCACGTAAAGGCAGCCCTCTTTCACTTAAAAACTTAATGACAACCTGCTTGAGCTCCTTCTGCTTCTCTCCCCCCAGCTGTTGCACTAGTTTAGGTTCACAGTCCCGCTCCCAGTGACAGATGAGCTCCGAAGCAGAGCTAACATGTAACAACAGTGCTCAGTGCTTTTCTCACGCACAGGATTGTCAGAAAAACCCCAACAAATAGATTTTTCTTGGTTGAATAAAGCATAAAGGCAAAGCTAAAATTACCTCTGGATGGTGAATAGGGGATCCATTCTCTCTGTAAACTTTTCCCCATTTGGGAGTGAACAACACAGCAGATCATCGGTGAGGGAGCGCACCTTCCCCCGTCGTACTCGTTTTGAACTGCGACAAACGTATTCCCATAGTCCGCTTGATTCAGCGCCGGGTTATGACCCGGATGACCCACGTTAGGGGCAGGTTGTTAAGTGCTTTCCACACTTACAGTTGACCAATAATATAATTCTGTTTAGATAAGAAACATATCAGTGTGCTTTTTATTGGTTATACATGGTGTCAATATCTAAAATGTAAAAACGAAAAAAGGAAAAGAGATAAAAGTTTTTCTTCCCCTCGCTTGGGCCCTTGGGCCAGTGCCCAGAATGCCCATTGGATAATCCGGCCCAGCATTTGATGTATCGTCTACTCTCTGTAGCTTATTTTATGTCTAGTCTGTTATCATGTTTCTTATCTTAATTATTTTCCAATCTGGTCGCTTTGTGTCCTTGTGCCTGGTATTAAGGTTGGTTGTTGGGACAGTGTTGTTATCCTGCATCCTCGGTCTATTGTTTTATGTTTTTATTTAATCCCAGAACCCTTTCCTACAGGAGGCTTTTGTCTCCTGCCAGGCCGTTATTGTAAATAAGAAATTGTTCTTAATTAACTTGCCTGGTAAAATAAAGGTAAAAATATAGCATGTTAGCTAAATGCTGTCAACATAAATTTATCATGTAATGAGCATGGGTCAGTTCAACCTCAAGCTGATGAAAGTTTTACTTTAACGTTGCAGTGGAAGGTTACCTGAGCTCCAGCATGTTGTGTGACGCAGTCTCCCTGTCTGTCTATAGGTGCTTTCACACTGCCTTTTTTCCAGCAGTGTTTCTCTATGTCTGGAGAAAAGCCACAACCAGAATGCCAATATTTCTGCGTTTATTGTACGATCTCTATGTAAAAGCGTTTGTCTTTGGGATTATGCTCGCTCATGAGTTCAAGCTTGTGGTTCAAGCATGCGTACAAGCACACACCTGGTTGCAATCTTAAAACTGCACCGCTGGCCACTGAAAACTACATATTGCCCCTCCAACTTTAAACAGCATCTAGAGCGCAAGAGGGTGACAGCGGCGCAGTTTCCCCAGGTTAACTATTTTGGGGGGCGGATGGGCCACTGAGGGGGCTCTGTGTGCGTGTGTGTACACGGAGCGGAGCACAGCACGTGACAGGTGAACTACCTTAGTTGACGAAGTTATGTTACATAACGCTGAAATACAAAATTGGTGTTCTGTCAGGAGATGCACTGAAACTAACGGTGAGAAAAGACACAGACACAGTGGATATTTTACAAGCACCAGGTAAAGCAACACTGAACAGACTTGGTTTAGTGTAAATTTAATATCCATCCATCCATTAACCATACCTGCTTATCTTTCATAGGATATCTAATAATGGTGACTAGCAAGTTATAGCAGTTATAACCCACTGTCATGTTGACTAGAGCTGAACTAAACAACACACCTGCTGAAAGCAAGATTTGGCTTTTAAGGAGTGATGAGAGCCACAGCTGTAAAGGAAGGGGGTGCACTGGATTTAAAAGACAAAACAAGTATCACTGTGAAGCGGTATGCAGCACAATTATTGCTTTATCTTAATGAACGAGATGCAAGTCTTCTTTGATTTTGTCAAGTCGAGTCTAAAGTCATCATATTTGAGTTGATTCCATGTCATGTTACTCACCTCTGATATGTCATGGTGAATATTATGGGAAATTAGATTGCTCAGCTTAAAGTTTCATACATGAAAAGCTATTGCTTCAGTTCAAACAGAGATCCACCCAGTAAAATATCTATTATGGGTTTACAATTGCAACATAAGCAGAGAAAGTATTTGTTGGATATTTCCTAGAACACTCAGATTGTATTAGTACACATTGAAAATACAGTGCTTTCTACAATATTTTTCTATCCTTCCACTGAAGAGAGTATTCTGGGGCCTAAGTGATTTAATTGTGTGAAAATAACTGCAGCAAGGACAAGAGGCCTTGTGTTGAACATAAATGCACACTTTCATTCGTGATTGTTCAACTGATTCTCTTTCGCTTTCCACTCTGTACACATTTGCTCTTTGTAGTGGGTTTGCAGCACAACAGAGAAAGATGAGAAAGTACCAAGATGATAAAGAAGAGTGTGAGGTGTGAGTGATACTACATTAATAGCAGCAAAATGCAGGAGGCTTGTGAAAATGATTGTTCAAGTACCAATAAACCACCACTGAAAGGTAATTTGGCAGCCCAGCAAAGCAAAGTGTACATGTAAATCAGACCATTTGAAAGCTGAACAGAGACTCTGGTAGTGATTACACATACCCACACAAAATCAGTCCTAAACTGCTCTAAATTTAAACGTTGTATGTAAACCAATGTCTGTAAGTTTCATAATACTAAATGCAGAATGTACAGTAAACATCTCTAGACACACCCAGGGAGGCGCAAAAATAGCAACAAATGTATACACAACTTAAATGCATAAAATACAGTATTTTGATGTAAAACAAAAAGTGACATGCATTACATTTGGGTATGAGCAGAGCATTGGTTCACAAATGACACCAATTATTCTAAATCATTCCAGTTATTGCTTCAGAACATGAAATAGAAAACAATGCCATAAAAAATTATAGACAATCACTGCTTTGCATACTGGAGGCACAGAACTCATTACACACAATAAGGGACATTATGAAATCTTGTTTAAATTTCCAATGCCAACAACAGCTACAGTTAATGCATTGGGACAGCCATAACATTTTCTTTTGAGACAAATATATATTTTTCAAATCATATGAAACACATTTTACAAAATAGAAGTGCAATAACAGTTTTATTTTGGCCTCCTGGGGCAGCAGCAAAACAAGCTGCAAATACAACAATTATATATTGTCACCCTGTTAGCTTAGATGTCAGCAAAAGATTACTGCTCAACTTTTAGCTTTATTTTGGTCTCTATTAACACCTGAGGGGCTTAGAGCTGCCTGCTGCATCTGGAAACAATACAAATGAACAGCAGTGACAGTAAATCAACACCATAATTGACTGTTCGCTAAGCCACACCCCCCTTAGTTACTGTTGCTAAGTCCAACAAACTGTCAGACCTGTAGCATTTATCACGGCTGTCTATAACTGCACTCCCTGGAGAAATATGGTCTGGTCTAATTTTTAGAAAAATGGAAATTGATCTCAGAAAGGAGACAGAAAGGTTTGCATTACACATTTGAAGGTTGTATTCAGGCTGTCAAACTGACGTGAAACACATAAATATAGAAGCTAAAGCCTACTGATCACAGAATAAAAGTAACCCACTGCATCACCTGACGATTGCGAGAAAGGACAATGATATTAGGTATTAATACTGTTCCTGTTAAGATGGGTAGGTCACTATTCTCTATTTCAAAATTGCAAAAAATTAAAAAGCAAAAGCAGTAGGTTTACATAACGTTACATTCAGTATTAAGTTAGCAAGCATTAGCTAACTATCATTACTTTAGGAAAAATCCACAGCCTACATTTTCTAGATTTTTTTAGGTTTTGGAAAGGGAATAAATTGTTCTTCTTGCAACTTCTCTGGGTAGCGACTGCAATTATTAAAAGTGTCCCAGGAAAGGCGTTTGACCATATCTTGAAAAAAAACAGCAAAAAATAAAAATAAAAAGCTAGAAAACACCTCCTTTGGCATTCAAGTCAATGGAGTGCAGCCATTAAAGTGTCAGACCTCAGTTAGAGCGAGTCCTATACTGTGCTGTGATTGGCCACCTGCTTATTTGGGGCATGGCTTAGCGAAGGGTCAATTGTGGGCTGGAAAACCAAAACAAGGAGCTGAAAGATGCTAAAACATCCCGTAGAGCAAACTAAACTGCAGTCAGGTGATACTTTTCTGTAGGTTCGACATATTTGATGTGACTGATTAATAAAAAATTTATCACATTACATAAACACTGATTATAGCTGCTTTAACTATGTATTTCACATATATGTATCTGTTATACTGCCCATTTTTGCAAACACATACACAGACACCCTGTACACTTATTTAAGTGTATAATATATATAACACTTATTTCTGTGAAGCACGTTTGCACACTCCATCCCATTAATCACAGTCATGGTGTCCGTGACAGCAGGGATACAAAAGGTCCATGACAGTGGCTCACCTCTCCTTCTCCCCATCCTCCTCAGGAATAAAAATATTCCCCCAATCTGATTCACTGTCATAGCACACACCATGTTGAACCCACAACCTCACCTTTCTTGATCTGAGGCTTAATCTCAGACCATTGCCTTTTCCAGTTCTCCATGTTCCAGTCCACTTTAGACAGCAGACATGTATTAGAATTTTTATGACTATCAGAGACGCTATCATTCAGACAATGTAGCAAGTATCTCCAACATCCAATTTCCTTGATAGCATCAAACTCCCGAAATGATCTAAAGAACAAGCCGCCATATTAGACCAACCCATAACTTCAGAAGAACTCAGGAAAGATATCCTCAGCATTCCAACAATAAATCACCCAGTTCTAATAGCATTCTATAAACACTACTGCTAACTCATTTCTTCTCTGTTTAACAGAATGGTCAGTGAAATCAAATCATCAGGATTCATACCAAAACACATTTGCTCAAACCTGACAAAGACCTAACCATTATCTCTACAGACATACAAGTCTGAATAATTGTGACCTACAAAGTATTAGTTTAATTAAGTACAGACACTAAACCACCAACATGTGTCATCTTGCCCATCTCACTAATTGGAAGAATAGCAGCAATAAAGATGACCATACTACCCAAAATAATATTTTTCTATAACCCCAGTCCAACCTATGTCATACTGCTGCACTTTAGACTTTTTAACTGTTTCAAAAACCCAATAATAGCAGTGATTCTGACAATCAAACCAAATCACTGGACACTCTTCATCTTGAAATAAATTTAGCCCAAAGACTTTCAGATAAAAAATAAAACAGTATCATTCAATACATGGAAAACAGTAGGAATTACACATTTGGAACACTTTAATCATGGTTCTCTCATACCCTACATAACACTAAAACAGAAATATGAAATTGGTGGTAACAGCTTCTTGCAATATTCACAATTGAAACACTATTTAAAATGAAATAATAGCAAATCAACAACACCCATTGTTGAATCCATTCAAACTCATAGTCACTGTATAATGAATCACCATTTTACTTTTGAAAAGTTTTCTTCAAGACAAATAGGGATAGGCATATATACACAGGGGGTGGCATTGCAATATATGATTTACAAGTGTGCAGTACATCTGTCATCATTCACATTACATCATATAATTACTCATATTATATAATTACTGTATAATGCAAGGTCATTTCATGTCACTGTTGGTGGGGACAACAAATACATCCCCCAATGGGAGATTTTTAGAATTAAAGTTGCTGAGGTCTGAAAATGATAGGCGGTGGACCAAACCACTGTGAGGCATATGAGGGGGACAACAGTGGTTATATTAAATTTATTTGATCAAAAGTAGTGCTAGGGACAATTAACTACGTAGTCACTTGATATGGGTAGGGACATATCCTACCATCCCTACTTAATTATATGCCTTTGGTATAATGTAAAAACCTTTAAAAAAATATTATGGAATCACCAGGGGTTGATGAAATGCATATATTTAATTATAAAACGGGTAGCTCAAATCAAGCAATCTGATTGGTTCATAGGCCTAGTGATATAATGAGCCTATACAACTGGTATGACGTCGAATTTCGAGTTATACTCTGAGCTTCGTGAGGGTCTCGCGCCCCATTTGCACCTGGTATTAAAATGCTATCTGATACAGATCTGATACGCTACAGATTGCATTTTACTGGCGGAGATAAATAAACAAATAAATAAATAAATAATGAGAGAGTGAGAGCGATAGAGAGAGACAGAGATAAATCATTGCTTGTTAGTGATTCAACATTTCCCTCTTTCACACACAGGAGCACAAACATACACACAGTAGTCCACTACTTGCCCTAGATGTCTGCGATATTGCAACAAAGTTTAAGTTTCAAAAGACTATTGCTCAAGGAGACGCAATTCCGCCCTTTATGGTAGGTATAATATTAAAGTATTATTATTTTAAACTGCTGGCCGCATATTCTGATATACGTTAAAGTTACCAAAGTCAATCTATTGACGCAGTTTTTAGTGGCTGCACAACAAATGGCAATGTACTAATAGATATAAATAAATAGTTCTAATAATTCTAGCCTTTGATGCATGTTGCTTAGCAACCGTCATGCACTATGTAGCCTACCGGCAGCCTACTACTTATTGTTTTCATAAAGAAATGTCTGTTGATGACATAAAGTCAAATTGTAGTGAGTCTGTTAGCCTAATTTATTTTTGCCATACTTGGTAACCGTTTTATAAGAGCAACTTCAGGCCGCATCAGGCCGAACAACGCTGCTTGATATAATAAGCATATACCACGGCCACGTGAGCTATTGCTTAAATAACCATTCATAGGTTTTCAGTTAGAGTTGGCGTCACAAAACACCTTCAGTCCATAAAAGAATACCTAGTTAGAGTGTATCAGAATCATGGAAGAACAAATGGAAGAATACAGTAATAGCCTAGTGTAAGGGGTTTGAATAATATCCTACTGCCCATATTCTCCACTTTTGCCCTGTGGCACATCTTAGCTTTGTTTTTATAGTTTTTTTGTTTGTTTTTGTTTTTTTTGTTTTTTGCATAAGTGCAACAAAATTCTTTCATTAATAATGCATCCACAAATAATGATCCTCTTAATTTCCATTTTTTGTTCCTCAGTGAAGACAGGAAACGCAGTGGTGGGTAATATACTGTACAGTAGGCCTGTTATTAATTAAACAGCGTCCAAGCAGGTCATTGTTCCCTTATATATACCTCTGTCTGCTGTTTGTGGTTGTTAATAACTATTCTTTGTATGAGCATATGTGTGTGTTTCGAAATGTCCTGTTGAATATGTGTCTGTCTCACAAGAGTTTTTCATGCAAGTTGCAAAACCGGGTTCAGCTCTTAGCATTCCAGCAAGATTCCCACTTCTTGCAAACACACTGCAGTTGGAAACTATTTTAGAATACAAACAAAGACACTCATACAGACACTTATCCTATGTTAACTGCCTAGAACACAAATACATTTCTGCTTACTAGGGGTGGGAGAAATAATCGATTCTTACATGCAACGCAATGCGGACGTGGAAGATTATGAATCCATTAAAAAATGTCTAAAAATCGATTATTTAAATGTTAATTATTAACGTAATCTTGACGGAAAACAAAAGGCGGAACTCGCGGAAGTGCAGTGCCTGGACCGTCTGTGGAGCGCACACAACAGGCTGTATTCGGCACACCACTGCTGCGGAATGAATAACCACCCTACTAAAATGTCACACAATCATTAATATCAGTGCGCAAGTAATGATTTTAATTCGCACACGCATGGTGACACTCGACCCTTGGCAGCTCCCTGCTTATCTTGTGTGTGTGAGGCCGAGCGAATGAGAGAGAGCGAGCGGCAGAACTTGACGCTGAAAGTTATCGGAGGAAAATATTAGCAGTAAGTTTCTGTCTGGTAGTAAACATGCAGTGTAGGTCGCAGTGTGTCCGTTAATACAAGTCTGTAGTTTCCCCAACGGCTGGATAAGTGAAGGCTGTTAGCGTTAGCTAATATCTCCCATGTACTTGGTCTGTCCGCCACACCAGACTCCGGACTTTTGGGGACAGAGCCTTCAGCGTCACAGCCCCCACCCTCTGGAATTCATCCCCACAGAGATCCGAAATGCTCCCTGTCTGGACACACAAAATCTACTAAAAACCCTGCTCTTTACCAAGGCATTCAATCCTGAATTGTTCTGTCACTGTAACTATGTGTAAAGCGTCCTTGGGTCCTGTGAAAGGCGCTAATGGACCATGGAGATGGTTTACTAGAATAAAGTAAATTAGGGATGTAAACTAGTCATTTTAAGCTAATTAGTAGATGTTTCTTTGGATTTTAATGTGCAGATTAAATGCTTAGTAATTATCCAGGGATCCTGTTTAGAAAATATGATGCATCAAGATGCATCGATAATCTTTGTATAATCGAATCGCAGCCCTCTGAATCGTAATTGAATCGAATCGTGAGGTACCCAAAGATTCCCACCCCTACTGCTTACTGTTAAAGACTCCCTGTGTTCAAACCTAGTTTACTGAGGAAGAGGAGTGAAAAGAGGAAGGGAGCAAACTAAAGGATCACACTGAACCATCATGCCCTGGACAGGTGAAGTCAATGGTTTGTGGAATGACAACAGAAAGTGATAAAAATGTATACTTTTGGAAGAACTGAAACATAACCATAAAGGAAATTTAATTCACAGTTCTGGAATGTAACATTCATCTCAGAAGCCAGTTGATAATGTGTTTTATTTTTTCATTTCCAGCAGTATCGTATTTTCTTATCATAAATATTCACATCACTAGACCATAATGCTTTGCAGCTGCCTTGCAATGTCTGATGCTTGTGTGCCAGCTATTTGCACTGACCCCTCCACCTCTCTGCATTAAAATAAAATGTTCTGAATGAGTCAGCTAGTCCGCCTCTCTGACTCTTCTGTGTTGACAAAGGCATGACTTGTCTGACACTTGTCCTGACCATGAGAAAGTAATTGGAACTTAATGTAGTTCAGTGACAGAGCCTTTATTCACTGTGTGTCAGCCTCTTCTCCTTCATCCTAACTTCATCTGCATCTTGTTCAAACAATTAATGAGTTTATTTTGGTTTACTTTTTTACTTTTTTGACATTTTTAGCTAGGGAGACTAAAAAATATTTTGCTACATTATACATATATTAGTTAGTTAGATAGTTCTATATGATCATATAATAGCATTCCTTTCAAACAAATATAATTTGGCAGGGAACAACTCTAATGGCTGCAGAAGCAAATGACCCTTATAAAATATATATTCTGTAAGTAATGCAAGTTCCAGCCAAGTGAGCAGAGAGCTTTCCCGTGCCTGAGAGTAGGGTTGCCAACTTCCTGAACTGGAAATATGGAACACCAGGGGAGGGGAATGAGATCAATGATGGCAGGTTTGGTTTTGTTTCAGCTAGTATTTCACCATCTTCCTTATGTGTTGTGCAGTCAGACTGTCTGACGTTTTTTTTATTCATACCTTTACATGTCAGTCATTTAGAATTAGACTTCCTGTCAGAGGTGAGAAAACCACTGCTGATGGTATGGGCAAGAATGAGGGGAGCAGCCTGTACTTCTCTTCATTTATTCATCCTCACCACCACTCCACCATTGTACGAAACAAAACAACAGTGAGACTTGGGACACCAGCATAAAGGTTATTAAAGGCAAGGAAAGCTTTGCCCTTAAGGCGAAGAGCAAACAAGAGGGTTTAATAATGAATGACAGTTAGGAACATGACACAGTCAATTCATTCTTTTGAGCAGCACTCAAAAGAAATGTTTCACTGTCAGCCAAATCCCCCACAATAGTTACAGAAGACACAGATACAAGGGCTTTCAGGAAACAGGGGGGACTCTTACAGCTATCTGAATTGCTCGTTTCCGTTTCGTGTCATCCACCCTTGTAATTCCCGGCTGTCATGGAGCACTAACACTGTTGCTTAAGCGGATGTGTCACTATCTACCAATTATTCCAGTCATTTGTGCTCATCACTTGCTATATCCACACGGTTGAGCCTCGGGTGTTATTTACTTTAGGATTTTCCACTCCTGCCTTGCTGTGAACCCTGTAAAGCACCTTGTTAATTCAGCCAATTAAGGAGTTCCCTACAAACCAATCCCACCAGCACACATACTTACATATACATGTATTCACCTACACATCCTGATCCTATCCCCCCAAAACCCTTCTACATCTTGTACCTCAACATTGATTTCTAGTAAGGCATAGTTTATAGGTTTAACTTATGGCTGTCTAAATTGGTTAATAGATTTTTATTAAATCCATAACCGGCCATTAGTAAGAACTACTATTGGGTTGCCATTTAGCTGGTACTGTACATCATTTTTTTGGCATGACTCTTGCTTTGTATTTTTAGCTCCTTACCTTTTTTTTTTTTTACCATCAGTTTGATTCTTCACAAACATTCAACCACACTGGGCATACGAACATGACAGAACTAAGTGCAAATAAAATAAAATCATCAACAGTGGAAACTGTTATATTTTTCACATATTTCCTGGTGAAATTGATCACCACAAGTGGTTTATTGTTATATCCGTTTTTTGTTTTTTTTGTTTTTCATTATGTCTCATACAGATTGCCACCTAATTGACATTTGTATATTCATTATATCCAACCAGTCAATTTTATTGACTGCTTAAAAATAAGGTAGGGGAGACCTTGTAACACAGGTAAGTTGTAACAACTAATGTAACGTCTAATTTCTACAATCAGGAACAAGTTATCAATCGGCAGATTCACTCTGCACATGCCCAGTTTAGTAAGTGCTGCCGGCACAGGGGAGGTACTGTTCATTGAGGGAACCATGAATGTACTGTGACATACTGAAGCAGAACATGATCCCCTATCTTCGGAGACTGGGCCCCAGGGCAGTTTTTGATATAATGTTTTTGATGATAACGACCCCAAACACACCTCCAAGACGACCACTGCCTTGCTAAAGAAGCTGAGGGTAAAGGTGATGGACTGGCCAAGCATGTGTCCAGACCTAAACCCTATTGAGCATCTGTGGAGCATCCTCAAACATAAGGTGAAAGAGCGCAAGGTCTCTAACATCCACCAGCTCTGTGATGTCATCATGGAGGAGTGGAAGAGGACTCCAATGGCAACCTGTGATACTCTGGTGAACTCCATGCCCAAAAATAATGGTAGCCACACAAAATATTGACACTTCGGGTGCAAATTTGAACATTTTCACTTAGGGGTGTACTCACTTTTGTTGCCAATGGTTTAGACATTAATGGCTGTATGATATGTTGTTTAGAGGGGACAGCAAATCTACACTGTTACACAAGCTGTACACTACTTTACATTGAAGCCAAGTGTCATTTCTTCAGTGTTGTCACATGAAAAGATTTAGGCTAATCAAATATTTACAAAAATGTACAGGCTTTACAGAGGGCCGTGATACAGACAGAAATGTCCTAAATGTTACAACATGTCTATGAAGATTCTCAGTCATCCAGGTCATAGTTATCCAACGAAGGTTAAAATCAAGGGCAACTGGACTTGGTTGAAGATACTGGAAGACGTTTCCAAAGGACTTCTTCAGTTCTGACTGACTGGCAGGGAAACTCAGCTATTTAACCACAGTGGGGTCGTTATCCCGGGTCATCGATACCGCTGGTTCGTTAGTGTTCCAGTATCTTCAACCAAGTCCAGTTGCCCTTGATTTTAACCGTCGTTGGATAAATGTTACAACCACCCCCTGTCTCTTTTCAAATGACTGTACAAATAAATTATTGTATTGTGCACAATTCAAATACATACAGTGAGACAGTAGGCCAACAGCAATCTATATAAATTATAGATAATACTAATATATAATAATATAGTAATCTCTATAAAATTATAATTACAGTATTGCGCTGTTTACATGCACATTAATGTCAGAAGTGCATGTACAGTATAAATGCATTACTTGATCACTATAAGCAAATTATTTAAACAGTATATGTATAGGAATGATTCTGTCTCAAGTACTACTACTACTGTATCTGTACTACTGTAATTGGTTTGACAATTGCAACAGCACAGTTGAAAGCTGTAACGTGAGCATTACAGTGTGCAAATGATGTCACTGTATGTGTCATGTGCTTTATATTTATTGTCATTAATATGATTCTACATGAACCAGACACTTGGAACAGTATGGGTTAGGGATAGAAATGATGTACCTACTGCAGACATCGTGTGTGTGAAGGCTCTTAGTTTTCTAGTTGTATGGTAGCTGCCAATATATGGCACCATGACTGCAACTTTAAAATTTGGAAAACAAAACCTGAACTGAAAAAGGAAACATTGGCATTGAAACATTTGTATTGGAAAAAAGCTGTATTGGCACTGAAACAAGAGTTGGCACTGAAAAAGTTTCACTGAAAAATAAAACACAGACATTAAAATGTATTTAATTTTAATTAAATATCTGATGTGTTTTCAATGACAATGTTCAGATATTTTCTTAACATCAGTATTTTTTCAGTCAGATTTGTTTTATTGTCATTGTTTTTCAGTTCCAACTTTTTGTTAGTATTTTGGAGTGGAGAGGAGGGTTCTGAGGGAAGGGGGCACGGAGAGCATGATTTACATATTATCTGCATACTAAACAGACATTGTCACTCTTCCATCACTGAAAACCTACGGCAACAGTTTCCACGAGTTAACCTGGAAAAGATTGTGATTGTGACTGGTGTTCTGCCTTAGTAATTTAGATTCCTGGCATTGTTTTAATCCACCGCAGAAATTTAGAGTGAAAGTTTTTATAAAAGTTCAGGTGTGAGGAAACTGTCAGTGTTTTACAGTGTCCTTTGAGGTAACTTTCCTGTACAGTATTGTACAGTGAAAAGCCAACTCCTCAGGTCAAGACTTTATCATAAGAGGCTTCTTTGGTGATGTCACATTCAGCAATTCTTCTTATATGATGTGTAATATAACGATTTTATTTGATATACCATAAGTAATCAAATTAAGTGAAGCAGGCTTCTATTAGAGACAGGCCTTTGTTTCTTATTGCTTCTGTTTATTTGCTCATATTTTAGTATGAAGGCTCCTTGTTTTCTTATCCACTCCTGTAAACCATGTAAAAAAATGTGTGACTGCATTATGCTGTTAATACAAACTCAACACTTCCTGTGTTTGTTTCAAAATAAGCTCTCTAGCATTTCAGTGGACAGAATCCCTTTGTTTCATCATGGAGCATTTGCAGGATTGTGTCCTGGAAAATTCAGTAACTTGCATGGTTCCCTTATGGAGTTTCAAATATAGCTCCTGCCACCTTACTTGTAAGTTATGACAAATACAGTATATACCCACAATAACTGAAATAGGACAATAATAGTTTCGATAACTTCATAATAACATGATTATATTGTAACATTTATTAAACATCATGCTTAGTTGGCATGAACATTATATCACGGGCACCAGTCACTTGTCCAGCCTTGTTTTTTCCCTAGCCTGTATTTAGGACCTGACTTTATATGTTAATGGCAACCACACGCCCTACCATTATAATTATTGACTACTTATTTGAAAATATTTGTATAAAATGTGAGAAATGATTGCTGAAATACCTGTCTTTGACCTTTTTGGACGGTCCAAGCACCAGTTAATTCAGTCACTACAATTAGTCCCTGACAAAGACCAACCAGGAATAGCTTTTGCTAAACTGTATCTAATCACAAAAACAAGTCATGCAATTGGTCTTTTCTTAGCAAAAGTAATATCTTGGATTCTAGCCATCTAGTCATAAACAAGAAAAAAGTAATTTCTTTCTTTTGTTTTGATTAGTTTTACAGAAGTCCATGCTTTGAAGGCAAGTGGCAGACAATGCAGTAGTTTGGGACTGACGTCACCTGTGGTTCTTGTCCTCTTGGGCAATCAAGCTCTTGTCTTTATAAAGCACCACAGGAGGATGTTTCCCAAGAGGCTGCTGTGAAGCACTCATAATAAGGCAGTCAATTAGGGCGGAATCTATAAAGTGCTATTTCTCTCTCTCTACCTCTCTCTCGGGTTCCATGCTGAAGATCTACTTCTCTCTGAATCTTTCTCTCTGGTTTGCTGCACTTCACTATTTTATTATTAGAAGCCATTGGGAGCATTAATTGCATTCAATGGGAGAGGGCCGGCAGTCTTGCCAAGCTTTTGAAGTTGCTTGTTCTCTCAAACAATGGATTTTTAATGATCACCCCCCTCAGCTGCCCCCCATCATTGGAGAGGCAGTTGTTGATGAGAACAACAAATCAATCAACACACTTAAAATGTAAAAAAAAAATAGACCAAGGAAAAGAAAGGGGGGGGGGGGGGGTTGCTAAATACTGTTGGTTCGGAAAGGTTAAATTAAGATAATGACATCACAACGGAAATCTAATGCAGGGCACTGTGAAATGTCTTCTTGCCCTATTGTTACTCCTTTTAGTCAGCATTTAGAAACTGACCAGGATAATGCCTAAAATGATTAAAGCCTATTAAACTAACAATGAAAAGTCAAGCATGTACGCATATCTCTACAGTTAAAGAATTGCATGGGTCCATAGATGTAGACTAGGCGAGTTTCTTTTCTGCACTGAGCTGTCTTTGAGAAACTTTAATGCCTAATGCAGTGCTATGGCAGAGAATGTGACTATAAAACTCCACACAGTGTTTCATCTTAATTAATGGAAAGTTGCACATCTCAGTCTGTGTTGCCAATGACTCACAGGTTGCAAAATAGCAAATATTTACTTCCTACTTACTTACAACTTCCCAAATGATTGAAGACAAAGATGAACCAGTTAGATGCTTTTATTAGTACACTGGTTTGAATGGTTTTTGATCAATTTATACTTCTGCGTCAAATCAATGGGGTAGCCTCTGCGTAGCCCCCTACCCTATGGTGTCGCCTATGGCGTAGCCTGACGTGCACCTCCTCATCGACGCAGACCGTAAGCACTGTGGTTGGTCGTCTGAGTAGCCTCACAATGCCTCCGAGCCGACAGGAAGTGCCCGTGCTTTGAAGTAACTTTTTTTACAGCGGCTGTAACACGGTGGATCAATATATTTGACCGTCACAACCCGAGCGAAATGACTCGTTTCACTATCAGAATGTGATCCATTTGGTTGATAACATTTGAAAAGGCTACACCAGCCGCACGTATAGTTTTACCCCCCTTCACGTTAGCAGAGGGCTAAACCGGAAGTTAGCCTGCTCGGCCGGCAAAAGTCAACACAGTGGACACTGTAGCGCTACTGCTGACTAGTGTTTGGGGGTGTAATTGCAGATTGACGGACATATGGACGCACAAGTATACTTTTTCTTTTTGCTATCAATGTCAACATCATTTTCAGTTTCTTAAAAACACATTTTTTATTGTTCTACCTAGGAAACATTTGGTAGTCTAGCTTCCCTTCTGGTGACCTTCACTATCTTTAATAATTACAGTTATTGTGGAGCTCTAACTGACTGCATGCACTTTTCTGCCCCAGGGACTCCATTAAATTCCATTTCTCAGCTCTGTGCTAACAAAAGAGTGCATAGATGCATGGATCAATTAGCCTTAGAAATGGCCCTGAAATAAAAAAAACAACCATATAAACCATAGGGTAGGTGTGTGTGTGTGTGTGTGTATTATTGGTAGAATGACTCCGGGCCACAGACGTCATTGTGATAATTAGCAAGGGAGTTAAATAAAGCCAAATCACTGCCACCACCTGGTAACTGGGGACCGGATCATGTACAATAATGAATGGATTTGGATGGAACATGACCGTAAACAAAATTGTCCATACTCAGATTATATACACATGGATGGTAATTATGAATTCAACCCTAAATTCAATTTTGTTTTGTCATTGTCTATATTGTAATTGTACAGAAAATTTGATTAGCATGTGATTATTACTAAAATGAAAAAAAAGAGAATAGATTGAACTTAAAGGGCAGTGATCCCAATCACACTGTTAATAGCTGCATATTTTAACATATTTGCTGCAGTTCATCAGAAGCAGCATCATCTGTCATTAAATTTGAATGTTTTGTTACAATTTTGTGTCTGTTTTTCAGAGACATGTCTTGAAATTGATTTTAAAAAAATTACATTGTGCTGCCCCTTCATTTCCATTCAACTAGTGTAGATGTGTGAGCAAGAAAAATGACCCTTGTGACTAATGTATTATAATAATACATCAGTCACAGTTGTTGCCAACCTAGGAGTCAAGCCCTTTAATGTGAGATGATTAATGGGATAGGAAATAAAAAAAGTTCTGCTACACAAATTTGTATTGATCTTTTTAACTTTTCTCTAATATTCGTTTATTAGATAATTTCACCTCTTTGGGTCTCAAATAGTTTTTTAATTAAACTATCTGGGTGGAACTGCTACAACTCAGACATTTGAAATGTGTTAGTAAATAATATAAAGTAGCATAAATAATCAAGTAAAGTACCTCAACAATAGACTCTTCGCTGAGCCACGCCCCGAATGCGCAGCTGGCCAATCATAGTGCAGTATAGGACTCGCTCTAACTGAGGTTCGACACTTTCATGGTTGCGCTCGTTTTCTAGCTTTCTTCTCTACCTTGGATATGTTTTTGTTATCTGGCTTCACTAACCCAAACAACTGCAATCATGCTAGCAGTCACACAATGCTGGTTATCAACTCGGTAAGTCAATTCAGAGTTTCCCACTCCAGCCATGAGCGTTTTCAAGTAAAAGGGGCGGTGTTACCAGCATATGACCAGTCACAAATATGGACATGCCTACTGGTGGCGAAGAAATACAAAGAAGTTAAACATAGTCCAGCATTAAAGGAATATATTGCTTAAAAGTATTAACTGAACTTAATCAAATTCATAAAGCAAGGAAAGGAAAGATACATTCATTCTATAAAAAGTTTTTAATAGTGGTCAAAAGACTCACCTTCAGTCCCCAAAATTTACTAAATTCTGACCCACATGACCTGCACCCAAATAGCAAAAGTAAACATAAAAAGAAAAATGAAACCATATAGTTTTACAGTTCCGATAGGCTGTGTGAAACTAACTTGGGAGCAAATAAAAATTATTTAGAAAAAAAACTAAATTAAAAGCCATGGTTTAGCCCCCCCTCCACTCAATGAATTTGTTACACAACACCTTAACTCATCTACCAGAGCTACTTCCAGAGGTGACTGTAGAATACCATATAGGAAAAGTTCCTTCGGACAGTCAGCCTTTTCCTACCGAGCAGCGCGTACCTGGAATACGATACCTACAGAATTAAGAAAGATTTATTTTCTTACCACCTTTAAAAAAAGCTATAAAACAATGGTTATTGGACAATCAAATATGTAGTCATAATGTGTAGTAATGCTTTGTAATTGTTTTTTATATATTCCTGTACTTACATGTCGAGGTATTCTACGTGTCATATTATTTGTGCTTGTCTGATTTTGTCTGTGCTTATGTAATTCGTGTTTTAATGTTTTATCCATGTTTTAATGTTCTAATAACATCAACCTGCCAGGGACTTCAGATGAAAATTTGTCTGTATGGCTAAATCTGGCTCATGTCTCTCTGTCCTTATGTCTATTAATGTGCACTGTCCCTTTTAAATAAAGAGAGAAAATAAATAAATAAAAATGCAGTCCCTGACCTCTGCAGAGGAGCACCAAAACTACAACAAACCAGTGTTGGAGGGCATCCCAGGTGGAAGTTGTTTTTCTGTAATGTATTTAATAATAACTAATAATTCATAATGCTGTAGGATCCTGAAGATGCACTCTTCCTGTATAAATAATAGCTCAAAATGGAAATAATAATAATGGAGCAAGATATGTAGTATCATGTCGTAAAGCTAAGAAAACTGGAAAAAGAGATTCTATTCCTTGAATCACAACTTGTAAGTGGCAACACTGTTAAATTTAAATTATATCATGCCTCACCTAATTGAAACTTTCTCTTCTATAGCAGGACCAACTCCAATAAAGAGAAGCTCCTGTAAAGAGAAACAAAAACATATATATTTAGAATGTTTGGTAAATGTTTTCTCTGTTTTAAAGAAACAAAAAGGCCAAGGAAATAATGCTCTACTCTGTGTTTGGAGAACATGCAGAAAATGCAACAGGAAATTCATTTATGCTCATCCAAAATATTAGGCCACAATACTGTCCCTTTTAGCCCTGCCACTGGGTTGGTCAAGATGCTCTGATCCAAGGTTATCATTAGACTGCATCTCCACTGCAGAGGCCACTGGTTTTGAATAGGGGCGATGTTATGTAGCACACAACATGCCACTGTAATGTTGAAGGCCATGTCAGAGACCCTCAGGCTATGAAGACACCCAACCTCCCCTTAAGTTGCCCAAAAGTGAATTTAATTTGAGCCCTTGACCTGAGCTGTGTTGTAGCGGCTCTGTGACCCTGGGAGTAGGTCAGAGAATGGGTCATAAAAAAAATGGCCTGCAGACATGTCTTTGAGCACAATTCCATCATAATGACCTGTAAGATAATCAATAGTTATAAGTAATACAAGTGACTGGTACATATTTTACTTTACTTGTAAAACATGTGCCCTGACTTGTTGAAATGATGCATGAATTTTAACTCCATAAATATGCTGGAGCCATACATAGATCCTGGTCATTTTGCTTCAACATGGTTTATCAAACAGGAAGCATTACAGATCATCTGGGAATTGTAAATGACTGAAGGGGGGTCATTAGATGTGTCTTTATAGCAAAAAGCGTCTAATTGGGCTACTTAGTATAGTAGTTATGTACCTGTACATTTATCCCGTGGAACCCCTTCCTGTTCACAAAGTCTTTCCCTCATTTGGGCCAGATGGATGCTTTATCTTAATGTGAGTATAGTCCACACCTGATAATGTTTGGGAAGTCTGTGCAAACAAATTAAACCATTACTCTCTAGTTAAAATTATTTCAGAAAACATTTCAAGGTAATATTACCTGCAACTGAATAAAAGCCCTCTTTGATGGTGTGCATTCCAAGGTGGCCAGGAAACACAATGAAAAAGTTCAAAAACATCTTGAGCGCTAAGTACACTTTTCTTATAGCACGGAACAAAGCACATTGTTTCACACAGTAAGTAGTGGTATTGTTTAGGTAACTTATACCAAAACATCTGAAATCTTTAAAGCAAAAAAGAATTTGGACAGACTGCGCTCCGTAACTGTTGTCCTGACAATTATTGTCACTGACATCGATCAGTAACTCTCTTAAGAATGGATTGGCCATGGTTGAAATTACTTTTTGTGTGGAGGAGCAGGCTTTTAAAGGCACGGGATGATACAGTTTACTGTCAATAAGCCTGTCATTGTGCAGGTTTTCACTTAAGAACTTGCTCTGACAACAGCTCCAGATATAAATTCATACAATAATCTTCGAAGAACCAAAAAATCCAGACTCATGTCAAATCATCAACATTCTAATCTGGATAACTCAGTTATCCACTTACAAAGAACGGGGCCCAGGACTATTGTAAATTTAACCACAACAGTTCATACTGGGCAGCAACACAGGACTGAAGCAAATGGTGTACTGATTAAGAGCTCCTCCAACTCAGACTCAGTAAGCTTAGCTAATATGCAAAGTTCTGCTCTCGTCCTCTGAATTGAGTGGCCATGAGCTTCACCTATTCACATCAAAGCAATCTCATTGTCTGCCTTTCTTTTATCCACCGTTGTTTCATGCAAGGGCGGTCAAAGAAATGTATCCAAACAGCCCAGGACTTTGAAGTTTCCCCCCAAACCTGGGTCCTCGGTTTGTTCAGTCGTCACTATTGTAGCATATACTAACATGTCTCCTAAAACTTGCAGTATCCTCATATGCTACTATTCATATACTAATTTGCAATATAAAATACATTCGGCAGTAAGCCAAATCACAGATTATGCTTCTTTATCAAGTCATATCAAGACAATTTTTATTTTTAAAGCCAAAAATCCCATATCACATCATTTGCCTCAAAGGGTTTTACAATCTGTTCCACATACTACCCCACTCATTAGACCCACAAATTGGATAAGAAGAAAAAAAAACTCTCCAAAAAAACTTTCAATGGGATAAAAAGAAAGAAACCTTAGGAAGAGGACCAGAGAGGGATAATGAGGGACACATTAATATTGAATGTGTCTTCAAACTGTTCACTGCCGATGCAAAACGCTCATACTTAACATATTTGCGAAAGGATCACTGTCAACATATTTCAATTGCATCCCTACAATGTTGATTCTTGGCAAATTAAGCAAGATTACATAATAATTTTCTGGTTATGTTTGGGCAACTCAAAGTACTTGGTTAATGTTAAGGAAATATCTGGTCCTCTATAAATATTGAAAATTGCTCTCTGACTTCTTTCATACTGTGCAGTATAAGAATGTCCATGGTTTGGAAAAAGAAAACATAGCCAAGCAGAAATCACTTTTCCTCCGACACATAACCGGTCATATATACATTTATTTTGTTGCAAATAGGGTTGTAATGTGCATGTTTGACCAGAGCTGAGGTGCTAAGTCATTATAGTAAGACGTGCTCCCTCCATGCTTTCATCTGATCACAATGTCTGGTGTCTGTGGGAGCTCTCCGCTGGCCCGGCCCTTTCTGATCTACAGTATCTCAGGATGCTTGCTGCTCACCTCAGCTAAAAGAGGGGGCAAGACAGAGTTAAAGGGTACAAGTGTGTGTGTACAACTGTATGCATGTGTGCATTTTTACAGAGGCAAAAGGAGCCGGGGAGGTAAACGAGTGCCCAAGGGAGACCACCCTGGGAGAAGAGGAGGTGGTAGGAGGACAGGCCGACGAAAAGTAAGATTAATGATGCTTGGGTAAACGAGTGCTCCTGCTGGCCCAGACTTTAAAGACAGCGGGAGTTAGTTTCTGGCTGCTGGTCCAGCGGGAATGTGTTTTCAACATCTTCCCATTAAAAAACATTCAAAGGGCTGTGTTGGATCCCAGGGAAAGCAGACAAACTATCGTTACCCAAGTTATGTACAGTACAAGACTGATGTCAGCAGAAGTGTTTAAGGTGAGCGACTGACCACTGAGGACTATTTCTTCTACTGTCTGCCAACTGTGAACAGATCATAAAAGGAAACATTTTGTCTGGTTTTAAGAACTTCTGACAGTTGTCTTTCTGCACATAAATCATACTTAGATGCAGGGAGGACTCATTTTCCCAGCATGCTTCACTCCCATGTGCCCGCATGATATTGCTAGATAGCAAGGCAGGGACAATGCACAGTCTGGAGGCCAAACTCAAACTGTAGCCCTAACTTTTAGCAGAGTGCTTTCATCCGTCATGATCTCACTATAAACCACAACAGCAACCACGCCGCACGGAGAATGTTAAATAAAACAGAGGATGGTTTGTGTTAATGGTGCAGAGATGTAAACATTTTGCTGTGCAGATAATGTTGGAGCAACAGAAAATTCCATCATGACCCGGCCAAGTACAAACTGAGAGTCGTGATAGCATCCCAATCAAACTCCCACACATCCGAGAGATAAGTTTGTGTCACAAGTCTCGGTATGTCCACATTAAATTCTTACAGAGACTGTGTGGAAAAACACCATAGACAGATAGACAGATATATGGGAGAGATAATGAGAGTTGACACTCAGCCATTAGAGAATGTGGTGGAGAAAACAAGCTGATAAATGCTTATTGTATTACACAATGGGGAGTTTATTGAAGTCGTAGAGGTGGCTTCCATCCCAATATTTCTTTTAAAATAACTGAATGCTACCCGTCTCCCGGCTGTGTGGTCACCAGCAGCAGCATCCACTAAAGTTGTTTATGACAGCAATTTATCACCTTCTTCATCGCCCCCGAAAAGCAAATTTTGTTCATTATCCATTGATTCAATAAGCGAGACTGAATGATTGAGCACAGGCAATTTCCGCTTCCCGTACGACATAAAGTATTGACATTCTAAGAAGTCAAATGGAAAATCTGTAGAGGAAAGTCAGCTTGTTATGGTGTGACAAAATATGCTAAACTAGAGCTTAAAATCCACCCATCCATTAGCTATAACTCCTTACATCCGGGTACACCCTGGACAGGTCACCAGTCAATCACAGGACTGAAAAAGACAACCATTTATGCTCATATTCACACCTACGTCTGCAATTACAGTTGCCAATTAACCTAACCAGCATGTCTTTGGACTTTGGGAGGAAAGTTTTTCTAAATAGCACTGAACACAAATTAGCCTACAGCTGAGACTAATGCCATTCATTTTCCAGGTTTTTGATCATAAACAAATTAAAATTTTGACCTGATTGTGACCCTAGGTAAAAGCCAGGGGATCACCAAAGTGATTACAATTCATCCTGAGAAGAACAGTGATCCAAATGTTGTTGAGATATTTAATTTAAAACCACATGTCAACCTCATGGTGGTGCTATAAGAAAAGTCAGGGATCTATCAAGCCAGATGAAACTAATCAGTTAGCTAAACTTCAAATTTCCCTTCAGGATGTTAAAACCTGGATGACCTGTAATTTTCTAATGTTAAACTCAGATAAAACTGAAGTTATTGTTCTTGGGCCCAAGTACCTCCGTGATGCATTATCTAAAGATATATTACATTTATCTGACGCTTTTGTCCAAAGCGACTTACAATTGCTATACATGTCAGAGATCACACACCCCTAGAGCAACTAGGGTTTAAGTTTCTTTCTCAGGGACACATTGGTGGATGTGTCATAGTGGGGAATTGAACCCTGATCTCTCACACCAAAGGCATGTGTCTTATCCACTGCCCAATCACCTTCATATAGTTACTCTAGATCGGCATCGCCTTGGCCTCCAGCATCACTATGAGGAATCTCGGAGTTATCTTTGATCAGGACGTGTCGTTTAACTCACATTAAGCAAATGCAGGGTTACTTGTGGTTCCTAGAGTTTCCAAAGTAGAATGGGAGCCAGAGAGTTCAGATACCAAGCTCCTCTCTTGTGGAACCAGGTTCCAGTTTGGGTTCAGGAGGCAGACACTATCTCCACATTTAAGAGTAGGCTTAAGACTTTCCTCTTTGATAAAGCTTATAGTTAGAGCTGGCTCAGGTAAGTCCTGAACCATCCCCCTGCCGACTTCCCGTGATGCACTGAGCTCCTCTCTTCTCCCTTTTTCTCTCCCTCTGTATGCAACCTCATCCCATTAATGCATGTTACTAACTTGACTTCTTCCCTTTCTCGTAGTCTTGTGCTTTCTCGTCCATCTCCTCTCTCCTCCTATCACTTTCTGCAGGTGTTTCTGGCTCTGGAGCTGTGGAGTTGGAATGCAAGGCATCGCAGTTCCCAGGGCCAGCAGGGCTGGGAACCCTATTGTAATTGTTAGGCTTTTATTATTTTTCTTCCGCAGCTAAAACTGATACTGCAGCCTAGACGGTAAGCCTAGACCCTGACTCCATGGCAAGGTGCGCTGCTGGCGCTGGGGGCTTGGACCCCACTTACAACTGCTTATAGTTCTAGTTCTTATTATTATCATTAACATTACGATTATTATCATAAACATTACTATACCATTATTCATTCAGTCTATAGCAACATTACTTCTACTATCTGTACCTCTGTGTGTAATGTGTAGGCTGCTCTCCCCTCCCCCCTCCCTCTCATCCCAACCGATCGAGCCAGATGGCCGAACACCCTGAGCAATGGTTCTGCTTGAGGTTTCTGCCACTTAAAAGGAAGTTTTTCCTTGCCTCTGTCGCCTAGTGCTTGCTCTTGGTGGAAATTGTTGGGTTTCTGTAAATCACAGAGTATGGTCTAGACCTGCTCTTTTATGAAAAGCGCTATGAGATAACTGTTGTTGTGATTTGGCGCTATGTAAATAAAATTTATTTAATTTAATTTAATGTACTGAATTTCAGTGTAATCCATCTAATAGGTGATATTTCAGATATTTCAGTCTTGACCAAAGTCATGGGCAGACCAAAGAGACCAACACCAACACCACCCCTACAGCCACACCGCTAGCGTAGCAAAAGATCAGTAACACAAGTAATAGCGATGGAGTGAAGATCCTGAAAAACTCTTTGCATCCCTACTGTAGACATTTCCTTCGATGTGACTCAAAACAAGGACAAAGCAAGTGAATTTTGGAGGGCAGCTGAGGTTGCAGAATGTTGAATGCTGGGAAGGAACTGAGGAAAGTCTCATGCAGGGCTGGATGTCAGGCCTGAGACAATTCCAGACTCTGCCGTGGTGTGGTGGTGGAGTAATGAGCACCAGGCGGAAACACAGGGCACTTAATGGGATTACACAAGGAGACGTTAATCTAGGGAGAGCAGGTGGGGAATTAAACATGATCAGAGGCCTGCAGTGAGAAGGATGGAAGAGGGACTAGAGAGTCAGAAGGGAGGGACACAGAAAGGGGGAGAAAATACCAGAGAGAAAAAGGACCAAAGAAAATCAGAGGACAGAAACACTATTAAACTACAGAGTTTTTCATTATCATTTCTGCTTCCCTGGTTCCCTATATTAAAGACTGACTCAAATAATTTTTTTGTGTTTTTATGCAAGAAATTAGATGAGAGAAACTGATTTGCTTGTAAAACCAAGCTAAACATTTATAAAATGGCCCATTTCATTTCACTGAGAATATGGACTGTGGTTTTGTGTTATGCAGCTGTTTTTTCTTGAGATAGATACATTACTAATATACAATTACTGTCTGTCCGATACCCATTAGACACACATTGAGCGGTGAAGCTAGAGGAGTGAAAGGACACTTTGATAATCAGCCAAGCCCGGAGGACAGCAAGTGCTTCATTTGAATGAAACAACAATTAAATTACTGGCTGCAGTTTTTGCTAGCCTTATTAAACCTCTTACTGAGAATGGACTATTTCCATTTTTGTAATTCAGCTTCTAAGGCTGCAAATTGATTTAGAAATCTGGTATTGTCGATGCAGATTCCAGACGCTGTGACCTTGCCTGCGAAGGTGTGTGACATCTTAATTGGTTTAGAACACACTGAGCCACAGCTGAGTAAAATGTATTGAAATTAAGATCTTTTCAGGCATAAAGAAATGTAATTGTGGCCGAAGCCCATTGTGGTGCTAATTAAAGAGATATTGAATAAAGCATATTCAAGTCAGTTATGTGGAAAACTTAAAGTGAGGAACTGTTTTCTTTGCCCTTCGCTTCAATGTGTACCAGGACTTTGTACTCCACCTTCTTTTTTGGGCAGAAAAATTACTTCAAATATATACTAATGTTGCTCTGTGTCTGCTGGATAGGCACCTGTCTGCCAACAGGTTCACAATATCAACTGAGGTAATACTGTATGTAAGTTGTTGTGTTTTCAGCTCAGACTTTCATGTTGGGCACTGCCCTCAAGTGTCTCACTGTTTCAGTATATTTCTGCATAACACAGACTCAACAGGTTGGATAGGTAAATAGTAGACTGGAGACAGATGAAACAGCTAGACAAACCCAAAGGAGTGACAGGAGGCAGGACACGGTCAAAGGGCAGACAGGTGGTCCAAACACACAGGTAACAGATATCAAGCAGGTGGCAGGAAAGCAGGAATTGGCTGGACCACCAACTCATCAAAGGAGAATAGACAATTTGGCAGCAAGTGACTGAACGCTGCTGTTTATACCCACACAGAGGCAGATAGCAAGACAGAAAGTGCCTTTGAGCATTGCTAACTGTAATGCTAATGGGCAACGCACAAAAGTTTTATTTATAACACTTAGATTGCCTGGCATTTACTGATGTAAATAGAATTTTTTCATGACATTTTGTATTCAGTAATTTTTTTTCCATCAAGGGAGCAGTTCAAACCAGCAGTTCTTTTTCTCTTTCTCTCTCCAAAAGCAGTTACCTAGTCTTTCAGAGTTAGACAAAAAAAATTCAATCAGAAGGTTTGAACTTTATACACTTCCAGACCAGTAAAAGGTTCATCAAGCACATAGATGGTTGGTAATTGCACAACAGTTCCCCCATTAAACAAGGTCCCAGTCCAGTCACAGAGAAGCCAGTGAATTATTGCCTGTTCATCAGCTTTTAGGGCTCTGACTGCTGCTCAGGCTTTTGTGCCAGCATAAAAACTGTGATACATAGTGTGTTTGTGTGTGTGTGTGTGTGTGCATGTGTATGTTTTTGAGCATACCCTCACTATAGTGCTGGGAGAGGTACAGTTCTTCTGTTAAACTCTGGTTTAAAAGGAGGAAAGAAAAAAACAACTGAACAAGCAGTGTGTCCAGGGAGCATTAGCCCTCCCTCCCAGTCTCTCCACACAATCATCCACTTAACCCAACCAGGCCAACAAGTGAACAGATATTACAGAACAACAAACATGCACTCACTGACATGTGCACACAAGTACACCCACAAATACAGACACCCATACAACACACATTACAAAACAACAAGGCTGTGCCACACACTTTATCAGGTAATCTTAAATGTATAACCTTTAAGAGTAAAGCTAGAATTATTTCATGTTTCAATGACTATTAGCAATTCCTCTGAAGAGACACCCAATGTGTATTTATCTTAATAGCAAGTATTGTCAAGCAATAGCAGCCTCCAGTTACCAAATCATACTCTGTGAGAGTTAATGTCTAACACTACATAAAACTGTTGTGAAATGAACACTGGTAGGTGTTAAGAAGTGTGAAATTTTAACTCCAAAAAGATTAAAAAATTGCACTAAATTAGTGAGAAGGTAGCAACACTCCAAAAAGAGTTAAATTAACACTGTGGTGTGGACCCATATAGACACTTAACTACAAGTGATAAAATCAACTCTTACAGTTTTAATTTGGGTATGCTGATTTTACTGTGCACTGTTATGACCTGGCTCAAAAGGCCACAACAAAAGGGAGACACACCATGGTAGAAGTTTAACAAAATATGTTTATTTAAACCAAAATTAACTAAATTAAGGCTCGTGCCAAAGTAAAGGTGAACATGCATGGGGTATGAACATCAACGGTTTCAATCAGGTCAGGATGATGGATGCGTGGAAAATGTGTGTCAGGGTGTTGTAATGTGCAAGAAATAATAATTATCAACTAAAACAGCATGGTAGCAAGTTAGCAGAGAGGTCCGTCCGTCCTCAGCCCAGCAGCGAAGTCTGCCTTTAAGAATGAGAATAAAGCGTTAAATACTCTACTGAGCAATTAGCCCAAGTGCCCAGAGTTCAGTTGCAATCAGCTCTTCCTCTACAAGGAAGAGAGAGAGAGAGGCCACACCCACACATGACCCCACAGGGCGTCACAGCACCGAGTCCTGATATATATCGCAATGGCTTATTCTGTAAAGCCTCTCTACAATTACACAAGAAATAGACAAAACTCAGACAATTAAACACAAATGAAGCACAATAAATAAAATGAGTTATGGACACTGCGGCAGGTGCAACAAGCAATACTGTATTTTAACTGCCACTTTGTCAGAAGAATAAAGCATCACCAAAGCAGACAATGCGGAGATGTGTAAAAAAAATAAATTCCACAGCGGCTGCACCCAACAACACACATATTAAAGCAAAGCGAGCTGAACAGTGTGTGCACACAACGCTATGTTGCTAGACAATGAAGTGGTTGTAAACACCTTCTGAACGTCATTCTGAGTCTTATGGACGCCAAAGTTCTCAACAATCTGTTTTTCATTCAACTTCTTGTCACACCAGTAGCTTCAGACAGACATGTCAACAGACACAACAGGAGCTTTACTGCCGCAGCTGCTGATTTAACACCTTTCTTTAATTCCATTCTCACACTGTTAATTATATTCCTGAGTTGACTTTTTTCTCAAATAATATCGACAAACTTTTAATTTGTGCTTTCCTGAATTATATATTTGGATTTGGGTACATCCCCAGTGCTTAAGAATGGAGACTATGGTCCGTCTGTCAAATTCATATTCCAAAAAAATTTGGGGTCGACATATCACATATCTGGTCATAAGTAGATTCTAATTAGCTCAGATAGCTGTGCAGCCAACCGCACACAGACCGACAGAGGCTAGTTTGACTACCGGGAATACAATACCAAAGTGATTTACAGTGTAGAGACAAGGACCTAGGGATGACAAAGACACAGCAGACAAGCCGTCAAGTGGGAGAGGAGTGAGCAGGAGATCAGCCATCAGAAAGGCCAGCATGCAGAGTCAGAATATTTTCACATCTAACTGAATTAAGGGTTTATTTTGAAGCAAACCAGAGCCATCCCTCGTACCATGGGTAATCCATGGAATAGGTTGGCAAGAGTTTAAAATGAAAACAATGTCTCTGGTTGACAGCAGTTTCAGTTAAAACTGGTGCACTTTGTTTTGTCATTTCCATTGTATTGAGGTGGCAGCAGAAATCTCAGAGAAATAAAAAATATCGACATGGCTACCACTGTAACTAAACGTGACAGCTAGCCCACCCACTTGTCTACCTGTGATCTAGTGGCTTTGGGCTTTGGCTTTGGCTTGCTCCTCCAGGTTTGCCCCTTTCTCCCAAAGCAGCCTCTACTTACTGCTCCATCTCTTAACTTTAGTTGACTTTAGTTTACATCCTAAACATTCACACCAACGCACTTCACTCATACATCCGCTCATCCCATGCCTTCCATGACTGTCTTTTCATCATGTTATTTCCCTTGTTAAATGGAATTAGCATTTATACACAATTGACAACACCAAGTTTGTAACATAAGTCAGAATTTTTATTTGTTAATTTGTTTTTTGGGTTTATTTGGGTTAACCGACCCTGAGACATGTAATGATTATGCCATGAGCTGAGAATGGCTTTCGTTCAAGTGGTCAAATCATTTTATTTTGATTTTGCATTGTATGATAATTGTTATCATACTTTACCACATCAAAATATGGTCTTGGCTTTTTTATACTTAAAAATTAACATATTTTGGTGCTCTTGAAATGTACCCAGAGCTTCTGCAGAGGGCATAGAATGCATTTTATTACCAAAATATTTGCAAGTCTTTGCAAAAAATTGAGACAATGATGTTTATCCTCTCAGTGTATTTCACAGCCCTGTTCCTGGGATTTAACTCTCCTAATGCCAGAAACATAGGGAAGCATGGACACCTGGATTGAGGAGAAATTAGCACTATGTGTGAGTACAAAGCCTCTTATTTGGATGTTTCTGTGGCATCTCCATGGCACACTTGCGCCCCACTGGCACAGCCTTTGAGTGCAAACAGAGCAGAAGCATCCAGGCAGCTGAGGCCAGGATTAGGCTCTGATTCTTTGGAGGCATTGAAACGAACCAAGCAGACACTAATCCCTCATTTCCCTGTATCTCACTAGACCTCTGCTCTACAGAGGGTAAGAGACAGTCACAGAAACGGAGAGAGAGAAAACTTAAATGAACTGGAACAGAAGAGAAGAAGCTATATTAACTGACTGAATTAAGGGTGTTTACTGGTGCAGCGACATCAACCCAGTTCATGCAACTAGGCATTGGCATATTTCTGAATGATGTGCAAAGGGAATAAAGGCAAAAGAGAAGAGAGGGAGTGTATGGGCAATGGTTGGGGAACATATTAAGCGAAAACTTAAAAAAGCAGGTTAAAACCGATTTGTAAAGGGCACCATTTACAAATCACCCGTTCCACTAGCCCTGGATTAAGGGATTAGTTTTTGTTACTTTTGGGCCATAAAACCCCAAGTGGTGTCTCAGAGGTTGATTTGTCTCTCCTTTCCCATATCTTACTCCTCTATTGCTCTGCCCCTACTCCATTTCCTTTCTTTCTTTCCTTCTATTCAGTTTCTCTTCTAGCTTCCTCTTGTTCTACACTGTTCTGTCCTTCAAATGTGCTCTTTTCAGACACTCCTCACACACACACACAGCCTGCAGTCTTTGAACCTAAAATAGTTATTTTGTAAGCACCCACATTCTGAGTCCGTGGTTGGTTCACAGTGCCTTCATTACTTTCCTGCTGGGCTCAGCGTAAGTTTTCCATTGGAAAATAGGGACCACGGCTGTTGTTGAGCAAGAGCAAATAACGGGGAATAAGAATAAGTCAAAACGCCCACAAAACAAGGTCTGACAAATACTTGATCTGAGCGTATGCATAGAGAGAGAGAGACTGTGCTTTGCCACAGTGTAGCCATGCTTTATCATTACACAGCAACAGTGAATTTTAAATCTGTCTGCACCTCTAGCTCGCTCATTTCTCTTTCCACCCTTCTTGTATGAATGCATTTTGATTCATAACTCAGCCGTTTTTATTACTCAGGTGCATTCCTCTCAAATTTAATGCCGACCCTGTATCTTATTTATTGAGAGGGTGAAAGATATAAAGGTACAGCATATAAAATTACTCCATGATGGCTCCTTTTGCTGACAAGGCTTTTGGCACTTGTTAGATGTTATTTGGTTTTTAAGTGACTGATTTACAGACACATTCCATCTAGAGAAGCCTTTCATTCACTACCACTTACTCTGTTTGCTTCTCCATCTTGAATGAATTGGGATCTAGAAGCCTTTAGCTGCTGTGGTTTTCATGTTGTGTTTTGTTAAACACTAGTATTTAATGTTGATCCACAGTTCCATCTGGTGCTTCCTCCCTATGTGAATCATCTGTGCTTTAAGCAACCTGCTGAAAAGCCTCGTGATCAGCTGTGTTTCCATACCAAATTGTAACTTCTATCCTATTGATATCCACTCCACAGGCTGAGCAATGATGGGGAGAAACAATGTCAGAGATGGAATGATCACAGAAACGAGGGGAGAAAAGTGCTAAAACATTAATAGGCTGAATGGTTTTCTGGCAGGAACTATATATTGTTTAGATTAAGCCTGTGGTACAATCAATGTTCAAGGACAGAGGGGGTTCTAGTGATGAAGGTGTCATGAGGAGTCACCAGGAGATATACTGATTCCACCTGCCAGCTCCAGGTAGACAATGGGTGAAAATATGATACAGTATTTAGCTAAAGGGAGCCAAGCCAGACCTTGGAAGAAGGTATGATCAATCATCCCACACCAACAGTGAGAATACAGAATATATATATATACATATATTGGAAAATACGTAGTTTTCACATTTCAAAACAGATAACAGTCAAACACCTGAGAAACTTTTCAATGGTCTTTTAGTCCTGTTTGTTAGAAAGCTAAAAAAAGGTGCTGACAAATACCAGCCTGTTGACACCGTGCAGAATTTTGTGCTCTATAATGGGACCATCTGAAAAACCTGATTGATGAGCTGACCACTGATCCCAACCAACGCACAGGCACTGTTGTATCTGTGGTGTCATGGAGGAGAAAGAGCCAGAAAGGATTGGAGAGGATGAAAAACCCTGGAAAAGCCTCATTAAGAGGTTTGGTTCATTCATGATAACAACATTGCTGCTGGCCTTTACTACAGTGGTTCACATATGTTTTGGCTTGAGACCAGCTTGAAATAAAGCTACATATCTACTTGCAACCCTCTTCACGGGTTCTCTCTGTCAGGTTGGTATGTAATGACTATGAGATAGGAGCAGTGGTACCAAAGATTGGTATTCATTTCTCAGATTTAGTTTTAATAATTTTTATAAATTAGAAATAGTTTTTTTTACCCTTGTTAGCGGATTGGCTCTTCAGATGGCAAGTTAGTAAGTAGGTTGGTCCGCTACCTAGTTCCAGACTGAAATATCTCAACAACTGTGGATGGATTGTCATGAAATTCTGTACAGGCATTCATTGTCTGAAGCCTTATGACACTGAGAATCCCCTGACTTTTACAACCGAACCATGAGATTTACACAACTCTTTTTGCTCTTTTTTGTAAGATTAATGCTGTATTTCAACTGTTTATTGTGTACGATAGTCACTGTGGTTCTGTTATTTAAATACGACTTCCTGGATCATGTTTCTGTCTCACCCGTACCAGAAGCAACACAACCAATGCAGCCCACTACTACAAACACTGCAGACTCCTGTTTCTGCTTCTACTTCTTTCCTTTCCCATTAACCATCTAACAACACTTTAGATCCCTTTAGGGATCCCCATCATGCAGTTTGGGAATCACTGCTCTATAGTAGCATCACAACTTGTCCTCATGCAAATCATGCTGTGAGGTTGGAGCATCAGCTCTCAGAAGCTGCAGTCACAAGTATTTGTTTCTGGAGTGTAATCATTACATGTCCTGTAGTAACAAGCAGAATGAGGCAATATCACTCAAACACTTCTTCTGCCAACAGATGAGTCCAAATTAGATTTGTAACTACACTTACAATCCTATTGAACATTTTAAGCATGGATAATTTACCACTGTTTCTCTCAGTAAGTCAGTTTGTGTTTATTCTGGAAAGAGGAGACATGTTTGTCTGCTTGATTTACAATTTAGTAATGGCTAGTTTATATTTCAGTTACTAATTAAATGATTGCGATGAATGATGAAACATAATTATAGAGACATTTGTACATATCAGTACAAATACATAATTAAAATGTCTAATTTAAACATTTACTACAGGCCTTTACTTACATTAAACATCTGATATCGGCTCACTGTATTTTTCAAATAATGTGCTTTTCTTCCAAGCTATTGTTTACAAGACAGCATTATCCTTCCTTAATCTCTTCACCTTTATCTTTTTAAATCTCCCTTCCAATCTCGCCTGCCGTCTTTCTCCTCTCAGCTCTGCACTCAAGGTCAAACGCAGTGCCTTCCATTTTTTCCCTCTCTTCTATTACAATCTTCGTGCCATCTTCCCCGCACGAATTACGCTCACATTCCTGCTGGTTTCAGATGCAAATCCTATTTAAACCTGTCACCTGCTGCCATGCACGCTGTGAGTGAATATAAGAAAATAGGGCGCCAGGATATAGCAGCAATTTGCAAAATGAGCATACATTTCTTTTATGGCATACCAGGGCTTAGACAACAAGTTGACATGGAGAGGAACTTGACATATTCCAATCATCATCAGGCTCATCTCATTGCTCAGGCTTAAATATATTGCTTTAATCACCATGATCCTGTGGGTCTTAATTAAGACTGAGACAAGCAGTCTGCTCGTCTTTGGCTTTCCACTGAGTACGCTTGACCTCTGGCTCTTACCCGTCTTCACCACCCTTCCCTGTTTTGCCCTCATTCCATAACAGCCTATGTTTGTTAAAGCTTGCAGCCTTGTCAATCAGGGGCCAATGTCTGTTCTCCTGTGAGATCCCAATTGTTCTCTGCTGTGTTCAACAAGAAACTGGAGTGTGCCACATTGCATCTAATGCTATCTAATAACACTGACCTCTCCACCTCACCGTTCCTGTTTCTCTGCTCCAGGGCCAGACGGTCCCCAACGTCAAACCATGCAAGCTCACGGTTTCAACCCCTCCCCGTACCAGGCCATCACATCCCATCATCCTCAGCTGCTAGTCTGACAGCTACACTCTTGCTACTTGCACACTCTAACTGCTTCACAAAGCAGGTTATATATACAATATAAACACTGACACTGTCACAAGCCGCCTGAGGAATTTAGTGGTACAAGTGACATTAAACTGCAATACAGCATATTCAAGAGTCAGGTTTGGGTTTTTGGAAAGAAATACACAAGCTTTCAGTATTTCTCTCTTCTAGGGGTGTTATAATGCAGTCAGCACACGGTTTGGTACGAACTAGTGTTCAAAGGCGCGATGCACATTGTGACTGCACAAAATTCTATTCTCTTCATTGTTAGTTGTAGAATGTACAAAAACTTTGTTTTGCACCTTCTAACTCTTCTGAAATACCTTTTTAGATGGGTGACAAGGAAAAAACAACATGAAGTGTCCTAGGCCACCACCGCTTCCAATACAGTTTTGGGGCTCATTGCCAACCATGTCTGTGGAACTCATGAACACAATGTAAAGCAGAAGAATAATAAAGAAAATGTTTTGATGAGAATTACCTCATAAAGATCATCAGAAGAGCTAATGTGTGGCTGGAGTAACATTGTCCAAACACACATTTCTGCACACAAACTGATTTTATGTTTCTGGTGAAGGACATTTCACAAGATTTTTTTAAGCTTTTCAGGCAGCAGCTGAGACCTCTCACAGTTCACAATGGTACTGAATGGTATTAATTGCACCCTCCGGCACTCACAGGATGCAAGTAGAAAATACTAAAAAAAATACTAAATAAAGCCACAGCCAGGAGACCCTTATCTTATCTTAACATAAATAAGAAAGTGGAGGAACTAGTTAATCCACAAATAGTTGTTTTTTTACACATCATGTTTTGTATGGATTACACAAACATGTTAATCAGTGAGCTTCAGAGGTGCTGGTAGGCAGATTTTTTCAACTTTGCTAAGCTAACCATTTCCAGTCCATAGTTTCATATTTAATGGTGTTGAGCTTCTTATGTGACTCCTGGCAAGAATTTGAATAAGTATTTCCAAACTTGTCAGGCAATTCCCAGAAAACTATAAGCTTTTCAATCAGCAGGTGAGAACTCTCACAGTTAATGGAGGACATTCATTTTGCCATACTATCACATTTTGTTATTGTTGTGATCCATTTTCAAGTCCCTGATTTATTTTTGTATCATGAAATTTTGTAAAGCAACATTAATATATTAGATCCCTTATCACTGACACTGTAGGCTGGCTCAGCAGGTGCCCTCTCGACATGACTTGGTGTAATGTCTTTCTAAATGAGCTAAAAGGAGGGCTGCCTCCCTGTGACTCGACAGTCTGTCAGGCCCAGATAACACAGTGGGAGAAACATCAATGCTGTCAATTCTTACTCCTCTCCTTGACCTTGGCTCCCACTACATCACTCAACTCACCAAGAGGTTCACCTTTCCCCTCACTTGACTGGCAGGCCACCACATCTTAACATTAGAGAGAAGGTGACAGAGTGGTTTATGAAGGTTGAATGTTAAATGTTGTGGTGCTTTAGTGACAGAACTTTGATCTTACTAGTATTTAATAAAAATAAAAATATAGTTAAGGCTTGCCATTAAGACTTGCAGGGTGAGGGTCGACAATGGTAGCAGGCTAGGGAGTCAATCTGCTAGGATGTTTATTGCTGGCTGACTACTATTACACAGTAGTGGATGAAGTATTCTTTACTTAAGTAAAAATACTAATACCACACTGTAAGCATAATCAGGAAAATGTATTTAAAGTATGAAAAATAAAAATACTGACACCATGTGACTATTACACATTATATCATTAGATGATTATTACACGTGTTGTATATGCAAAATTTTACTGTTGTATTTGGTTGTGTTTGTGTCAGACAGAAAATAACAATTATTTTACTTTTACTTTATGAATTAATCTGTTTATTATATTCTGCATAAATCAACTGATTGGTTTGAAAAAACAAATCGGAAAATAGTCAGAAATGCCATCACAATTTTCCAGAGCCAAAAGTGACACCTTTACAATATATGTTTTGACCAACCAACAGTCCAAATCTCAAAATTATTAGAAATAAATTACAATTATTAAAATATTTAGGAAGAGTAGCACATTTTCACTGCTGGAACCATGAAATGTTTTACATGAGCATCATATTTTAAACACTCTTTATATGTTTTGAATGTAAAAATTCAAATTTGTAAAGTAATTAGTATTAAAGCTGTTAGATAAATGTACTTGAGTAAAAAACACAATATTTCCCTCCAAGATGCAGTGGAGACAAAGATAAAAGTGGCATTTAGTTATGGGATAAGGGATGAAGAAGTTACGTTTGCGTGTGCATAATGGATAAAGTCTCAGCGAGGGTGGCTTTAGTTTGTCAAAATCATAATTACTACATTTAAAAATGCTTTTATCATTCACATCACTTTTGTCACAACCAAATAGAGATTAAACAACTCTGCTAATTTGATCTGTTGATGCGGCTTTGAATTTTCACACGTTTTGGACGCTGCACTAAGGAATTTAATGTCACTTCCTGTGTCCCTCTATGGTACTAGAGAACACCCACTAATTACACATTATCTACGAGTACATAAACTGTGGACAACACCGTAAAAGTGTCACACCATGGACACACCATTAAACAAAAACTCACAGACTTCACAATATAGAATCATCAATGTCTTGGGGCTTTTTTCGCCCTTCAACGAAAAGTTTTTATATTGCACTGCAAAAATTTTAAGACCATCTGATTAATTCTCTAGGAGGAGTTTGTTAGAGTACAGAGCCTGTAAATCACCAAATATGCCCATCAAATTCAAAATGGCTGACTTCCTGTTGGGTTTAGGGCATTGCTCCTAGAGGCTTTTTTTTATGTGGCAGGTGTATCACATCTGCCCCAAAAACAGTGTGAATGTCATGAAATGGGTCGTAGGGGCTGCTCTGTAGCTAGCGAGCCATTTTGACATGCCCATGCACGACACCCATATGACATTTTTTTTGTAAATTTTTGCCACCTCTGACGTGTGTGCAAAATTTTGTGAGTTTTTGAGCACCTTTAGGCCATCAAAATTGTGATTCATTTGGGAGAAGAAATCAATCCTTTCATTTCAATAGGTTTTTTGCATGTTTCATGCTCAGGCCCTAACGAAAGAATAAAGAACTGCAACTCTCTCCACCTGATTTTGTTGTTCTCTTCATTGTCAAAATCTACATATGGCAGCACAATAAATGTGTGCTCATTAACAATGTGTATGCATACACAAAGGCACAAACACCTTCTACTGACACCTCCATACTCTGAGAATCACAGGGGCAACTAATTATTTATCATGCTGGCGAGCAAGACAAAGTGACAGAAAAGCAAATGTTTTTTGATACACTGCAATTGCAACAATATTTCTTAAAACGTTACTTTAATAATCCATGAAATGCAGGACTGGAGGTGACAAGGGTGTTCTTGCTCATAATAGCTGAGGTTATTGCTATGGATAGAACAAGCCATTTATCAACTGATCAATTTGGCTGTGGCATGATCAGTTCAGATTTCACTGCTAAACAAAGGTTTCAACCATAGGCAAAATCACGGGGGGCACATGTCCCACCCTATCTAAGGGGTCCCCCCCATCAAAATCCATCACATAATATAATGATATATACTTAAAACAATTGTAAATAGTAAAACAATAAAAACGCAAACACAGCAATTAAAGTGCTTTTTAAGTTTAGAAACATGTTGAGTCCCCCCTTCTCTTGCCTCACAGTGGTTTGGTCCACTGTCTGCTTTCCCTCTCACAGGAATCCAATAGCAGAAAACCAGTTCAAATCCAAATCCGAGCTCCAGTAATCTTAAGCAGGCTGCAGGGCTGTTTTATGCACTTTAAACATTGGATGAACTGATTCTTTTGTCTTTAAGACAGATGAGTCATTTATAAATTAATCATGACAAAAAGTTATGATAACCGATTATTTTTCTATGAGCCCACACTGTTATTATAACATTACCTAGCTTATTTGGTGGCTTGTTTAACATCTTATTGGACTGGAACTCATCTTCTACAGCTAGAGATGCGCAGATTGATCAGCTGGACTGAATATAGACCGTTTATTTTCACTTACTCGGCTCTGACTAGTGACCGGGGGTTGAGCAGTGTCAAATATCCAATTTTCTGCCGGTGACATTGAATGTTACAAACAGGCTGCACTGCGGCGTTGTTTCACATGTGTGCACAGACAGTAACATCATGTCACAGCCACACACACACAGGTTGAAACATGTCTTAGGTGTGTGGAAGTTATTCACGAGAGTGAAGAAGATGCAAGGCTCACTACATCAGCAGAGAAACACACAGAAAGTGACGCTGTGGATATTGTAAAGCAGGGAGCAGGTAAATACACAGTGAACACAGCTGTTGGTGACGATGTCATTCAGACCACGGTGGGTCTCTATCGGTAATTAACAACAAGCCTCCTCCACACGCGGCTCATCTGCTGCTTTGAAAACGGAATTGCGGGTGAAAAGGAAGAAACGCGAGTTCTTTTAAATAAAACTGCTGACAGATAAAGTCAGAGCAGACGGAGAGAGACAGACAGGTGAGGTGTGTGCTTGTATAGTAGTATAGAATTCAATTTAAAATCCTGGTTCTTACTTAGAGCCCTGCACGGTCAAGTTCCTCCCTACATCTCTGAGTTGATACAGCTTCATACCCGACCCATAATTTGAGGTCATCAGGTCAGAGGTTGTTAGTGGTTCCCTACACTCATTTTAAAACCAGAGGGGATGTTCATTCCAAGCAGTGGCACCTAGTCTGTGGAATGCTTTGCCTTCCTTTCTACATTGTGTGAATTCTGTTGATTCTTTTAAAAAGCAACTGAAGATGCTGCTATTCAAGCAGGCTTTTAGTTAGACATTTTATGTTTATGGTTTTTGTGTTTGTGTTTTCCATCTGTATTTAAATTTTCTTATACATTGTATTTTACTTTGTTGTATTACATTTTACCGTAAAGCACTTTGTGATTTTTATCTGTGAAAGGTGCTATACAAACTAACTTTACTTACTTACTTGTGTGTCTGAGGGGAAAAGAAAGGTGAGCAGATTATTGTAGTTTGTGATTAAACACAAAAATAAATTGGAGAATTATGCAGAATTAAAATGGTGTTTCATTATGACCATACAATTGAGGCCAGTGAGAATAGCTAACATTTATACTAGTGCTGATGGGGATCCTAATAAAAATAGATTTTTACAATAAATAGTTACACAAATGTTTGTGTATGCTGTCAGTTATAGATCTTAGAAATAAATCATCAAAATAATCAGACAAATTAGAATCGGCAGGTCAGATCTTAAAAAATCAGTAACTGGAATCAGCCATGAAAAATGTAATCTTTGTATCTCTTACTACAGCGATAATCCTGTGTGTGAACCGACATCAGGCTGATACCGTATAGATCCACCGTTGTTTTGGGTTGTGCGCATGATGATGTTAAGTGGTAGAGCAGTTGTCCTGCTGCCCTTAAATATCAAATATACATACACACACACACACACACACACACACACACACACACACATATATATATATATGTGTGTGTATGTGTGTGTCCAGAGACGTCCTCCTTCCCAGAAGAAACCTAAATTACTATGTAGCCCATACAGGACGCAAGTTATTTAGGATAATATGGCCGCGTGGTGAACCTAAGAACTTAAGTCATATTTAAACAACTATTGCTTTGTGTTGTTGGCCAGAAAACTATTAGTAAGACTTCTCTCTCTGTACACATATCCTATAGGCCTACAAGTACAATTTTGGCTGTATTATTTGTGTCCCCCTCAAAAATTGCTCTTGTGAAATTTTAGTTTAGTTTATTGTCCCCCCCACTACTAATATTCTGCTGGATGTCTGTGGACTGTCTGGAGACCTACAAGCATTGGTAGGTTAATGTGCTATCTTATGCTAAGCAGGTGCTGAGGAAGTTGTTCTGCCCAGACATAACGGGTCCTCACATTAATTAAGTTTTTTGAGCCTGCCTGTTTCCCCAGTGCCTACTAATTAGTCTTAATTAGGGGCTGGACTGATGAAGTTGTAGAAGCAGACACAATGCCTTGCTAGTGATTATACACTCCCTATAGTTTCTTCTGACTCTTCCCTCTGCTTCTCATCTGACCTTGACTGGACTCCTCCTGAATTCCCTCCTGTCATTATGTGACATTCAAATGGACAGGGAGTTGGTATTCAACAAACACTTAAACCTAAAGTGTATATTATTGGTCAAAATGCCTATGCATACCAAAAGAGTGGGCTTCATTGTTGTGGAGGGTTTATTGATGGGTTTTTGTTTTTAGCCTGTATTTTCATTTTTGCATTCAGGCAGTGTGATGACATTTACTAGTGTGTGGGTGTCCATATTGTGGATGAGCCCTAACTGCAGGGAGAAGCTGACTTATTCCTCTCTGACTGACAGCTTTAACAGCAGCCTGCAGTGACCCATAAAGAACAGCTGCAGAGATAATCATCTAATGTGCCTTTGCAGATAATGACCCTGTGTGATCTGACCTCCATTTTTTGGCCATCACCACTTCAACCAGGCGACAACTGCGTGAGTGAAGTTGAAAGATGACATGTCACTCGCAAGTGTGGATGCAGCAAACAGCATTGTTGCTACGACAGCCAGGAAACTGGGCTTCCCAATCCAAGGTAATTCCACTGGTTCATGACTGAATAACATCAATTTCTGATCAACAATAACATAACCAAAGTTGACATGGCTCAGGTCTAGTACTCTGCTGGAAGCAGAACACCAAACAGAAGACCTGCATGAGTAGAGGACAAGCCTTGGTCAAATACTTTGTGTACATACATGGCAGTATGTGGCCAAAAGTATGTCAACAAACCAGTGACGTAAGTACCACCAGTGCCCAGCTGTTTACAAGGGCCCACAAGGGACAGCGACAATTGACACGTGGATTGTGATCAAATGCTGTCATCCATTCATTCATACTGTCGGAGACGGCCGACTGTGGTGGTTTGAGTCAGGGATTTGCTAATGGCACTTCGGCTGCTGTCCGTGGTGCTGATCAAAGACTGCAGGTTTGCAATTGCGTAAAATTGCGTATGCCTGTGTGTACAAAAATGTGTTTTTGGGTCTGGGGGCCACAAGAAAAATATTTGCACCAAGGCTAATTACAATCATGTTGTGCTGCTGCAACAAAAATTTGTGTACTTTTGGTCCGTGGACATTTTCCATGGTTTGAGCCCATTACTTCTAGCTTAGGGAAATCTTTAATCACTGCTGCTGATTACACTGAGATTTTATACAACAGTATGTTTTTGTTTTTAACACTGTATGCTTTAAAAGTTATATGCAAATCAAATGTAGGCTATTGGAAATCAGCGGAGTCTCAAAATAGTAGGGTTTAGTTTGGAATGCAAACCACTCCAAACTAGAATTAGAATCAGAATCAGAATCTGCTTTATTGTCAGGTAAATTTACACATACAAGAAATTTGCTTTGGTATTTTGGTACATAACAAGAAACATAGTAGGTACATAATGTAGGTAAGATAAAGCAAGTACTGCAGGTCAAAAATTATAAATATAAAATTAACAATAATAAGAAAACGATTAAGGATATACAATGTGGCTGTTATATTATGTTTAAATTATGTTTGTACAGGGATATACAAATTATTTACATGTGCAAATTTACATTATGAGTATAAAGTATGAGAGTTAGTGTCAGTGGGTGTCCGAGGCCTTGTTGATGAGGCCAGCTGCAGACGGAAAGAAGCTGTTCTTGTGGCGCAAGGTTTTGGTCCTTATGGACAGCAGTCACAAGCTTTCTGGTTCACCACAGAGTCCAGGAGGTGTACGGGTCCTGGAGGGATTGAAGAATGCAGCCAATCATCTTCTCAGCAGGCTGAACGATACGCAGCAGTCTGCCCTTGTCCTTAGCAGGACCATCATTGTCAGCTCAGCTGCCCCGGGAAGTACATCCACATCTGCTGATGTTCAGCTCCCACTTGAGGTCCTGGGTGGTGATGGTGCCCAGGAAGTGGAAGGACCAGGATGAAAAAAAGTTGTGATTTGGACTTATTTGCAGGCGTTACTCATTTTATTAGAACCAATGACCACTAAACTAAAATTACTAAATGAAGCCTTTCGGCAGTGCCTACATTATTAACCACTCTTGAGTGCCAGTCTTTCAGAAGGGCCCAGAGCGAAAATGTAGGCCTTTATTATTTTATTTTTGGATTTGTGTGACATATATTGTGTCAGGAGAGACTTCGAGTGAACATCAAAAATTTAATTTTTATGTGTACAATGAATATGATAAATGTGGCTTTAGTGATTGGACACCATTGTGAAGATATGCTATTAAAGGGGGCCCCCAGAGGGGGGGTCAGTAAGGGCCCACAACACATTTTAGCCCAGGGTCCTCTAGTGTCTTTGATTGGAAATCCACATATGTTTGGCTATGTGTACTTCATCTTTTTTATTTTATTTTACGGGACTAACCAATGTTGTGAGTTAAACTCCATCCATTTGCAAATATTGTATGACAAGGATTAAAGGGCAACATGAAATACTTGAAATACTGTTGCATTCTTCATTTGTGAAGAATTTCTTTCTCCACACTTTGGCCTTTCCATCACTTTGGTAGAGATCAATCTTGGTCTCATCAGTCCATAAGATCGTGTTCCAGAACTTTTGCAGCTCATCTCTGTATTTCTTTGCAAATTTCAATCTGGCCTTCCGATTCTTTCTGCTGATGAGTGGTTTGCATCTTGTGGTGTGGCCTCTATATTTCTGCTCTCTGAGTCTTCTTCCAACAGTGGATTGTGATACCTTCATTCCTGCACTGTGGAGGTCGTTGGTGATGTCACTTACTTATGTTTTGGGGGGTTTCTTCACAGCTCTCACGATATTTCTGTCATTAACTACTGTTGTTTTCTTTGGCCGACCTGTTTGACGTCTGTTGCTCAGTACACCAGTAGTTTCTTTCTATTTCAGGACATTCCAAATTGTTGTGCTTGCTATGCCCAATGTTTGTCCAATGGCTCTGGTCAATCTTTTCTCAGCTTCACAGTGGCTTGCTTTTCTTTTGATCTTAAACCCAAATGTCTTCAGTGAACAACAAAAACAAAGGAATTTGCCTTACCGTTCCAATACTTTTGGAGGGGACTGTAACATTAGATTTTCCATAAATTAAAATAGATGTGATTTTAATGGGTTTGTAAATAGATCACATTATGGTGTAGTGCATAGTCTACAGCTACATAGGGATCTCAAAATATCTGACAGAGAGCAGACTGCTAAATGTGTTTACTTTAAAGCGGGCCGATAATCTGGACTTGCTCACATTTTCATCTTGAAAGTCAACTGTTCAACCTGCTTCCAGCACAGTGTGGATGAAAGGGCTATGGAGTGCACACTAAGCTCTGTATAAAAGGCATTAATGTCAAGCTACAGATCTCAGGGATGCTACGTAACCACTGGCAAAATTGGGAAGGCCTTTTCTTTGGCAGCTACTGACAGAGAAAAGACAGGGTCTGTAATGTGTTTGAAGCATAAGGGAGGAGTAAATCACTTTGTTCCCACTCACAGACACTTAACACACACGCACACACACACACACACACACACACACAGTGTTTTTTCGTTAGCATATTCTTACCATCCATTGCAATACAAAGGCAGCACTAAAGAACACTTTGATGTGAAGCTACAGTCATGCTGGCACCTAAAGGAGTACTTTTTTGGAAGCCATAGCAGCAAGCAAGTAGAGGCACACTATACAGTTCCCCTCTGGAGCTTTGAGGGGAAATACAAGCAAACAGTTTTACCTGTTTACCCTGCCGTTGCTGCAGTCTGCACTGAGAGTCTGCACTGGGGGTAAAAATGAAAAAGAGAGACAGAGAGAGCAAAGGGTCCAGGGAGGGTACCATGATTGTGGGTTGAGAGTTCAGTGCTCACTTCAGCATCACAGCAGAGAGGAGCCAGCGCCCTGCAGTTTACATTTCCTGTGGTGAGAGTTTGCCATTTGCACTCAAATGTTATATTGGTTTTCCTCCAATACCAGTGGGAGCAGTCAAGTGAGTGTGTTGTTTGCTATAGAATAAAACCTCCTGACTATATTTTCCATGAGCAGAACATAATTTGAAGTGAAAGGCCACAGGGCCAGGGCAGAGTGGAGGGATGTGGCAACAAATTGAGCCAGTGTCTTATCTGTGTGTGCATGTGTGTGTATGCGAGTGTGTTCGTCTACCCAGCACTTGCCTTGTGGAACCCAGTTTCTCTGTGCAAGTAGGCATTATTTCAAACAATTATTGTGTGTTAGTGAGGTTGGGAGGGGTGAAGGAGCTCACAAAGACTCCTTTGATGCAGGCTAATTCCCAAGTCGTCCCCTCCCCCCCCATTCGGCTCCACCTCGGGTCATTACATTTTAACACTCCATTGAAGCCGCAAATTACAATTTTTTGGCAACACAAATGCTCTTCTTGAAGAGTTATTTCTCTCGGGACAGAAATTGGCACTTGCAGGACTTGGCTGCTAGCGTTAGGATGCCAGATTCTACGGTTTGCGGGCGTATTACATATCATAGCCATATCATGCATATTACTTCTTGTTGCTTGCTTGATTGAAAAATCTGAACATCCTGAAAACCTCTGATGAAAGTCAAATGTCGTACAGTGAAAGCTTACCCTTATGACATGTTTATGAAAACTGTAAAATTATTGTCCAACACAGCTGTCATCAATCAGACCAAAGGGGGCAATAATGAACAATTTGCCCATTTAAAGTCTCTGCATATAACTGAAAGTTTTTTCTCGTACTGTAATATCTCATTAGAAGCCATGGGAGTAAAAACTGTTAATGAAAGCCCATAAACAGTAAGACTTGACTGGTGCTCATTTATTTTAATAGTGTAGAAACATTAAAGTAAGCAAGAGCTGAATAATGAGAGATCGTTGTGACTTTGCAGCTTCATCCACCTCTGTGCTGCTAGAATCATCCTCAAAATATACAATCTTAAATCCAACACATCAATTTATGTCCACATGTAAGTATTTTGCAAAATATCTTATAGGGAAAGATAATGCCACATCGATTGTGCTTTTCTTCACTATATCAGACTGCACATTCATGCTGAATTTATTTCCAAAATGTTTAACAATATTCATTCAGACCGTGCTGACATTTCACAGTTGTTTATTTGTACAATAATTGTTCAGGGCAGCTTCAAATGCTTAAAAAAAGATTAGGCAACTAAAATACACAGTTAAGGTTAGAGAAAGATTGAGATGCTGGATAATAAAGATACTTAGGACAAATGCACATAGTGTCATTGATGTAAAAGCACCCAAAAGATCTGAAAGGGTCAGGTCCCCCAGTTTACCAAAGAAATAAAAGATTCTCACTTGAGCCTTGCAGATAGTATCGTGGCCTGAATGTCCCCAGGCTTTAGGGCATCGCTCTCAGAGATTTCGGCTGCAATCCGAACACAATGAAGGTGAATGGACTGGATTGAATTTGTTGTGCTCAAAGTATTGACAAATTAAAAAGTTACATCTCTTTCCAGAAACAATGTCCTGCTACTCTGGATAAGTCTGGATAAGTCAAATATTCACTGGGAACTGTTTTAAAGGTTCAGTGTGTAAGTTTAAGTGACATCTAGTGGTAAGGGTTGGGAATTGCAGCAAGAGGGTCACGGTGGATTCATGTGCTCCTCGGATGGTCCCATTTCCCAAGTTGTGAAGTCATTCTTCCGACTTCAGTGTGTATTCATGTGCTCTTAAGTCGGAATATGGAACCAACATGGATGCTACTACAAAGATGTGATGGATTAGCATTATCAGAGCATATAAACAACATGCAGACATCTAGTTCACTCTACATGGTGTTGGACCGTGACTTTAAATTACCCTTTTTAAACTATGTGTAGTCTCTGGTCCCGCATGTTCTTTCATGAAGCAATAGGAGAAGATGTTTTTGGTCCAAATTAATCAGTTTTATTACAAGTAAATGAATAAAGCTTACAGAGCTCTGGGTCGATCTTCCTTTCTCTTACAAACAACAAGCTGTATCAGTTCATGAAGTCTGACTGGCTATCTCTCCCTGACCCAGTGTTTTAGTATACATCATCATGTCATAAAACAATAAAACAAAAGTGTAGGTTTGTCCATGATTGGCCCAAGTCCTCTGACCCGAATGTTTGTCTTCTGACTCCATGAATCACCATGCTGTTGCTTGGCAGATTACAAGTGTAGCTCCTGAAATAAGATATCTTGGAGAAGAGATGTTTTGTACCACATTCCAAACTACCCCTCACCCATTGTTCCTAAGTAAGTGTCCTTATCTGATTATGCAGAGACCCCCTGTTTCTGCATCTCTCCAAAAAACACACACATCAGGGGGTTTAATAAATGATAAACCAACATATAAACTTCTACCTATAAAATATATCAGAGATCAATATAAGAAAACCCTGAATAATACACAAATCATACTATCATAATCTCTCAATGGAAAGCAAACTAATTATATAAATGTTATATAAATTACAAATTACACAAATCAAAGTTCTGTATACTTCTTTATGTCCCATGTACACTTAATTTCTCCTTTTGAAATAAAGATTTGAGGAAAAAAGATTCTGCTTATTCCGACTCCACAATGTCACCACCCTCCCTTTCCAAGTGAGAAGCTATGGTGGCCAACACGCTCTGTCAGCTCTTGTGCTAAATAACACATGTGCTCCTCCATTCGCCCAAATTTCTCTTCTCTTTTTACTTCTAATAAACCAGTCAACTACTACTACTACTACAACTACTGAAGTTTCTTGTTCTTCTTCAAAGTACATATTCAACATAGTGAAGAAACGCACTCTGTTGCGCCATTTGTCTATTTCGCATACTGTAGAAACATGGCGTCGCAACATGGCTACGTCCAGTGGTGTATGTAGATAGAAATGTCTCATTCTAAGGTGAAAAAACATGTCGGTTAAGGTCTTCATACACCACTGAAAACATAGTTATGGATATTATATTGCATTCTGTCAATAGATCCTCCTAAATATTACACACTCAACCTTTGAGTCACTATCAAAACTTTTAACATGTTGATGATGGAAATGCTATCTTATTTCCTTTTCCTATAGATGGTGCAAGTTATCGCAATTAAAACAGTCTGAGAATGACCAAACAGCTCCCTCTTGTGGAGAAGCTTCTCCCTGTTGACTGTGAATAATTCTGGGAGTTTGTGATTGAGTTACAAGACGGAAATGTCAACGCTGACAACATGTGAGTGGATGTGAACCTTCCCTTGTGTTATAAGCAAACGGTTTACATGAGCATGTCACCCCCGTAGCCTCTACACCTTTGCATTTATGCACTATATATACACAACACACGATATCCTGCAATGGCTCTGGAGTGTGCTAAATTGCTACAGCCCAACAGATGCGTATGAATATCATTCTTAGGAGACAGAGCTGCAATAACACAAAGGTATAAGCCATTTAGTCCTCTTTTCACCAAAGTTAAAGCATTTTAAAATGATGTCAAACAATATATTGATTGTGGTGTTCTCCTTCTTCAGGAACAGAACAACAACTGGAGCCTTTGGCCTGAAATGAACTGGGCTTCACCTTGTCAAATCAATATCCAGTAAAGAAACAACAAACATAGTTGTGAAATAATCTTCTTGTGTGTGTGTTTGACAACTGTGTGTTTTATACGAGAATAATGCGAGCACGTGTGTGTGTGTGTGTGTGTGTCCATGTGTTTGTTTATCTGGTGGTGTAATCATGCATGTGGCCCATCCTTCTCCTCCTCCAGCCCTCCTCTCCCAGCCTCCCTCTTTATTTATTTACCCTGGTCTCATCCAATCGAGCGGCAGATCAGTCTGTGGAAAGGGCAGCTTGCCAAGGCAGCCCTCTGTGACAGAGCAATGCATTAGGACATTAAGACACCCGCTTCTGCGCAAAAAAAATCAATCAACCACCCCTGGATGCATTAGAGGCAGAGAAGGGCACCTCTCACACCTTTCTGAATGCGGCTCTGTTCCAATATCGCTGCCTCTAGCAGCGTGCACACCTGGCTGGGCTTGTTTGCCTCACTGTTTTCTATTCATGCTTCCCACCCAGGAGCAGTGAGCTGGCTTTGAAACAAATCATTATCCTTCTCTATGAGGTGCGGAGGTAAGTCTCAACAGCCAGTGTAGTCTTAAAAACATTCCCATTTTCCAGAGTTTCAGTAGATTAATGGGTGGCATATACTTGTTCACTCTCTTTCATGTGTTTCCCTTTCTCTTTCATCTGTTTGTTTCATCTTGCCTCAGAAAGTAGGAACTATGGAAAATGTACCCTGTAGATTAAAATTACTTGCAACTTGCCAAACACCTAAAATTGAATAAGACACTTAGATGAATCACTCAGTACAAATACGACTGAAGTCTGGAGATAAACAGTGAGCACTGAAATACACTGAATCAAATGTACTGATCCTAATTATGTCTGAAGGCAACCCCCTTTCATTTCCCCTCAAATGCCACATTGTAAATATGGTTCTTATTGTGTCCCAGTGTGTCTAAACATCCTATGTTGGGAGAGCATGGATATCAGTGTGTTTTTACCTAATCTTTATTTATCCCTGAAAGAAATGGGTAAGTCAGCAGTGTTAATGAGTGAGTGGCAATCGCAGCTCTTTCACATTTCCCACTCAAATGTATCCTGCTGGTCCAAGGATTGAACTGGCAACATTCTGGTCATGAACCCAATTCCTTCCACTCTAACTGCTCCTGGAAGAAAATTAACTGACTACATGCTAACATAAAGCAGCTAGGTTGTAATGTGTATTGTAATGTTCACTGCAGCTCTGTATACCACACCATCACAATACACAATAAAGCTCAAGAGGCACAAAATAAATTTGAAATAGCAACCAGAGAGGATGACAAAATTAAGAGTTTGTACAATATGAATCTATGAGGAGAAATCTTTCAATATTTATTATTCTATATTTCAGGAATTAGTCAAAGATAAATTTCAATGTCAAAAAGCTGCTTCCATCAAAATTTTGTTTTAGCATTAACTTGGCTGAAATTCGTCTCATCGCCAATCCTTTTCCTTTTAGCACAATTCAAACATGTCATTTTTACAATTTCAGTTATTTGGGGTCCATGCACCTTTTTTGTTGTTTGTTTGTTTTGTTTTTTATATATAGGTCTGTGCCCCTTTCGACCCAAATTGAGTTTGGTGCTCAAATTCCTGTGTAACTGATTGCAGCAGTTACAGGACTACAGGACTGTTAGTTTTTAGGACTGTTTCTATCTAAACCAAATTATTTTCTGTTTTCACCGTTTTAATGTCCTAGAGACATGAATGCATTGTAAGAGATGAAGTTGAAGAGGACAGAGAAACCGAGATCAAAACAGAACATGAATAAAACACAGACACACCAACACTGTGAGAAAACAAATGAAACAAAGAAGTTAGATCAAAAAGATATGTGAAAATGAATGAAAGGCAGAGCCAATGCTACAGGGAGTTGGATGAGTGGTTGTGTTAGCTGGGTACAGCCTGCCTGCTGTATCAACCTGGCATTAATCAGTCCATCTAGCTTTGACAACAAGCCTCCACAAGGGACTCTGGAGAGCAGCACCAAAGAGGCTCATTAAAAGGAAAACCTGTCATTTCTAGGGGCACATTATTTAGTGTACAATAAGTAATTAAATAATAAAAGAATTTTAAAGTGCTACAGCAGTTTGCCATAATGAGTGGTTCCATCACACAAAAAAATAGTTTCTAGAAGTTTATGCACAAAAATTTCAAGCACAGTTGGACAAAGGGAACATGACTAAACTTATGATTAATGTGTTTATGTTCCTCACAATATTGTAATGATCTTATCTGATACATGAGAAATATTGTGCTAATTGACCCTTAGCTAAACCCTGCCCCCCTTAGTCACTGTTGATGAGTCCGACAAACGGCCGCTGCTACCACTGTCTATTCATAGTTTTCAGTCACGTGACATGCGCAGTAACCTGGAGGGCAAAACAACAGAGCGGCTCACACCGCAACTCCCCCTCAGAGACGCCGCAAAAGCAGTCAAATTTTATTTGGATTACCTTTCAACTTAAGAAAAAGAAAGATATGAACACGAACTGCAAGTGTTGGGCTTATCTGATCCATATAACGTTGTAGCATCCGCTGCTGCATTTCTACCGTTAAAAGCCACCAGGTCCCTGCTGCCGCTCGACTGCGGTATGTATGTTTATGTTTACCTTGTAGGGAATCCCTCACCTAACACAGCCCAGGCTTGTCTCCTCCTCGATTAGTGGATCCGAAAGCACAACAACAATGTCACCGAAGCTTTGATTATTCGCTCTTAATTACTATTGAAGCGTCGCAGCTCAAAAGATGACATTTGGGCCCGCCCTACTACCCTGGCGAAATATTGTCAAATTTATTGGAAAAAGTGATCTCAGAAAGAAGGAGACAGTTTTGCACTTGCAAAGAAAATAGAAGCTAAAGCCTACCAATCACACAGTACAAGCGAATCCCCGCATCCCCCCAACTACTGAGACAAAAGAACACGATATGAACGATCAACACTGTTCCTGTAAAGCTGGGTAGGCCTCTATTCGTTTTAACAATCATTAAAAAGAAGAACAGTAGGGCTTTACATTCAGTAGGAAGTTAGCTTCTGGATTTTTTTCAGGTTTTGGAAAGAGAATAAACCGTACTTCTCCTATCAACTTCTCTGGGTAGCAACTGTAACTATTTCAAGTGCCCCAGGAACAGTGTTTGACCACATCTTAGAAAAACAGCCAAAAAAAGCTAGAAAACAACTCCTTTTGCATTAGAGTGAATGGAGGGCAGCCATGAAAGTGTAGGACCTCAGTTAGAGCGAGTCCTATACTGTGCTGTGATTGGCCAGCTGTGTATTCGGGTCATGGCTTAGCAAAGGGTCAATTGGACATACATACGGGTCTCATCCACCTGCATATAAAGATTTTACAGAGCAAAGAAAAATGAAATAGTGATGGTCCTGCTGAATATAACTAACAAGAAATTATCCACATAATTAAATTCTGTCCATATGGAAGATGAGTTCTGGTAGTCTGTTTTCTAATAACGAATAGTTTAATTTTTGTCTAGTTGGAAGAATAAGAGCAGCACTTTGCATTCCCAGAACACTTTGTTGCATGAGGAATCGAGGAGAAAGGAAATAACACTGGGACATTATCTGTGGAGGGCAGCCCCATTAAAAAAAATGAATATTGCTTTTCTCGCCTTCCTCAGCCCCAGCGCCAGATAAGGTCTCAACAAATAAATAAATAAAAGCTGTAAATAAGCATTGCCTGTTGCTCCCATCAATTCTCTATTACTGGCCGGTGGAGTGAGACCAACTTTATTCTTGCTCAGAGAAGCAACTCTGAATTCCGAGGAAAGAAAGAATGGAAAGATGTCATGACCTCCCCGCCAGGACCCCTGCTTGTAACACTAGAGGCCTATACTACGAAGCAAGTTTAGCATACCCAGGATATCTTTTCTTTATCTGGCTTCATGAACGTGTTGCTTTGATGTGTTTTTACAACAGTTTTAGCCTTATTCTTTCAGTTTGGCTATATATCGACATTAAAAGCCCTGAGCGCTGAATAAGTAATCGTTCAAGTCTCGGAACGGGTCAGCGATCTGGCCACGTCCCATATCTTGTTCTTCACAGATGCCTCGCTGATGGTCTAGGGCGGGACCTGCCTCTCTCAGGTGGTGGGCAGTCTGTGGCAGGCTCACATACCTCTCCACATCAATGTGTTGGAGCTTCTCACAGTGTGAAAAGTGGTCTGACACTTTGCCCCTCTGCTGCGGAACCAGCACGTGCTGGTCGGCACCGACAAGAAGGCTGCAGCAGCCTACATAAACTGCCAGGTTGGGGTGAGGTCAGCGCAGCTGCTGAGCCTGGCCAGGCGGCTGCTCTTTTGGGCGCACACTCACTTGCTCTCCATCAGAGCGGAATACATCCCCGGCGTGTTGAACAGAGTTGCTGTCGGGTCACCCGTGGAATCTCTGGAGGGTGGATGCCCGCTCTCAGGCGGGATACGCGGAATGAGGCCTGGTGTTCAGTACGGTTAGTACAGTGGGCCTAACTGGGCCTTGGTTCTCAGTGCTGAAGAAATGGCACTATGGGAGCCGATGGCTGGGTCTCATTGTATATAAACAAGGAGCGGACGTAGGAGAGGCCCACGCTGTGGGTGGGCGTAGACAAAACGCGCAGGCGCGCACCCAATAGCGATGGCCTTAGAGGGCTGAGCCTATACTCATAGAATCTGGAGTTACAATACGTAACTATCATTCCTCCATCCTATGCACACACAGCTGACGTCTGTCGTACAGATGGTGAAAAAGAAATAAAGATGATCCTAAATTACCACATCACCTCTTTATTACTTAATGGTTCAAGCAATTACTCTAACCAAAGTCATAAAAAAACAAAAGTAGCTGAAATAAAAATGGCCCTTTTTAACAAATCTAATAGCTACTCTTGAAGATATCGGCTTGGCTCAAGCCCCTATAATGAATCCAAAATGACAAACAGCCTGTTGATCAAATCTGTTCAGTAAAAGCAGTGAACTGTTGGAGTTATTTGAATAATTGTTGTGGAGAGCAGATGTGAGGAGCAGGCCATGCCTCAATCAATTCACCCCTTTGCGTTAGAAAAATGTAAAATTAGGAAAATGTAAATTCAAAATTAATTATCATTCCACACTTGTCTCTTTATAACAGTGATGACAAGTGAGGTAGCTTTTGTTGAGAACAATGTGTCAACTGCTCTATCCATCATGATGCTGCACTGGAAGCCTGCATCTGTCATGAGTCATGCTGCTTACTCACTTTTGGTAAATGCTAATGAAGGTAAGTCAGGTGCACTGCACAGTTTGCATTTGACAGCCAGAACTCTGTTTTTGGACAAATTATCAACAGCACATTTATGTGTATCAAGTACTTCAGTTTGTGGTTTGTTTGTCTGTTTGTTTATCTTCCCAAGTTGGATTTTAATTGTGTGTTAAAGGGCTACGTGCCTTCGTAGTTAGCTTTGGACCCTGCACATGTAGCCACTATAGCTGATGTGCGCACCCACAAAAACTTTATTACACATCGGGGCTGTGGCGGAAATACCTGGAGTTGCCCCTGAAGACAGTCCAGAATGAATACAATATTATGGAAGTAGTCTGCTCCTTTTCAGTAATACACATCTAGAAAAGCCATCTCCTGCCAACCTTCTGTTCACCATGATTGCCGCTCTCCATCGCAGTGAGTGGAAGAATTTAAACCATGGATACCATGGATATCTGTACCAAACAGCATTGCAATCCATCCAATAGTTGTAGAGACATTTCACTAAAACCAAAAATGTCAACCTCATGGTAAGGGACATACCCAAATCTGACTATGTAATTCGGGAAAGCACAAATGGTGTGTTGGAAACGGATATTTTTTCTAATCTCAGGAATGCGGTCAACCAGGGCAGAGCTTTAAAGAGCTTCACTAGTGTCAGGGGGATGTATGCAGTCTCACCAGGCCAGTAACAGCAGTTGTGAACAGTAGCTACAACAACGCGGAAGACGTCATCAAGGGTATTTTTTTAGCATTATTGTACCTTAGCATAGTCAAAAAAAACTGATGAACATGTGCGTACTGGGTTTAGCTGAATCCTGCAGCGGTGATATCTACATATACTACATTGCTTAGGAACGTCTACCTTCAGTGAGGAGTGTGAAGCCTTTCTGCTGTTTCTGATCATTTCTGTGACTGTGACTGCTGAGCCTCTTTCAGCACAAAAAGCTTTGAGGAGTACAGTAGTACAGAGAGGTGGACTGGTTATATTGGGACACAAAGGTTAAGCTGGCTGGTTATAGTAGGACAGACAGACTAAGCACAGAAGTTCAACCAAGAACAGTAGTTTACATGTAACATTCTGGTAGAAGTTATCCAAAAGGGCTTGAAAAAGATGTGTGAAAAATACATGTTTTTACTGAATGCACCTTGTAACATCTCTAGTCTCATAGTGGGAAGAAAGAAACTGAAATAATTTTATTTATTTCATTATTTGGCATTCAGGTCGTTTGACTAGAGATTCCTTGGAGCCACCAATGACAACAATGACATTCGGTAAGAGATGGGACCAGCTGAGCATGACTTCAATCTAAATCTGTGCCAGTTTCTGTGAAAGTCACAGAGCCCAAATGATTCTGTCTAGTGGTCAAAGAAGAAACAGGAAATATCGGGGTAGAGATGACTGCTTAGAAGAATCAACAAATTTCTTATTGTCATGCAGGAAATTTAAATAAAGACATAAAGTAATATTGTCCTAAGGCAGGAGAGGGTGTGCTGGACATGCAGTAGCACAGATGTCTTTAATTGTCATGTTTTATCGTCATGAAGTTACATCAAAGTTACCTCCCGCTATAAATGCTTTCTATTATCTTCTGGATAATCTCTGAATATGCATCTTGCATTTACACTTCAGTTCACTAGGTTAGGAGTACTAATACAAAAACAACCACACACATATCCCAGCTACATGAAAACAAAGCAACACAACACTTGACAGCCTGGCTTTTTCCAGCTGTACCATCTCGCCACATCTGTAAATAACATGTAATTTCATGTCTGAGTCCCATTAAATGAGGCTTAAATGATAATTAGAAAGATTGCAATAGTGTTTTTGTTTTTATGCAGTTGTATGGTAGTAAAGTATAATCATCCTGTTTTTTTGCTTTTCAGGTCAGAAAGGTAATAAATAAAATAAAGATGTTATTAAATAAGACCTTGATGGTAAGACATTGGCCTTCCAACATAAAAAGTAGCACCTACAAGCTCTACAAGTACACTACACGCTCATTTAAGGTAAAACTACCATTAAAACGTCTGAAGACTTAAAGGTCACTGAGATTCCCAAGGAATGTATTTGGAGACACACACACACACACACACACACACACACACAATGAGAAATAGTGGTTTTACCAGGCCTCTCTCCTTTCCTAGACAACTGACTCTTGGAGGAATAGTGGAAACTTGACCTTTGTCACAATTCTGTACAACATACTACAGTACACTAATACAATACTGTAGGCAATATACACTAATCTTCATAGTATAATGTTTTTGTATAGTATAAAAGAAATGCATGTACTGTACTTAACCATATCGTACTTGGAGGAAATGACACAAGACATGTGCTGACTCAATCTGAAACTTTGGATAGCTACTGCCAATCAAATGTAACAACGGACAAACTGTTTCACAAAGATTTAATATTGAAAATTTATTTGTTTCTCATGATGACCTTATTTCAATTATTATTGACTTATTGTACTTTTTGTCATGTTAGTCGTAGTGACTACAAATTGTGCATGTCTGTACATTTTTAAGGTAAGTAATGTTGAAGGAAGTGCAAAAAGTATAAGGTAGTCACTAGTGGCAGAAGGTTCAAGGTTCAGGTCTATTGTCATACAATACAGTTATGCACAAATGAAATGCAGTTGCAGCCCTTTTATGCTACACACATTGAAACTGTATAAATAATACACAACTGTAATTAGAATAGAGAAAATAAAATGTAACAAAATGTAACATAAAGAACTATAATAAGAAAGACTTCAATAACAAATCAAGGAAGAATGATAGTTTATATTTATAAAGGAAATATGCAATTCTGAACACACACACACACACATACACACACCAACTGTAAAATTGTAGAAAAAGTTTTAAAGAAATATATGTTAAAAAAACAACATAATTTAGGGCTAAATAACATTTCCATGAACTATCACAGATATAGTATTAAGTATGTATGATATCCTCCATCTTCCATGTAAGGACTTTTTAAAAAGATTGCAGGGAAAATGTTGCTGTGCCACTGTGTCACTTTGCAAAGCAATATTTCACTGAGCACTTTGCATGAAGCCTTGCTTTTGTTGGCAATTATTTGCTTATTAATTTTTAACCTCGTCCCAACAGCTCAATAAATAAACAAATGCATTTAATGAAACAAATTGGTTCCATACCAAAATAATAGGTAATAAATCATTCAAAGCATGTGTATAGATTATACATGCTTCACCCCTGATTTCCATTAAAGAGGCAGGGCTGAATTCTTAACAATTGCTCAGGGCCCCAAAAGGCATCTGCTAATCAATATGTAGTACTGAATTGTTTGAGCCCTTAAGGGAAAACAGAAACTTTGTGCATACAGTTGAGGTAAACAAATCATTCCTGGCCTGAAAAAGTTGAACACAGATTTAATGAAGTACTGTATCCATGCTGTTTATAGACTACCTTGCTGCTACATTTAAGGTGCTGGGTCAAAGCTGAGTACAATGAAACATGCATTATTTGATGTTCAAGTGATGGAGGTGGCAATGAGGAAATTAGTTCTGATTATAAAGGTCATAGTATAAACCCCCGAGAACCATCTCTTCAGTCTCAGAGGCACTCAAATAACTGAACTGAAGCCAAGCACAGTGGAGATGACTACAATGTGTGCCTATTGTGATAACAAATGGTGAGATGCACTTTCATCAGAGGGTAGTAGAAGTATGACAGTCTCTGGGGCTTCAAGCAACAGTCATTTGCTATCAAGCTACTTCCTTCCAGAACCTCTTATGCTTCGACACTAATCAGGTTGTAGCGCCACTGTGATGGGCATTTGTTATTAGCTGCCATGATTGGATACAAATGGTTCTTGGCTGTATTCTGTCATTGCTATGACAGCCATCCAAGGTGCTTGATGATGGAGGGTCTCAGTGAGGTGTCACCATGTCCCTCTCAATGACTCAAAAGCTAACACATACTCACCACATCTGCTACTCATGACATTTTATGGAGTGTGACTCCATAAAGGCTGTCTTCGCTCTGCCAATCACATGCCTCAATAAATATCATTAGAGCTTTGAGAAGTTTGTTCACATAGATTTTTACAGGTAAGTCACTGCAACTACATAGAGTGGTTGTTTGGCAGCTCGGATCAAGGTTTCCTCATTTATCATTAAAAGATCAACGTGATTATAAGAAACTGGAGAACTTTTCATAAAATGCAATTTTTGTTATGAGCAAGAGACCCAAGCCCTTGTATTCTCCCTCAAAAAAGCAAAATGAAAAAGATGTTAGCTAGAAGCGTTAGACCACTGACATGCAATTCCATATTTCTATATCCAGTAATGAATTTTACAAGAACAAATTTATTCACTTCAGCAGATGAGTTGGTGCCTCTAATATCATCACCGTTATCGTTTCTTAGTCTAGCGTGTTAGTGCATCACAACCTACCACAATGGTAACCCAGGCCACTGTAATCAGCCTGTCCTCACCCAGAAAGCAACAACATAGGTCAATAGTGTTAGTGTTTAAAACGACCAAATTTTATGTTATGAGAGACCTCTTATGGCCATGTGACGAAGTGCATGTGAAAACATGCACAGCATTCCCATTTTGGAGGTGGTTTGTCGGGTGGATCCCTCCCCAAACAGTTGTAACAGTAATCATAATAATGGAAAAAAATGGATAGGAAGCCAGTGTCATGATTTAAAATTTTAAATAAATAGTGTTAATATACTGTGGGATAAGGTGTTGTGGAGTAAAAATAAAAACAATGGTTAAGCAAAGCAGTAAGGTGCAGGTGCTGTCAGGGAAGAGGGCCAGCCACGATGGAAGGTGGGACTTTCATATCCTGTAGCGCACTGGGCCCACATCAGGTGGAAGTAGACTAAGTAGGGGCCATCACACGTCCTACATGAGACAGACGACAGGTTAGAAATACGTGCAGCCAGAGAGCGTGGACATAAAATAACAAGCACCTGTCACACACCTAATATCTAAGCTAATCTAGCTTTACATAACTCGCCCTACAGCCCAAGAGACGTCCAACAGGTGCAGCTCTCTGGAAATGTAACAAGGCAGCAACACCTCAAAATATCTAGATAACAGTCTATATTTACAATGTAATATCAGCGGTCTAAAGTCTAGTTTAGGCTGTGTGACCATCAACTTAAGTTACCACAGAAAACTAGTTTTGCGGGATATCATGTACAATGTGTTAAAACATAGGTAACTAACCTTGGGCAAGCTAGTTATGTCTGATGCACTGGCAGTCAAGCTAAATGCTAAGACGGCTAACGTTAACTAACATGTCATTCTAAAAAAGGAGATAGCGATAGACTCCGTGACCTTGCCAACGCTAAATATAACCTGCAAAACTCTCTCACTTGCAAAACGGTTTAACCTGCAAAACTTTCTGACTTGCAAGGAAAACCTTTTGACTTGCAAAACTATTTAACTTATTTAATTTCAATCAAATAATATGACATAAGAGCGATTAAAACTTTTTGTGACACAAAAAAAGGCCTGTTTATTGTTAATTACAAACTTGATTTTTGATTGCAGTGCGATAAATATTTTCTTGAAACTTTTTTTTTGCATGCATTAAAAAGATATAAAAATACCTTCATAGTCAACCACATTCCTCTTCGACAGAGAGGCAAGAAATTACGGTAAATAAGAAAGAAAAGTGGCCTACTCATAAACAACACCATGTTGGTTGCGGTTTGGAGGGCTGCGGTGGGCTTGTAGGGTGATTGTTGATGCATGTTGATGCATTGTTTATTTATTTATTTTCTTCCCTGTGCAGGGTCTCTGGATGGCTGCTGGGCATTTGGTATGTGCATTGGAGTCCAGGTGAGGCATTTCCTCGTTGGCTTGAAGGGACCAGTTTGCGTCCCTGGTTTGCTTCGTTGGCCTCAGATCCATGCTTCCCCATTTCACTGTCGGCCGATTGTCGGACCCCTCTGCAGACTGAAGTATAAAGTTAGTTTTCGCACTGCTCACTGGTCTATGCTGTGTGCGCACAGCGTTCGGTCTACCGCAGACACATTCACCCACACGCAAATAGACACACGCAGTCTCACACATAGACAGATCAAATTTAAGTTGTCCCTGGTAGAATTATTCTTGATGCTTTTATTTCAATTAATTGTTATTATTCCAGCTCTCATGACTGTGCTGTGTTGCTTATTTGTGTTTGACTGTTTCTTGTTTTCATTTCTCTCTTAGTTGTCTTACTACTGTATGTCAGCGGTTTATTGCTGCTGTTCGGCTGGTTGTCTTTTATTGTTGTTATTAGGGCCCAAGCACAACCGTGCGAGGTCCCTATTGAATTTGCTAAGATTATATTTTGTTTTATTTTATTTTTTTTCTGCAAAGTAAGCTCCATTGTCGGGGCCTAAACATACTCGAAAACTCATCAAACTTTGCACACATGTCAGAACTGGTGAAAAATTTCGTTTCGCGCATGGGCGTGGCAAAATGACTCCTAAAAGCGCCACCTAGAAAATTAGAAAAGATTATCCCCTCGTTCACATTCAACCTAAATGTACGAAATTTTCTGGGGACATGTATCATATCAAGACGCACAAAAAAGCCTCAAGAACCCATACCCTAAAGTCAACAGGAAGTCCGCCATTTTGAATTTTACGGCCATTTTTGGATGATTTACACACTTCGTACTTTAACGAACTCCTCCTAGGGATTTAGTCGGATCAACGTCAAATTTCTGCTGTGCCTTCTAAAGGCATTGACGGTAGGATGAGAGTCCCGCCCTGAACACATGTACATGCTGACATTCACCCACAGTCATAGCACCACCTGCTGGCAACAGGAAGTGACCTTTAATGAAGCAGCCCCCGCTGCACGTTTCACCTACGTGTATGAAATTTCTGTGGCACATACAGCTTCGACCAAGCTTTCCGAAAAATTTACCAGAACTGAACAATATCTAACTAACAATAACAACCAATTTTGTTAATGTAGTTTTTTGTTAGGAAGCACTAAGGTTACCCATATAACTGGACTCATAAGGTAAACAGTTACAAATACACTTCCTGGCTAGCTAACTACAAAGCTGCTACAGATATAAATGCCTTTGAGTTCTTATTCACAAACAAATGCACTCACTAGAACGTATTGCATATGATGATGACCACCAAGATCTTACATCTAATATGGTTTTACAAAATAATCCTAAAATGGACTTTTCACATTGCAAAACCATTATATTCCTTAATAATAAAAAAGAAAGCTCCTGGAGGGACTGTAAAGGCCTTACTCTTTTCTCCCTGGATTTTTAGCTTTGGCATAGACACCCTTGTAATGGTGCCCTCGAGCCTACAAATGCCTGTCCTTGTGTCTTTGGTGACATATGTCTACACAAGCAAGTCTGTGATGCGTTTCCGCAGCCTCCAACCAACCAAGAACACGATATGGTGAGGGTCTATTTGAAAGGATGAGATGGCAGAGAGTGTCCCAAAGGACATTTCATTCTCCTCTGAAATGATGAACAGCAAAATGCAGGACACACAGTCTGCTGGTCCCACCAGGCTGCTGAGGGAATACATCAGTGTGATGCAGCGGCATCTTGAGCGTCACTCATGTGTTGTAGAAAATCAGAGACCCTCTTGGGATACTGTACCTGGAGGTGGCTGCTTTGTCAAGGCTGAGTTAAACGCCACATATGTGGGGGGGGGGGTTAACAGCCTTCATGTTTTCCACTAGGTCACAGGGTGACTTCCCCCAACAGATGGCATTGGGCCCATGCCGAGCTAGCTATGTGACACAGCGTATGACGAAAACTAACAAGCAGTGTAGCCTTGAGGGAAGATTGGTAAGACACACGACAAAAGTAGTTTAGTTAAGTACCAGGATGTGGTCCATGGCACTCCATGTGATGATCAAGCTTTATTTCAAGTGGCAACCCCCTGCCCACCTCTCCCTTGATTAATGAGGGCAGAGCAGATGCTATGGGTATGGAGGAGAGGGTGTAAAGCAGGGAATGGCACTCTTATCAGCACCCCACATGGCGACAGCCTTCATTTCTTCACCTTTGCATCAGCCATGTCTGGCTGTGTCTGTGAGTGTGTGCAAGCCTATGTACACTGTGTGCATGAGCAAGGTATGTGTGTGTGTGAGAGAGAAAGCAAGACAGATTCAGAGAGTCTGCCAGCTGGGGTTGAGCATCAGCGACCCTTGGTCGAAATATGGTGATGAAACGATTATTTGAATAAATATATGCCAACACAATAAATACTTTAACAAAATTTGATGAAAACATCATTAGCTATTTTTAACCTGAATTCCGTAACTTTTCCCTCGTTGCGAAAATGGCAAAAAGTGTTTTGCCTGGTTGGAGTGAAATGTACACTGACCAGCCCAAAAAGAGGAATGTGAATGTGAATATATTTACCATCTGTCATTTTGAGTGAGCAGAGACAGATGTGACCCGGCAACCTGATCATTTTTCAATTGCAGAGCATGAAAAGTGCTTCCAATCATGCAAATGTGCCATGTGTTTTACCATACTCCATAATATAGACAGGGTGTGAGAATGATATATTAATAAATAAACATGACAGGTTCCAAATTTTAATTTGTAATATCTCAACAAATTCAGGATATTTAAAACAACAACACATTCTCTGAAAATAGCATTGTGTTTTTCTATTGTATATACACATATTGTTGACATATAGAGCACATATATACCATCACAAATTTTATTTTCTTGTATTTCACCAAAAAGTGAAATAAGAAAAATTATACATTTGAAATAGCTAATAAAAATAAATAACTATGAGAATAGTTTTCTCAGGTGTAGGTTGTTTTTTCTACTCATGACGATGGGAATGCATTTGACTGACATCCTGGTGGAGCATTTTCCTGGTGGAGCATTCACCCTCCCATCACTAAGTTATAAATCTTTCTGAATTATTGCCATTGAGGGCTCACACCTATATTGTCATTTCTTGCCCCGGGCTACTCCTTGCTTTTATTTTATGTATTTTTTATCACCGGGCATAAATTAGCTCCTACTTAAGACGGAAGACAAGCTTGGCCCTGCAAAGCTAAGATGAGTGTCCTCCTAACCACTTGTACAGATTTAGAACTCCTTGTCGAGCAAGGGCATCTGAAACGGGGAGTCAAATATTAATGATCCTCGCTGGAAGCAAAACAACCATAACACTGCGGGACAGAAAATAAACTCTCTGGCACATTATGAAGGCAGGAAACAAGTATTTTGTACCAGTTTCCAATTATAGGGCTGCATATTTTGCCAATGGTTTATTTATGATGAAGCTTAATTTACATGAGGTGCATTTGGATGGGAACGTCTATAAATACTTCAGTAGCCCAGCAAATTAAGCAGTAAAACAACGGCAATGTCAATACTGTAGAAGTGCAAATGCTTGTCCACAATCAGCTGTTTTTCCTGAGTGGTGAACACATAGAGACTGATGGCGTCCTTCCTGAGTTGATCCTATTTTCATGTGAGGAGGTACAGTCTAGCTGGCTGCTTGGAAAGGTCAGGTCTAAATTGGGAGCGGGAAACAGATCTTTCAAGGTTTAAGTATCAAATCTCAAAAGTCACTTTAGTAATCTATCTGGAGGAGAGTGAGAGAGATTATCTTGTCCTCCTCAGCACACTATGAAAAACGAATGACCCGTTTCCACTGCCATACAGGAAAGAATGTGTCACGTTTTTTAAGACAACTACAGTTTACATCTCAGCTATTTTCCTCTCAAGGACAAACATTAGATCTCTCTGTGTCTTTCCTTTTCGCTGTCTCTCTCAGTGAGTGCTTTTCTGCATTTTCAAGTGAATATGTATGTAAATCTCAATAAGTCATTTTACCTTAATTCATCTGCTGATATAATTAATACATCACTGTGAGTCATTGTTTTCATGAAAACAACTGTTTTTCAGAAATGCATTTAATATATTCTTTATAGGTAAGGACACTATTTCATTTATCTTCTATTTATGTTCCTCCGTTTAATTGAATTCTCTGCTTTAGTCATGGCCTGTGGATATATATCATGCCTCTCAATCAGTCAAGATAGCCAAAAGACGTCTCCTGCTACAGATGTACAAGAAGGGCGGGCAGGGGGCAAGAGGGCCAAGATTTATGTTTGTAAGGAAAAACATGACCCTGTGTCTCTGCTGCCTGTCAGCAGGGCATTTTTTCCATTACCTTGAGGATTCATAAGCTCTATATTTTACTCAGGGGTCCTTGAACAAATTCAGGTCCAACACAAAAACTAATTCCAGTGTACTCCACAATGTTTTTCAGAAAATGCAACAATTAAAATCTGTTTTCAGTGCTACAACACTGTGAATGTTGTTTATATGGTATTTCCAAAGCAGTGTTAATAGGATGCCCTTATATCTTTTGACATCAGTGTGAGTGAGCAACTGTATGTTAAACAAGTACACCAAAATTGCCCACCTTATCCAACATATATCTACAAATATACATTTAACCTGTGTTTCAGTACAATAATATGTATGCATAAGTGGTTAATCATTGATTTTCAATAGCAAAGTCATCCAAAGAGTTTTATCAGTGGTGATCTCTCAACTGATGACTGGATGATGGCAAACGATCTCCAGACATTGTATTACCTGAATAAATTTACACAGACAAGACAGTAGCAAATATGAAATAATACTGATGGATGTCTGTAAATTGTTTTGTAAATGCTACTGTTGCAATGGGGGCAATATGCTGTTTAGAGCAAGGACATGATCTAGACCTCCAGAGATAAACCTTGGGATAAACATGTTTTATTTCTACACTGTCGAACCATAAAGTTGTAGTTTATTTTGTCAATCATTTTAGGGACTTAATACTAATCAACACACAGTGGCTCTTTACAAACTCTTGGCTCAAGAAACTGATTTAAATGCATTATTTGACTAAGGCCATGGCTTGTTAGCGACAAAGAAACTCAGATGCCTGCAAATTCAATATAATCACTCCACCAATACCAGCCCTTGCACACAGTCCCTTCCATCATCAGTGTGTGCCCAGCATTCAATCCGGCCTCAGTGTTCTTCAATAAAGTCCCCTCTGACAAACATGATGGAGAGCCACTCTGCTTTAGAATGGGATACTCAGAAAACGACTTGATGATAAAATATTGCCATCCTGGCAGTTGACTTGCCAATCCAAATTAAAAAAAGTTAGAGTGGCCAGGTTTATGCTTCACCCTTCACCAAAGCTATATTTCATGCTTTTACACCTGCTACACACTCACATACTCACACACTAACTCACCTGTCCTTTTCCAGTAAGGGTTCACCCAACCCTGCTTCACCCTACCCTTGAGTATGTAGACCTCATCATCAACCTATAAATATGAGATGAATATGGGATATATTGACCAACAACACAGTTTTGACTGGAGAATAACTTACAGCAGGGATACTCCTGAGTATGAATACATTATTCTGCAATGCACAAATTGTTTTCATTACGTAACGAATATTTTTTTTTGTCAACTTTTAAATTTTTGGCTTTACCTGGCTATGTGCATTGGCTGGGGTAACACAGTAGCTTACATTTTGTGCACTGCTACACAAATAGTCAAATTATTTTGCTTGCTGCTAACTACTCATTCAAGAGGGCAGTGTAAGTAGTTGTTTTCCCCTTTTATTTTCCCACTGTTTCTGCCCACCTGAAGTCCTTGCTGAGCTAATATTATTTGATAGGCCATAGTGAGCACACAACTATCAATAGAAAGTTGTTTTTTTTTACCATTGACATGAGCTTCTTCCGGCTTGCCAAGGCTATATTCGAAAGATGTGTGTATGACCCAACAACATCAAGTATACACATTCAGCCTCTAATAGCATATTGAATAAAGCACAATGTGAGTAGAGCTCCAACAACAACAACATTTAACGTCACCTGCAGTTCAAGTATCTACCCAACAGTTCATTACATAGGTGTATTTAGTTTTTGGATCGTGTACCAGAATCAGGAATGAATCAGAAATTTCTTCTCTTTTTAATCATACTTTTTGACAATATGGGTTGGGAGTTTGAGAATACACACATCTACATGACATGTAAGTCAAATATATTTTTATATTATTTATGTCACATTATTGTTGAACAAGGACTTTAGTGCCTTATTACATTAGTGCCAATGACACCCTCACAGAAACATGCCCAGTTCAGTCCAAACCATTTTCACTTCCATCCATCATAATACAAATTATTTTACTTTTGCTTTTGAGACACAAATCAGAAATTTGAATCAAAGAACGGACCTGGGTTCTACAACATGAAATTTTGCTGCATAGTTCGCAAACTGATCTCATTCCAACTTTTGCAACTTCTGTATTGCTGTCGAGACGACTTGATTTTTTATTGCTGCCGCCGCTATAGCCCTTCATCAGGAGGAAAAAGCATCAAAAAGTTAGAGGGTAGCTATCAAAATAATTGCAACATGCAGAGTGTTCCCTTTACTTGAACCAACATGGTGAGAAGTAGGGATTTTACTGATATTATTGTAGATGTACAATAAAACAGACTGAGAAGTCTTTGAGAGCTTGGATTCGACACAGCGGAAGGAAACATAAAGAAACTGGCTATCCAGCTGGGGTTGAGGTCAATGAGTACTGCATCCACATGAATTACAAGATGAATCACTGAAGCGTCTCCCTCTGTCTACCACATTTAAAGCGCCATTGATGAGGTTTAATGGTGTTTTATTGTGTGAATTGGACCTGTGAGGCCAGGAAGGGGTAGAAGAAGGAGAGCTATGACTTTTCACTGATGTTTTATATCCAATTATCTTCATGCTGAGTGGAGGGAGGAATGGCAAACACAGTCTAAATGGTGCGTTTCATATGTGGTCAAACTCACTTCTAACCTCAGGCTGCAAATATCAGCTGAGCATGTGCTTTGGGTTGTTACTTTCTTATATTAGCCGATACACTAGGACAAGAAGAGGATTGCATAGCAATTTCCTATTTCCAAACCATCAAAAATTGTTGAATCTGGCAGCCAAATCTGCACCAATGTGCAAAAATAACTGCACTGTTGGTAGATAGAATCTAATATTTTTGCAATTTATCAATGTATTTTGGCTCTGTTCACCTGGATAAACATTGTTTCCATAATGTTATTAATATCTCTGTAATATATTACTATGGCTCACACAATATGCAGTGTGCTTACCATTATTTCTAATCTTGCCTTACTGTAACATTATCTAATTTGTCACCTGTAGTGTCTTATCGGGCATATGTTGTACAAGTGTCTTGGTTGTATTCACATCTTTGTTACAGCAGTCAACTGCTACCATCTCTGCTCTGATCAGATGCAACACAGAATCTTCTATATACATTTTGATATCTGTGAAAGAAATGATGTGTGTAAACAATAATAACATAATTAAAGTGCAAGTAGAGATACAGGGTATGAATGTATGTGTGCTTTTTATGTACAGATAAAATATGAGCAGTGGAGATGAATGTAGGAGAGAGATGGCAAGCAAGCAAACACAGGCAGGATGGAATGACACTATAAGAAAACAGAAAATATTGTCAGATTTAGAATAGTACTCATGACTAGATCATATGAACACAAGCAAAAGAGGCTAGTCGTCTCAAGGCCAAATTCCCAAGATGAAAAGTTAATAACTGTGAATTTTCTGTGTTTAATTTCTTGATAATTTTCAGTTTAATAAAACACTGCAGTGAAATGAACCAAAATACATTTTTATACAGAAAAGGCAATAACCTGAGAAAATAACCATTGCTAATTAAGTTGAGCTTCTGAAGTAGCACAGGAGTTATGGTGGCTCTCTGCTGAATCGTTTCTAGCATGACAATAAACTGACAATAAACACTTGTGACTGTTCTCAGCTATAACAAATCACACTTAATTGCTTTGTATTGTATGTGTACAGATTTTGTAATATGTGAAATTGTGGGTGTCAGTGAGTCATATCTATTTTTCTCCACTTATTGCAAAGCTCCATTTAAAGAAACAGAAATGTGTGAAATTAACTATCAAACATTTAATATTTTGAAGGTGTCATCACATAGAACTTAGTCAAAGGTTAAAACTCACTGAACAAAAATACACCAACTGTTGAAGTATAAAATCACAGGTGTTGACTAAGTTTATAGCCAGTGACAGTTGAACGAAACAGGGGTGCCCCCAGAAAAATTTCCCAGGGGTGGCCAAATGGGGCCATTGAAAATCCTGGGGTGGCACACTAAACCAAAAGCCATAACTGAATTTCAGGAATTCTATTATGCAGTATATAGACTAGTTGAATACTACATAAAAATATGAGTTAGAATCACAGACTGATACTTCCTGGTTTCATATTTTACAGTTGAAATTGTCTAATGTCCATAGACTAAAACCAGTTCAGTTAATATTCCATAAAAATCCTGTCTGGTGTGTTATCTGTATGTGTTAGGCAATTAATTGTTCTTTAAATAGGCAAGTTAACCTTTTCCTTAAAAAGACAAATACAGCTTTTATTTGTAGGAGTGTATTGACGGGGAGGAACAAAACATTTACTGGGAACAAGCCAACTCAAGATTACAGACATCAGGGAGCATAAATATTTTTCTTTAAATTCAAAGTGAAATATATGATATGTGTCTGTATAGAGTTGTGTAATTATTTGTTAACATACTAGGTTTGGTGTTATTATACAAAACACTTAACATGAGAGAGCGAGAGCGAGAGAGAGAAAGAGAGAGAGGAGTGCATTGACACAAGTTACAGTACCACAAACACAGATTAAGAATGCAGTATTTAAGCAAACACAACCAAGCTCAGAACAAATGAGCCTACAGGGCCATAAGCAAAGAGCAGTGAGCTCAACACCAATTAAGTCAATGACGCGCACAGACAACGTTTTAGGGATCCAGACCATTTCTATAGCTGCTTTCCACAGAGATCCTGCGATCATAATGGAAAGAATGTCGGCCAATATATATCTCATTCGCAGCTCTGTACCTTTCATACAGCGCAGCGAGCCAGCAAACTGGCCTAATAATCCCGAATTAAAAGGCAGTATGAAAGTGGCTATATGACAACAACATTATGACAACAACCGTAATCCATAGCCTAGTCTCAACCGATCCAGCACAACAATTTGCCCATGCAGGGACCAGCAGTAGAGTCAGGATGATAAAAGAAGCTTTCACTCACCAGAGCTAAGGCCTCACGTGAGGAGAAAGGCGGCCTGGCAGTTTTTCCTCTGAGCAAACCTCTGGGTTACTGAAGTTTTTCAGACAGCCCGTCGACTCGTCGTAGCCCCTCAGTGTTTGTTTTTGCTGCTCAATGGAGCGCCTGTTGCCATGTTTACCCTTTTAAGTAACATTGAGCCCAGTTTCACAGCATCGTCCAGATGACTCCCGCTGTTCTCATGTTTTGCAATCCTCTCAGAAAGATTAAGATGAAAACTGGCACAGGACGGTCTCCCTCAAAGCATAACGTTAACACACGGCCCTGTCAGGGATCCAGTGTTCGCACCACGTTAGCTTGCTGTTAGCGATGGTGCTAACCTGTTGCTATCTGCAGACTGTTAGCTCTCACACACAGTACAATACACAAAACTGTGTAGCACTGTGACAAACTTATTATAAACTAGCCAGGCTTCTAACTGTCTCTGTACATTAATTAAATTACACTTTTCTTTCTTCTGCAGCTTGTCACACACAGACACTTTCAGCACAACACCTGTTAGTCCCACCCCTTAACCAGTCACAATTTTCTTCTTCTTCTTTTTGTTTTATGGCAGATTGCACCACATCGGAGTATGTAGCATGAACTATGTTTGGTGGGACTACTTATAATATAATAATAATAATAATAAAAATAATAATAATAATAAAAATAAAATAGTAGAAAAGAAATTAAATAAAACAAACAAAACTAACCAAAACAAACAAAAAACCCAACTAAATCCTATTCTATATCCCTATATTTTTCAAATATTGTACTACTACTTTCTGTGTATCCTTTACCCTGTCTCCTGTTGCGCCTAATAAACATTCAAGGTTCCACTTCCTTCCTGCCTGACTTATCTTTTGATTTAGCCTCATCCTCTCATCCCTATATTTCCTACAATGTAATAGTACATGTTCTTCCTTGGACCTACATTCCAAACATGCCTACAAACCAATCATCTGATTGACTTTTGCCCAATAAAAACAATGTTTTATTTAACCCTGTATGAAAAACCTCAGCCTGGTTAAAACGCTGTCCTCTCTTCAGTTACTTCTATTTACACCCTGAGCATTAATAGATCTTGCAAGCTTTAATATTTCCTTCCACTTTTATCCACATCCCACATGTCCTGCCATTTCTTCATCATTTCTTTTTGATTATCGCCTTAGCTACTCCTTTTCGAAGGGGTATATTTATATTCATTTATCATTCATCCTGGTTGATTTTTTAGCTATTTTGTCTGCTCTCTCATTCCCTTTTATACCTACGTGGGCAGGTACCCAGCAGAATCTCACATCTATCCGTAGTGTCTGTAATCTAAATAAACTTTGTTGGGTTTCTAGAATTAGATTCTCTATTAGATTTCATATTTTGAATAATATAAAGGGCTGCTAGAGAATCAACACAACACACCACTCTGTCTGGTTTTACTTCCTCAACCCACTGCCGTACTACAATAATCGGCATCATCTCTGCCGTTTACACTGAAGCCTGATCAGTTTTCCTTTTCCCAATGCTTACATTCATTGTTGGTATATATATTCCTATTCCTACCTTGTCCTTTTCATCTTTAGATCTGTCTGTCTAAATATTACAAGTAATTGTAATATTTGCTCATTATGTACTGACTTGCCAGATGTCCTTTCCCACTCTCTTCCCATTTGCTCTTTAGTCCCAATATATTTAAGTCTATCTAAGTTTTTAGAAATAACCAAATAGGGATATTACTGTTAAGTGTAGGGGAGTTAAACAAGGTATTATTTAAATCTATATTCCTCTGATTTAGTCTTTGTTACCCAGCCAAAGCCATTACCTTTAAAAGAACTATACTCCCAACATTCCTGAATAACACTCTTTGCATGGTTTTCAGTCACAATTTTAGAAACGTGATTGCCATCTACATGGACGAATCGCAGGCCTCTCCTAAAATAAACATCACAGTCTGTCACACCTCAGGGTCAGAGGTTACACTTTTAAAGTGACAGAGCCTAATATGCTATTCACCTTTTAACTCAAACCAAGGGGTTACATAATATAAACAGTATATAGCATTTTATGCATATTCTCCTTGCCTGGGGGGGCCAGTGGGGTGGCCACCCATTTTCTTAGGGTGGCCGTGGTTCCTTTTGGGGAGTGACAAGATCAGAGATTATCATAACTGTACGTATTCTACTTTCACAAAAGTAATATTGGCTAAACTTACACTCATTCATTCACATTACATTTAATTAAGTTGGCAAGGCTGTCCTCCCAAGACAAAATGACAGCATTACTTGTTTCAACAAATGCCTAAAAATGACAAATGTGTACATAGTGTGTAGCGTGACTTTATTCTAGAGCCAAAAAGTCAGCATAGGGAGGAGGTTGTGGTGGATGATCGCATCAACAAAAGGGTGGACTTGCAGTTTGCTTCGGGTTTCCTACCGTAACGTAACGCGTCAAAGTTATGCAACGTAAGTGTAATATAACTGACGTAACTAACATGCTTATTTTGATACAAACCATGATCTTTTCCTAAACCTAACCAAGTACATTTGTTGCCTAAACCTAAACAAACTCAACCGTTTCACAAAGTTATCCACGTGTTAGAAAGGCTTTCTAGCAGCCTGGAGCATCTCATACTTTGTCTGTATGAAACGCTGAGGGGCGTGAGAAACACGTCGGTATTTGACGAAATAGAATAGGTTGGTTTTTCCCTAAGCATAACCAAGGTTATTATTAAAACCTTTTTAAATCTTTTCCTAAACATAACTGACAGTTGTCATCATAAAGTGATTAGTAATTTAGGGTTTTAAAAGGCAGTTGCAAATGATGTCATCCTGCCAATGTGTGCATCAAAATACTTCTACATGTCATTTTAGAGGGCAGTTACAAACATAATTCATTGTTTATTTTGGAAGACTTGATGACAAATCCCCCTGTAGAAGCTGAGTGTACGTTCCCCTACAGCGAAAGTCATTATCATCACTCCCTCCCTGCTATGCTAAACTTGGAGTTTCCTGTATTTACATAATAATTATAATTTATAAAATATATAAGTTTACATGAGTACGCTGACTGAACTTAACTTTAGATTTTTGATCACATTTATTCAGCATGGCCTTCCATAGAAACAAGAGGTAGATGTCTTTAAAAAATATTAGTCTCCCTCCAAAAGTAACAACTAAGAGTGTGTTCTGTGCCACAGTGCAAAAGTTTAGAAGAGATTTACTGCTGTATTGATTACTATTATAAGTGCATTCACATCTTGTAAAAAGAAAACAACACAAAACAATTAAAAATTGTCCAGTGCAAATTATCTGTAGTTCAATAATTTCTAACCTTTGAATGTCTATGTTACATAATCAGCACTGCATGTTCTTTCCTCCGATTTGTATTTACTTTCAATTAGCTATTAACATTGCAAAAGGGCTTTGTTTACTATAAAATGTCCTCTAGGAACAGTTCAAGTTTAGGGTAGATGGGAACATCAAATCTGGGTGAACTAAAAGCTCCTCAGAATACTGGGATAAAACATATTTTTTTAAATTAAACAATGCATATACTAAGCATTGAATATGTCAGGAAAATTTGCACAAGCTAATTAGCAGTTAATTTTCATTGTACTACAGATTAATTGGTTCACATCATCAGTCCACCTCACATAAAACACACTGCCAGTCACACTATTGTAAAGGTGAGATTCTTTGGAGGGGTCCAAACCATTCTGGATTTCGTGTCATCTTGTGCAGTTTTGAATGAAAGAATGAATATGACCGTAGCACCATCTACCAAAATAATGCCCTGTCAAATGTTGCATATTCTTCCTGTAGCATATTCTTCTTTCATATACTTCTTTAACATCACAGCCAAACATTTTCTTCCAGCTCTGGCTGTAGATGCGTTTCCACAGCCCTGAAAATAGTTGGTTTGAGAAGTGTTTAAGCAAGTCTGATATCTGTGTACAATAACAGCTGACTTCCTTGGATTGTGTTGGCTACATGGGCTCATGCTCTGATGAGATGGACTGCTTTTCATGTTTCTGCCAGATGCTGAAAGATATTGCCTGCTTGGGTAATAGAGCAACTGAACGGACAAAAGAAAAAATCTAGAAAGTGATAATGCAAATGCCATATCATGTCCTTCTGCAACACTGATTACACCAAGTGGTATGACTACACATGGGCTATCTAGTCTTGCTGCTTCTTTTGACTTGTTATCATTACACATTCTTACCATTAAGTCAAATAATGCTTATGATTTCCAATATTTGTTTGGCTTATGAGCAAAATGTCTCCCATACAGGTATTAATAAAATGTGTCAACATGGGAAAATTTTACAGAAGCAGTTAGGAGCTGATATATCTCAGAGCCACTGAAAGAAAATGGTGAAAAACCGTGTGAGAGACCAGCACTGTTTTTCGAGATTTTTTTTCCACATCGCCTACCATGGGACCTGCAGCACTGCAATAACAGGTCTAGGTCAGAATACTGTTGTGTCGTTCAAAGAACGTTTTGTTCATTTGACCTAATCTTGTATGTGACTCAGGAGGAACGGGTTGTCTCAGTGAGTGATTCGTTCATTTTCACACATGCGTGAATAGTCTTGGACTCTTACGTTCACTCGTTACACAGCAGCTGCAAGGTCTCCGGCAGCACAGGAAACAGAATTGATTAGTTCAGGACTCATAACTGTGGGTCTCTGGGTTTAAGTCGTTCATTTGTCACGTGACATCTCGCTACTGTGGAGCAGGAATGAACTGATCGTTCAGCGCTCACATGGGTCCTCCTCGGAGTCTATCTTCACTCGGCAGGCTGACTTACTGCCAGCACCGGGAATGAGAGGCAAGTCTGTTGTCAGGTAACAGTCACTGGACTGACATATATCTAATATCTATTTTGATAATTTTGTGACATTTAATAAAGCGTAACATTATTATAGCGCAGTAATGTTGTGCTAAGTTATAGTTTTAACACAGCCGTACTGTAAATTTAGTCCTGCTAGTGTTTGCAGCCAACAGCTGATGAGAGTTGTTCCGGGTCCACTTCAGAGCCCTGACAGGGATCTACCGAGAGCCGAATTACCTCCAAGGTCGTCTCCTCTCCAAAACAAACGGACCGGCTCATAAAAACAGTAAAAAACAGCCACATAGCAACGTTAGCGTTAGCCCTGTGGTTTGTTTACAGCTAACAGCTGATCCTGTCCACCAGAGAACGCAACGTAACTTTTACTTTTTATTTATCGACAGAGCCGCGCTGTTGTTTCACCGCTCCTCACTGGTGAACAACCTGCAGTGTTTCAGATTATTATTAAATTTGTTAAATTTTAATCATTTCATCTAGTGTGTCAAGCTTATTACTTCAGTATATTCCCTGTAAATCTGATGTTAATATATAGATTTTACTCATTGATAGGCGCTGGGCTACTGTATGAATGAGCACTTTAGAGATATAGTGATAGTAATTATAATTATATATATATATGGCTGGTCTGGTAGTATACTCAGGAAAGATTGTGAAAATGGATGGATGTAGCCGGAGTAGTGGCTTAATCAAATATTGACAACATATTTCTGTGGTTTTTACATGGTTTGAATTTGGTTGTGGCTCCATGGGGCTTTATAGAACCATGATAGAGAAAGATCAAGAGGTGAATTTATGCATTAGACTTTGTCAATTAGAGCAAGCCAGGCAGCCTTCTGTGTTTGAGAACTGCAGTTTTTTTTAAATCACCTACTAGAGGGCTACAACGCCACAATAACCATCCTAGTTAAAATTAACGAAACGACACAAAAAAATATAAGTTCATTTTAATGAACAAGATTTGGTCAATTTGATTCAATCACTTCATTTCAGTCTTACAAAACTCCACCATAGTATATGTTCACTCACATAGTAACAATACTTCATTGACTAACCAGCTGAATACTAAGTGCAAGAGTTGCATGCAATAGCTTGTCAATTGTTTTTCCGGTCACAATGCTATCAAATAAAACAGTCCCTTCAGTCATGGTTTCAATAGTAAACTGTCATAGGAATGACAATTACCGACAAAAACATTATATTATAACCAGAAGCATTTAAAGAAACATTAATTACAAAGTGTCTTTTGTATTTCAAGCAAATAGGAGGCTTTTTAATGAAGTTTAACAAAACTCCCGTCACCGCTATGCATCATGGGATTTCTGAGGGACGGCCTTTAAAGCTGATAGGCTATAACGTCCTCAAATTCCACTGGAAGCCATGAGAATCTTGCTTCCTCTTGTGTTGAATGACTGCGTTGCAGGTGTGTGAGCCTATGACTTACAGGTATTGCAGGATAAAACTGTGAAAAAACAGATGGCTCTCACGAGATGTTTACAAATGCATTAAACTCCACCTGTATGGCAGTAGGGGGCAGTAAAGACCCGTGGGGGGGTGCAGAACAGGGGTCTCATTTATAAAAAAGTGCCCACAAACCTCACTAAAAGTGTACGTGTGTCCAAAAGACAAAAATGGCTTACGCCAAAAAAATATTTCCTACTTGTACGGATGTTCCCTTTATAAATCACAATCAACTTGAAATGTGGCCTATGTGAGGAAGCACCATATGCTTACAACTGTCTATAAATGGTCAGTGGAATTAATATTAATACATACTGACAGCGGGAAGAAAAGGAGGCAAACTCTGACAGAAGAGCTACAAAACGAGATTTAACTCAGTGTGACACTGACGTTCCTTTTGGTGAAGCTGAAGTTGTTTGGTGGGTAAAAAAACGCACTTTCATGCAACACTTGTTCACCGGAAGTAAAGGGGCGCCAGAGCTCCATGCCCTTTAGAACTGATCTGCAGGAACGGGGCATTCCTCCTGAGTAGTGACGTCACTGACCGAATGATACACACACACACACACACGCGCGCGCACAAGACGGGATGACCCAGGTACTAATTTGGATTCCCCCGTTTGAAAAGAGAGTAAACCAAATGCATTCCACCTGTGTTTAAACATATATTTAGGTTACACAAAGAGTCCACTCACTTAACAACGATGGCGATGAGTTAAAAGAAATAGCCTGTGACTTGTTGTAAACGACAATGAAATAGTGTTATTTTCCAAACAAACAGCGCATCACATCCATACGCTGGCGCACAGCGTTTGGCTCGATTAGGAAGCAAACATGTGATAACAATATAGTATGAAACTATGCACTAGTATTTGCTCAACTGACGCATTGAAAACGACATCAATTTAAATGTAATTTGTCCTCCTGTTCATCTTATTTATGAGAATAAACTGTACTGCATACAAGTAATTAATATGATTCCTAATTAAACGGTCCAACACATTTGAGGTGTTCTTTTGCAGAAACAGAATCTCCGCTTGTGTTTATTATCCTCAGTCATGGTTCTTTTTGTGCGCCGCAAATTATCTTAAATTATGTTTTTTTTATAGCAAACTTCAGAGAAAATCAATCAAACAATTGTCTGATTATTTAGAAAGGCTTTAAGCCTGTACTACTCAGAGGTAATATTTCGATATATTTTACACAGATGTAGGACTATTCACTTGAAACAGTTTCATCCTTCTGCCATGTGAATCACCGTTTCTCATTTCTCCTCTTTATGTGCGTACACATGGTTCAGAGTTTACTTACAGGATGCACATTTTCAATGTCTTCAACGAGTTAGTTTTTCATAGATCACAACCTTTGCTAGGGAAGTGGCGTTAGTTGTTGTCCCCTATATTGTAATATTTATTTCTAGTTACTGTATTGTCCTCTTCTGTGTTACTTTCTTAGACCAATCATCTGTTTTTCCTGCAAGATCTTAATTATTAGCTAGTAAACAAAATATGTCAGATGTGATACGTAAAAAACAGAAGTTTAAATGGATTGATGATAAAACCGAGTTTAACAACAGCTTAATCTTTTAAGAAGACCTCTGGCACATGAGTCTATTTGAGAAACTGTTGAAAATGACCTGGATTGTACTATTAAAGACATTCTAGATCAAAAGACTGAAGATCTTGATGAAAAAGCAAAAAAAAATATTCCATCGCATTGCAGAGATTTCTCACCATGGTAAAACAAGGAGAAAAAGACCAGAACACACTAACTTTGTCAGTGCCGATCGCTGAGGATTTTCACTCTTCAGAGCAGAAGAATCAAAAAGGAAGGGACTGTTTTTGAAGAAATTTTAAAAAACATGCCAAAAAACAGCAGGAATAAAGCTCAGCATATTTTGGATAAAAATATGCTCACAAAAAATACCTGCATGGACTGAACATGGGGAGTTTGTGTTTAACGGTAATGTTATTAAAGGGTCTCGTGTATGATTTGATAAGAGGAGTGACTGCTTCTCACAACGTGACTGACAGCCAGAGACCTACAGGTTGGGATGAATATCTGCAATCGTTGGCTATATTGAATATACCTTTATCAGTTGTACCAAATCAACAGGTCAAAAGAAAAATTGATGAGATTAAGAGTAAGACGTCTGTTTGTTTGCGTTGTTTTTAAGATACTTTCCAGTTGCCGAGTACAATTGATGATACTCCCTGATGGCATTCCCACTGGTAAAGTTGGGTTGAAAGGGTTTTGAAGGTTATTGTTGGCTGTCAACGTATAAACATAAAAACTCTATATCATAATGGTTAAATGTAAATGGATTACGCGCATAACTACCTGTAAATGCCTCATGATCTACAAATCCTACTACAATAAATTTAGGTATTTGTCCCAAGAATATATTTTCTTGATTACAAACACGAGTGCCCGTTGGGACACTAAAATTTTTAAGACAGACTCTGTCTATGGGATATTTAACATTGCCATGCGTTAATGCCTTAGCATGTGCTAGCTTAACAGCTGGAGATACGGTGACTTTCTTTACAAACAGGCTTGCTGACATAATGTTAACCCGAAAGTCGTCTACAGTGTTGCACATTAAGCAAAATTAGTTTTTAGCTCTTATGAATCTTATCTTGAGTCTACTCCATTTATCATTAACTTGTCTTGAAAAAACAAGTCAGAATGTAAAGGGGATATTAGCTCCACTACGCGGCCACCTTGTGTGTACTCCATTCTTTTAACTAGTCCCTCATTGCGTCCTCCAGCCGTTGCGTCGTCCATATGACCTGCTGTATCCATGCAAAATAGTCCGGATCCAAACTTTGTCTGCAGAGCTTCCTTTCCATAGTTAAAAGGCACTCTCTTATACCCCTGTAAGGATATGTGTTTGATGATTGCGTTATGAGTTGGTCCCCCAACGATATGTCGACCTGTGAAAATATTGTACATCCAGGGTAGTTGATAAAGCCCACTTCGTCTGCTTGATCCAGGTTTCCGCCATTAGCTTTGGTGTTTTTTACACGCGTGTACAGAAACTATTGTTTAGATGCAGGTAGTCCTCTGTACTAGCTCAAATAATAAATTCAAGGGGTGCAGAGTCTGATATCACTGCTAGAGGAGGGAATGTTTTGTTCATAGTGTGTATGTTAGCGTTGTCTATACTGTAGTTTGTGTCTGATTTTATTTTATTATTATTTTATTATTGTGTTATGGTATTTTTGTATGAGTAAGCACATCGTGAGCAATGTACAATCCTGAGTCGGATTCCTCGTATGTGTACACATACCTGGCAATAAAACAGATTCTAATTCTGATGGGGTAGCCTTTTTGTTGCTCTGGAGTCCCCATTCTTGCATTTTGAATGATAGAATCGTCCTTGCATGATCTAAAAAAGATGTAGGATTCTGGGTCGTAGACTTCAAGGTCTGTCTCTACACGGTAGAGCTCTCCAGGCACAGAGCTGCACCATTGTGTGGTGTAGACTCCTTTTGAAGCACTCATATCCTTACAGACTTTGTTTCTGAAGTAATTCCAGTCTTTGGCTGAAAAACTAATGTGCGGTGTGCTTTCACGAAGAAAAATTTCATCAAGCTCTCTTGTATAAAGATGAACTGTTCCGTGCTCAAACAATAATCCCGACATTCTAAAATCTTCCACCGCCCATTCAAACTGAGGCACCCAAGCCAAAATCAGCCAATGTTGTTGGGAGAGTCTTCTTTCTAGGAGCCATACTCATTGCAACAGGATCTATAATTATACGTCGTTTTGGAGTCACTCCTAATTGATTACCTGTGACGTCCATGATTGTGATGCTGCAAAGATGGCGATGTTGTTCTGCACGAAGATAGCTCTGTCCGATACGGATTAACAAAAATCGTTCGGCCACCCTGTTCCACGCTCTCGGTTAGAACTAACCCTCTATATATACAACTGACTGCTAAAGCCACTCCCAAACATCCGCTTTTAGAGGATAACACCGGACATCCCCCATACACAAACCACCCTTTTCACACCTGTCTTCACCTTTTGGTGATCGACCCCCACCACCGCTATTAGAGGATAAGACCGGACGTGCCCAAATACAAACCCCCAATTTCACACCCCTCTTCATCTTCTGTTGTTCAACCTTGCTATGACCCCCAAGTATTGTTATTATTATTTTATGTTATTTTATAATTATTATTTTTTAATGTATTTTTTAAATTGTTATTAATTTTTTTTATTAATATTTTTTTATTAATACAAAATGTATTATTAATACATTTTTGATTGCAGGACTTTATTTACTACTACTTTACGGCTACTCTACCATCACTCCAACCAGGATGGTGAGAAACTTGGGTGTCATGATTGATGACCAGCTGTCTTTGTCAGACCATATTGCAGCTGTCTCTCGGTCGTGCCGCTTTGCTCTATACAACATCAGAAAAATCAGGCGCTAACTCACTCAATATGCCACCCAGCTTCTGGTACAGGCCATGGTTATCTCTTGCCTCAACTATTGTAATGCCCTCCTAGCAGGTTTTCCAGCTTGTGCGGTGAAACCCCTACAAATGATTCAGAACGCAGCAGCACGTCTGGTTTTTGATCAGCCCAAAAGGACTCATGTCACTCCATTACTATGTGACCTCCACTGGCTACCCATGGCCTCCAGAATCAGATTCAAGTCACTAATGCTTGCATACAGAGTGACTACTGGATCTGCACCTATCTACTAAGCCCCATAATACAAGTTTACATTCCTTCTCAGCCACTATGCTCTTTGTTTAATTATCTCTCATCAAAGGAGATACTCCTTTTCACAGCCAGATGTAAATTTGGAAAGAACACCAGAGACACAGCCCTGAACTTCTTTGTGCAAACAAAGACTTTTGTGCAAGTGTGATAAGCCAGGAATGCGAAAGGGAGACACAAATGACTCCTTCCGACTCCGCCTTCCTGAGCTAAAACAATGTTTCACTATAAACTGTTTTGTTCTTTTTAAATAATAATCCTTGCTAAGTTAGTAGTGGCGCTGCCTCCTAGGTTAATAGTTATCTTACCATGTTGTTGCTATCTGTGAAAAGAATCTAAATAAGTTAATTTTTGCAGTGTTTTAATTTTCAGCAAGGTTAATGACATTCCTTCATTTTATGTGTAACCAATACTTGTTCCCAACACTTTGACAATTCCTGTAGAAAGGATATGATAAAGAAATGTCATCCTATACTCGATTAATTACCAGCTTGAATTTAAGGTTAAAAATGACTAAATTCCCCAGCTCCTAAAAAGATCGTTTTAGGATCAATCAGAGCTATCCTCATGTAACCCAAGCTCCCCCAAGTGGACAAAATAGGTATTACATGTCATTCTGAAATGCTAGCCTCAAAGTTGAACTACTGACAATTGTTTTCCTTTTATCAAGTTTATCAATTAAGGTTTGATTGTGGGAATATATTTGATTACAATACGCGCAAATAGTTTTGATTAGACATATTAAAAGTTTAAAGAAAAGTCTTCTCAGCCAGAAACAAGCCCTCAGGGAAACAAAGGACTGCCCTCTGGGAACCACGCCCCAACCAACAAAAGCGCGACTTCACTCTCTTCTCTCTTGTCCTCTGCTGGTTCCTGGCATCCTCAAACTGTGCGTTGGCACGCGCCCAGCGCGCCCCGTCTCCAGGCGCAGCGAACACCCTTTGTTCTTTTCAAGCTACACACGCGAAGCGCGGCGACATCGATTTTTCCCTCGTTTCCAGCAACTTACTTGTTGTTTTATTTTCTTTCTTTTTGTTTGTAAACATTATCAGTCCATTAAGTTACACAAGTTTAATTGAAGAACGACGAAGTTTTAAGCTTTATTTCGTCAAGCTAACTTACACTGATCCCCGACTCCTGGGTCAACCATGTGGTCCCACCAGCAATAACAAAGGACGACCAAACCTTTGACCCGCGCCAGGGTTGGCCCCCACTGCAAGTTTATTCAATAAGCCTACAAAAGACGGACCTCCGGAGCAATTCCCTGGCAGAGAAAGCGACTGGCTGACGGCTTGAAGCTGTCCTAACCAAGAATGCACGGACTCTGCCAGTGTGAGGCCGTTTTACCAGCAACCCGGCAGGGGGAGACACAAGCAAAACCCTGCATTTTGTGATCAGTGATGTCCAATAGTTGGTTAGTCCAGCATATTTAATCCTTGAAACTCCTAGACAAATTTAACCGAGTTATCATCTAATTGCATTCATTAGCTGCTGTATGAGTCAAATTCTCCCACAGTAGAGCTCCACATTCTCATTGTTTAGCCATTGTTTATTACTTTGATGTATATGTAACCGCATTTATATTCACCTTAGGTAGTTAATAAATTTTACTGTAAGTCAACCAAAGAAATTCTGTGTGTATTGCCCGTCTCCAAGTCCCTGTCAAGAGAATTTACCCTTCGATATGAGATTGACTGACTGATTTAAGATAATTGAGCGATTGTTAACTAACTGATCACTAGTAATTGTCTAGTTATTAACCATACTCAGAGGTCCGGAGACTCTGGGCGAATTGGATCTCTGGTGGTTCCCCGCGAAACGAGAAGCTTTGTGAATTAATATTTTCTGAATATTAAAAATTCATAATTGGGTATTAATTCTCATTGATTTGTTAAAACAATGTAGTCATGCTACACTAGTATGTATTGTCAGCTGTAGATCTCTTGCTGTATTTGATGCTTTATTGATGCTGGTATGTCACTTTGCCAAATGAGTAAATGTAAATGATATATGCATATTGTTATTGTTGTTGTTGTTGTTATGCATGTTGCTCTGAACATTATGATTAAGTAATATAAATCAGAAATGGATTTTGAGATTTGCTTCATTAAATATGCAGTGTAAACATGAAGATGAACGTGTAAATCTTGGGGGCGGGTTCTGGTCTAAACTTCAACTTCTAGCAGATAAAACACATCTGTTATAGTTAGTTAAAGTGACTCATCAAATACATTATATTTCTATTAGTATTTTTTTCCATATGTGAACATGTGAGAAATGCAATGTCCCCTTATAATGTTTACCTCAAACCTATTAGGTAACTTTGTTTTAATTTGACTTTGGCTTGTAAAAGTGGTAATTTCAAAACTGTGGTGGCTGGTAAACACAATCATCGCGGATTCCAGTGGGGATTACAACTATTGTCAAGAAGTGGCATATTCTGTATACAAATGTAATGGTTGAACAACTCTGGGAGAGTTAAAATGTACTGTATGTAAGAAAATAAGTGACAAATGGAATTTAAGTTTCCTTTGTATATCAGTCATCATATCATTACATCTGTTACTGCTACCACTCACCACTGTGGCTGTCAACGTGGAATGAAAAGTTCTCACAATTCAACTCGTAAGTACAACGACTGTATGTCCTTGGATGAAAATGCCATTCGTTTGTGTTTGATTATTACAGAATCATGCACAAGATAAAACCTTATGGACATCTCTTATTGTTGCCACTATCCTGATACACACACACACACACACACACACACACACAGACATCAATGTTTTCCTCTCTTCCTATTCACCGATTCAAATGTATTATAGAGACAGAATTAATAAATGACTGCATTTAACATTGTTACATTTATAGATGATTAATAGTTCAGAAAGTAATTCCCTTTCTTAATGAAATGCATTTCTTTGAATATATCCAGATTCAAATTGTTTGTGCTTAAATAGCTTCTCTAAATTGATTTTCTCCATTCATCATTGTTTACCATGTCATGAAATGTGCTGTCTAATCAATTAATTATTCTGTGCAATTATTTATTAAAACTTAATTGTATTTCCACATTACTGCATTTCATTTGCATAAAAGGAATTATGCAAATGAAATGCTGAAATTTCATTTCAGACCTCCAGTTGAGTATCTATCTATGTCGCTATCTAACACAAATAGCATGTTCATATACATAATTGAAAAAATAAGACTGCTTTACTGGTGTGTTTACAAGCATTACTGATGAAAACAAACATTTAACAGCATTAGAAAATATTTGAGTTTAATACAGTAAACAAGCTGTCAATTATTTTGTGAGATGTTGGAATTTACAATTTATTTTGAGTTTTTGGTGGGCCAAACCTCTGAGTTTACACTTGCATTACTAATTGCACCTTAAGACTCATACACGAAACTAAATGGCTTGTTTATATAAGTTCAAGTCACGGTAGTCCACTTGGTCAAACCTGTTAAACCTGAACACACACCCGCTCTGCTGATGTAGGCTCAGGCTGACATAAACACAGACTTTCACACACTCTGTTGCTCATGACAGCATCCGAGTGTATGTAAGGGTGAAGGTTTGTGTTCACTAGTCTCCTCTAAGGAAAGCCTTGTCATTCTGTTGGTCAGAACAGCATGTAAGCAACAAAGAGAAAAGATTCAAACCGACTGCCTGGCAACTCCGAAAGCAAAGGGTAAGACCAATACTAGTTTTCTCTACTCTTAATGACCATCTCTCACATCCTTTCCAAGTTGCTTTTATAGCCAAGGAAGCTGATGGAATTTCATTACATATGATTGAAAACCAATGGAGTTTTGAAAACAGAATGAGATGGAATGGTGCACTCAAAATGCCAGTATACCCTCCAGATGCCAGCAATCTAATTTACTGTCAATGTTAATAAATGGGGAGCCACTGGATGGCACAGATAAGATGTTTTTCACCATCAGGGTTATCACTTAATATCTGATAATGTCTTTGGGGAGCAATTGTATCCGACAGTTAAAGCAGGGGGGCTCTACTCCTGGCAGGAGAAATGATCATCACTGTGGAAGAATTGTTAATCTGTCAAATCAATGCGACTTCACTCAATAAAGGGTTCATAAAGTTTAAGTTTAAACCGCAGTGTTAATGATTCACACTTGTGGGAGACGATTTCTCTTTAATGACACTGAACAGTTTTGCTCATAATATGCTGTGTGCTCTATTTAAAAGGACTGATACGGATTTATCTGAGAAGAGACATCTTCATCACACTGATTCAGTGGGGCACAGTGGCATGTCTCATAGAATTAATTTCACATTTACCTAAATAGACTAGGGTGTTACTGTATGTTTGTTAAGATTATAATGAGTGTTTGAGGTAGGAATGTTACCTGCGTAGTTGCAAACATTCCTAAAACCAAAGTTCCATTCCTTCCACTTTCTTTACAGAGCTGATCCAGCTATCCTAAACCACGGTATTCCACTTGCCTTTTGTAAAAAACTAAAGAAAAACTAACATACTCAAGAAATATGGGAGGAGGTGAGAGTGAGGAGTGGGATGGAAAGCATCAGGATACGATGCAAACTCAGCCCCAGAAAAACAAGGACACGGAGGGCAAGAGCTCAGGGAGCAGCTGTCCCAGGTGCTGCTTGCAGACAAAGAATTGTCTGATGAGCCCAGAGTGCGGCAGAGCACTTCAGATCTCCAACGTCATTGCCATGTGTGGAATGTGCATTGGCATGTGGACATGTAAGTCTCAACCTCAGGAGCAAGCCGCTAAAATGCTTTTATTGTAACTGCTTGGCCATTATCATTAGTTGCTCTGATGGTATTTAAAATGTCAAGAGAGTACTAGCTCAACCCTAGTACGTATATACTGTACACTTCCGTTCATTTGTCATTATTTTTATTATCTCGTTCCTCTTAAATTACAGAATCTAACCTTGGACATCTGGACCAGCTTTTCCTGGCTGTGTTAGTTCTCTGCATCCTCCAGCACCCTTCATGACAGTCTGGTTTCCTTCTAATCTGAGACATATTTCACTTTTAAGTCCTTTTCATAAGCTAAAGTTATCTTTAATTCATCATCTACAAGTTATGTTATTTACATAAACAAATTCACTGTCTGTATAAAAAGACTAACTAGAAAGACATTATGAATGAATGATTACATATTAGAATAAATGAATGATTGAATGGATGGATGGATGTGACTTTGAAGTGTAGGTCTTTGAAAAAGGTTAGCCTATTGATCACTTCTGATTTATCAAAATGCTACAGTATTTTGTCAATCCAGATTTTGTATCTGTATAGTTAATTAGTTTTTAATAATGTAAAATAACAAACAAGTGAACTTACAAGTGATATATATATATATATATATATATATATATATATATATATATATATAGTGGTATGTGTGAAGGCATAAATACTACAGTGTAACCACAACATTTTGTCTTGAAATATGAGTAAGATGCAAAACTTTAAACAAAGCATCCTGCAACAACTCTATAACAACTGTGCATTAAATTTAGTGCCATTATTAATAGAGGCCTGTAATTAAAAGTAAGATAACAGAACATATTAAATAGTTTTTAATGTGATGTCACAAGACAGTATTGACATTGCTGCCTCTTTGTGTGCCCCATGTCCTTTTTCATGTTAAAAAAAATGATACACTGACACATTATAGCACAAATGTGTGAAAATCAGAAATGACCCAGTTCATAGGTGATATTTGGTCACCCTGCATGCTGCGGCAGCAGTGGGTCTACAGGTACACCTTGTGCCTCGAAATCTGAAAGACATTTACTGTCGCTCCATGTTGGCAACTCTGTTCCTAGTAAAGAATGACCAACAGCAGGTTGGTATATTTCTGATGCAGGAAAATACAGCATATTCCCACGGTGAGCTAAATAATCTCACTTAAACATAATACCTCCATACAGTCAGCAGAGACATAAAAAAGGCATCCGTTAATTTCTTTGAACCTGAGGGGGTTAAAGAAAGCTAGGTGCAACAAAACCATTACATACCACAGTTTGACCATACATTTCTAAGGTATAAATTAATTAATTTAATTTAATTAATAAAAAATTACATGTTGAAGAGAAAGCCACTTCTTCTGACCTTGACACCTGAACTTGGGGTCACTGTGTATGGTCATCATTTTGTTTCTGTGCTCAATCTACAAGCATTTGGAGAAGACAGGGCACTTTCTCTAAGTGCTGCCAGATGTACAAGTGGATATGACTCTAAGAACAATTAAACCACTGAAGGAATGGATCACATTACACTTCAGAAACAGAAGAGAAACAGGTGCATTAGGGGAGACCGGGGATGGTTGTAACATTTTTTAAAATTTTGTCTTTATCTCTGAGCTCTTTTAAGCCAGTGCGTTCAAAATGTTATAAAACAAGTTACATGTGTCTATTAAATTGTGTAGCTGCAACACAGACAGAAAATGCATGGTTTAGTCTGAAACACAAGGAGTAAAACTTCAGAATTCACCCCATAGTCTAGGTTAATTGTGTGATGGCCTCTCTGCAGGGTTCATATTGCTGTTGGTGTGCTTTCTGTCTCCAGGTCTGCAGACCTGATTGGCAGGGTAATCAGCAGCATAGGACACACCTGGGCCAGGTGTGCCCCATGCATATAAGCCAGAGCAGTCCTCATCTCACTGCTTCCTTTATTGTGTTTGATTTCTTGTCTTTGTTTTTACAGCACAACATCCCACAGCACATTTTCGTTCATCCACTCCCTATACTACTGACTTTACAGATTCTACCCACTCATTGGCTTTGGTCATTTTCTTTTTAATAAATCATTTTGTTATTTAGTTTACCCTCGTGTCTCCTGTTTTTGTTATAGTCCAAGAGCTGAGCTGTGACAATTGTAACATACACTCGAGCTTAAATGCAACATTACATACGCTGGGGTAAAACGTAACATATGTAATAAGGATATGAGGAAACATGATATTGAAAGCTTTTTATTCAACACCTAAATTAATTTTTAACATAATTGATGTGGTGGGGTGTGTGTGTGTGTGTGTGTGTATGTAGGAGTGTTCCAAGTATCTTAGTTACTGTCAGTCATAGTAGTAGTGACTATAATAAAATTCAACAAAATGGGTGTGCATGTTTGTTCTTGTTTTTCTTGCACCGCCAAAGTTGGGACAGACATTTGGCACTCCTAGAGGGCTCATAAGGAGACTTGATGGACAATGCAAACAGAGTTTAAGTATTCCTTTACTGGGTATAAAGTCAGGCTGACAGTCAATGTTAGACAAAACAAGATCAGCAGAACAAGAGCAGATAATCTGGCAACACTAAGGCTAATGTGAGTGCTAGGTTGGTGATTATTAGATTATTAGGGGGTGGTGGTGGCGCAATGGATAAGACACCTGCCTTTGGCTCCTCTCTGGAGAGACCAGGGTTTAATCCCCCACTGTGACCTACCCACCATTGTGTTCTCTGCAAGACACTTAACCCCTTGTTGCTCCAGAGGCATGTGACCTCTGAGATGTATAGCAATTGTAAGTTGCTTTGGATAAAAGTGTCAGGTAAATGTTTCCTTTCTTTTACTGAGTCAAAGAAAACATGCTGCCACAGTGCAGACTGGCTTGGTTTTTAGCTCTGTTTTGTAAATTTGTATTAAAATTCTTATTCTATAGCATAATTTAAAAAATATTTTTACATGGTAAAGGAAAGGTCAAACATTCTTATGGTTTTAACACAAAGGTATTCTGGTCACCCTAAACTGTATGTTATCACTGAATTTTGGCTTTGTAGGGGAGCTTTGCTTACACTTCCCAGGTGAATGCCAAACAATGCAAAATAAAAGAGAAAGTCTGGAAATATAAAACAGCTTTCTAGGTCTGCCTCGGTCATCCATATTCTTCAGGGGATCTCTATGCAACCTGTTAAGCCCTGAAATCCCCCGGTACCAGGAACGACAATTGATTTTTGTGCAATTTGTATTTGGTCCCCTATCCTGCCATACTCCTCCGTGAAGCTAGGAGGCTCAGCTAGAATCCCAAACCAACCATTTTTATCCATACCAAACACACATAAACACCAAGCATCTACATGAGCTTATATCACAATATAAATTGCTCTGTGAACACTCTGTGCCTGCAGTTATTTCCATCCAGATATCTCTCATCTCATCCTATAATATGTAAGAGTAAACGTTTATGTTCTTCACATAACTTGCAGAAGGTTTTTCCATTCCTTCTATTCTTGCAGTGATGGTTACAAATATCCTGGGCTAAAGAAGATATTAGTGGTTATATTATTATATAGATATCATATATTCGAAACCTGTACAGTTTAAGGAACATTTGACCTTTCCATCAACATGTTGTCTGTCAGTACATCCGATAACAATGGCAGGTAGCACAGACATGCCTGTTTCAGTGCTGCTGCGACAACAATGCTCCTCAAAGATTGCTGTTTGTCCCCATCCATCTCACGCACTGCTCCCACTTTAACATATTGGCATTTCTGAGGTGCTTGGCGGTAATTGTCAGCCACATGGCGGCTCCTCGTTTGTTTCACTGACATTTTGCCTTTGGTTGATTGTGTATTTAACAGGGGAAGGAAAGCAAAATTAATTGGAGAGAAGCCCTAATCTGTCTGCTTGAAATGTCACCCCTGTATTGTGATGCCTAGGCTGACACAGTGGCACACAAGAGCCAGCGACAGAAGGAGAGAGAATTAGAGAGAAAGAGAAAAAGACAAATAGAAATAAAAATAATAAAGAAATAAAACAGAAAATGACAGACAACATAAAAATCATTCTCAGAAATCAATGGTGCTCAAAGACTCTAAACTTGTCCCTGTGGGTTTTAACCACAACATTACCTTACAACGATAACCAAACATTTATGTTGTGGGCTCTTTAGTTGTGTCTCTGAGCTCTGATTCAGTGTGTACCTTTTAGTGACATTGAGTGGTGAAGGTGTCGAATTGCAACCAGCGGTTCACAGTGCAAGTTGTGAAGTTGTTCTTCCGACTTCAGTGTGTGTTCATGTGCTCTTAAGTCAGAATGTGGAATCAACATGGATGCTACTACAAAGATGTGTTGGATTAGCATTATCAGAATGTATAAACAACACGCATAACCATATTATAGATTACATGTTTGCAAAATTTTTATATCCAATACGTGATTTTGCACAACTCATGAATACACAGCTCACCCCACCCTTTCCAAGCACACAGAGAACCTACGGTTTGTCCAAATTTCTCTTCTCTTATTACTTCTAATAAACCAGTCGATTTCTACTACTAACGTTACTTGTTCTTCTTCTTCTTCGTACGTATTCAACGTAGTAACGAAACTCGCTCTGTTGCGCCGTTTGTCCACTTAGGACTACTGCAGAAACATGGTGACACAACATGTAAGAGGAGCCACGGTGTATGTAGATAAAAATGGCTCATTCAAAGGTAATAAAAACCTTGAAACCTAAAAATAAAAACAATTCATTATGTAAGATCTTTATAACCACTGAAAACATTGTTATAGGTATTAAATTGCATTGCTCCTAAATTTTACACACTGAACCTTTAAATCACGTGTATTGTGTGTTTATGTAGATAGCAATAACTTGCATGAAAGCTAATGTTTTAGCTGTAAGCTGTAAGGTAAGCTAGTTCATGGCTAAAAGAGTCTGAAAATATTACAACATACTCCAAGAAAATGTTTAGTTGGATTGCCACATCTAACAACACTGGGACAATGCAAGACAAACAAACACAAACAAACACTAATATTCAATTGGTGGACGTTAGCACATTTTTTGTTGCAAACAAATTGCATTGTGTTCACCACTATGTCATCACTGTGACTGCCAGTAAGTAAGCTACTTGAGTCACCTCTACACACACACTTATGTTAAGTATTGAATAAAAGCTTTCAATATCATGTTTCTCTCACATTCCTTATATCATAATCAGTGTTGGACAAGTTACTCTGAAATTTAATATATTACTTGTTACTTATTACTCCTTAAAAAGTAATATTATAACTTTTGCTTCAATAAATAAGATGTAGAAATGTTTGAAAGCTTACAGAGTTTACAATAAATGACAATGTTCTTTGCATCTTAGACTGTGACACAATAATGGCAGTAGCTACTTACAGCTGTGGAAAGAACGCCTCTCTCCCTCGTTCTCCTTTCTGCCTTTAGTGTTTGGCTAACAGTGGACATGAACAACAAAGTCGGGTGCTGCTGTCCTGCCGCACAGTTGTGCATTCACGTCAATGATGGTGCGTTCAGTAACGCAGTAACACAGCGTTACTTGGATTAGTAACTGTAATAATATTACTGTTTTAGAAAAGTAATTAGTTACACTACTAGTTACTGGGAAATGGAATATTATTACAGTAACACGTTACTGAGTAATAGGGGTCAACCCTATTTAGTAGCAGACACATGTGACTAGTTTGTATTACTGAGCTCCAGGGTATAGGCAGAAATTTCAGAAATGTTACAACCATCCTGGGTCATACCTGTACATAGGTGACCCTTTGTGTAGGAGCATGGCCTGTGCTGAAGAAAAAAACAAATCTTCTTCAACAAGAGGAAATTAACACATTAAGGTTGAGCAGGATTTCAAGATGTTCCTGTTGCCTAAACACATTCCATCGCACAACCACAATGCCAAGACCATGTGTTGCTCCAGCTCTGAGCCATCCACACCTCTTCCACACAAACCTCATTGGGCCAAATGTGCCAAACCTGGGTGAGGCGCACCCACCTGCCTCCTCCCACCCCTGAGAAGACAATGACAGAATGGAGGAAACTCAGTCACGTGTTACTGCTTGCAGGCTGCTTCCAGATTGTCGGTAGGGAAACAGAATCTCTCCCAGCTCTTCCAAGTCGGTTTAATCACCTTCTTTTGCCAAGATGCACAGCCGGCCCTGCCTGTGATTGACTTGGCCCACAGCCAGCCTCAATACAATTTGTTGCATAAATGCTAAATCGATGGGTCATTACACTAATGAAATGACACGACAGAGGACCATGATCCTGTAGTAGAATCAAGGATCTTCATAGCTTGTGGCCATGGTTGGGTGCCAAGATTCTGAAATGTTTAAATGCTAAATTGTAGAAATTCCTTGAAGTTGGTGGTGAAAATGGCCTTTAATCCAGCCTGCGGCCATTTCTCTGTCTGTCTTAATGCGTATGTCTCGCCACACTTACACACACAGCAACTGAACCAACCATTATTGGACTGATTCCTGGTTCAACTTCCCATGAAAGCCCACATTAACATCTGTTTTCACAGTTGAGAAACACCAAATCACTCAGCACGTATTATAGGTCCTGTTCTGGGGGAAAGAATGCAGATTATATGATAAAAAAGGAATACCATCTAAGGAAGAGTAAAACAAAGGCCATGGCATCTTGGCAGTATACTCACAACCCGCCCATTAAAAGATGCTTGGACTCCTAATTCATCCTACAGAGTCAGAATCCACATCTTCCCAGGAACCTTGAAGACTCGCTCAGACTTCTCTTCTTTGAACTTTCTTTACACTGTTTACTGCCACCATGAAGATGAAAGGCGCGTGTGTGTGTGTGTGTGTGTGGGGGGGGGGTGATATAAATGTTTGGATATGCACTGTTCACTGTGTGTGTTGCACCTGTGTCTGTGTATGTCGTAGAGAGAAAGTGAGAGGGAGACAGAGAGAGAGACTGAGAGAAAGAGAATGAGACAGAGAAAGAGATGAGATTTGTGATCTCATCTGTTCACCCGGGGCCTCTCTCCAGAGAGGCCTTTTACTGCCATCAATCCTCTCCATCGAGACATCTTAAAACTCAGATGGATGGGAAGCTCTGATGCATTTCAAACATGGCTGTGATACACACTTAGAGAGATTGTGGATGGAAGCCACTCACCTTGTGTTGTGCCTGATTATCGTCCCAAGGCAAAAGAACTCGTAGGCCTGTTTTTTAAAGCATGGTAGTGCTACCGGTTATTGGCAACACCAGCAATATTGGCAAAAGCTTTTTACTATTTTTGTATCTGTGAATTAATCAACAGAGGTAAAAATCAATCAGATGAGGGGAGGCCTTGGGTAAAATAAAGAGGAGCAATGAAAACAAGGTCTGGTGCTGTCTTTTTTTATTTTAATCTATACCATTTTCTTGGGCCATTGTGTACCTTAACAGTATCCTGGCACCCCTACAATTTTCCTGTACTGTCCTATACGGACAGCCAGTTGAGCCTGTTTGATTACATATACAGCTTGTCAGGAGTCAAATTGCTGGTCTTTATGAAGATACAGCCAGGATATCAATTAGCTTAGCATAAAGACTGTCGGCAGAGGGAAACAAGCTAGGCTGCCTGTTTTAATGTGGGTTACTGCCCATAAAACCACAATTTGTTGTTTTATAATATTATTATTTATAAGAATGAGTGAGCTTTAAGGTGTTGGTTAGCTGATTTTATTACCCTTGGACAGAGCCAAGTTAACTGTTTCCCCCAGCTCCTAGTCATTATGCTATGCTAAGGTAAGCTAAGCTGCAGCCAAACTAAGATAACTTGGCTGTAGCTTCATAAGTAATGGACTGATTTAAGAGTAGAATCAATCTTCAAATCTTTTGACAAGAAAGCAAATGTCTGTACTTCCCAAAATGTTGAACTATTCCTTTAATGCAGTGGTTCTGCAGTGGAACTTTTTCTGTCATGCCCCCATCAGCTAAAAAAATTCATGCACCACCACAACACATAAAGGGATGTAATTCTTAATTCTTATCAGTCATTAACAATATCAGGGGAGCAACAACAGGAAGTTGAATTTGATTAAAATAAAATAAACTATTCATTTTTTCTGCATTAATTTCTGTAATAGCATAGCCTGCTTTGTAGTTTAACTCACCAAACTTAAACATAGACTGTATATAAAATGGACGTAGTATCTGTGACGTCATTTGTTGGTTTTTGAAGAGCAGTTTTGAAGCCCGAATTGGGTGGAGCTGGCCGTTGCCATCTTGGCAGCGCGTCACTGCGCGTCACTCCCTGATAACCATAAATTGGCAAAGAGGCGGGTCGTGGGTGGAGCTGAGGTGACATGTTGCTGAAACCAATCCCGCCTAACTCAACGTGACTGAGTAATTAATAATTAATTAATTAATAATTGGCAACACTAACGTTATATTTTGTTGAAACCAATGTTCCAGTTAACCATTAATCAGTTATTAATTACATTAACATTTACTTACATCTCAAATGAACAATTTGAAGCAAATCAATTAACCCTTTTACATAACGTTAGTTATGAGTCATTTTTGTTGGATATCACCTCAGTATGTTACTTGTAATAAACGTAATAAGCTAACGGTAGAGTCTTTATTTTGAGTATGTTGCTGCTGTCTGCAGGGCTGTGTGAGATTATTGTCTGGAATAGGACACTTGAGAGAGAAAAAAACTTTTTATAGTTGTCACGAGATTTTAGTAATCAGTTCTAGTTGAGGATCTGATGCCTCCATGTCTGCTACTCAAAGCTTAAACTGTAATTAATGTTACTAGGACAACTTGTCTACAGGACATTTGACCACTGACATAAAATTGTCTGTCTTTAAAGGGCAAAACAAAAACATTTAAAGACTGTCTCCCTTGTTCAATTTTCTCCCACGTATGTGACATAATAGTGCTGTCAACATTAAAACACTGAGGCATCTTTTAGAGGAGCATCTCTAAAATTAGAATACTATGGAAAGGTTCATTGTGAGCACCAGAACCAGACTGAGAGATTAAAGGCTTCAGAAACCTATGCAGGTGTTTTGAGTTAATTAGCTGATTAGAGAGCTCTTCTCCAGTTGACATTTCTGGATAATTTACAATATAAAAATGTATTTAGGCTATTGTAAAATTTTTATACATTTTGAGATACTGGAGTTTTTATTTCCATAAGCTGTAAACCATAATCATCAAGATGAAAACAAAAAGGGATTGAGATGCTTTACTTTGTGTAATGAATCTAGAATATATCTATATTCTATATAGTTTCACTTTTTGAATTACGTTAGAAAAGTAACTTCTCCACAATATTCTATTTTGTAAAGACTCATCTGTATCGTTTACTTTATATTTTTCATTACCTGAAGCATTTATTACACATTTTCCTCCAGAGTCACACTGTGGACAGATGTCCCACCTGGTGCCCAGAGAGCTACAGAGACCTGTGATCCATCCTGGGATGCATCCTCAGTGTGCTGGAAATCTGTATCTGTTGGGGTGGACTGATGTGGAAAGGCTTTCTCTCCTTCTATTTACTGTGGGTTTTAAGTTGACCATTTAAAAAAAGATATGGTTTGTTAACATTGTAATACATTCTAAATATATATTAGCACTCCCTGTCTTTACTACTTACTGAAAAGCTAATCATATACCACAGATAAAACATGAAACATTAAAGCTGAACTCTTGCTAAAAAACATCAGTCTTGTATAAGTTGAAAAGTGAAAATACTCCCAACATGTTTCACATGAAATGTTGAAAAGTAATTACTCAGTCTTTTTCTGTGTGCAGGAGTATTTTTACTTTCTACCTTATACTTTAAGATAAATAAGGAGCCATACACCCAGTAACCAGACTGTATAACAGAGCCTGAAGTTTCTGTAGAGCGCCTTGTTTGCTGCTGTGATATAAATCTAGTTTAAACACTGAATAATGTGGGCACATCCAAACCATCCTGTGGGTAAGTGCTGAAACAAAGAATGATCTGCACAGAGTAATTATGAATCCCACTAGGTGGTAGTTATTGTGACGTTGCAAACTCTGAGGCCTCAGAACTGACTGAATGCACTTTTGCATTCTATACCATGTAAACCACACAAGACCTTCTCAGAGGTCGCAATAAATGACACAACCTACAGGGCTCCAAAACTATTCAGTATGCACATAATTCGTTGTTTTTCACAACAGAGTAACTCAGTCAATGTCACATTTGTCTCTTAAAGAAATGTCAAAATAAAACACTATCTAACATCAACCTTTCATTTTTTACTTTCTACTAACATATATGTAAAATGTTAGCCTATAAATACCATCTTAATATCTGTTAACTAGAATATATTGTTGAGTTTAGATCACACTATTTACAATTAACATAGGAAACTGATGATGAATGAAGAATGAGGTTATTTTATGTATGATTAGTGTGATACATTTTATAACAAAGTATTCCTAATACACAAGCAATAGTTTAACAAATTAAACTTTTGTCTTGCATTCATGAAAACATCAATATTAAAAGGTTACAAATGTAAAAGTAGTTTTGTATTACTTGAAATAATGTGTTGTAAGAGTTATTATAATGATAGAATCTGTTGATAAGAACCCAGTGTGATAATTTCACATCAGTAGTGTTCAGGTGTTTCGCCTTTCATCTTCATGGTGGCAGTAAAAAGAAAAGGCTGCGCAAAGCAGGAGCTGCAGAGCTGGAGGCTGGGACTGTTATCTCCTGGAGAGCTGGACACAGCAAATCACATCTGGATGGTTCTGCAATCAGCTCCTCTGGCACCTGTAAAGACAACAATGGGCAGACAGTTAAGCAGCTTCTTCCAAAGTGCCAAAAAGCTACTGAACTCTGAGATCGCCTCAGCATGATAACCTCTCTGGCATGTGACAGTAATGAGGGGTGGCAATGTGAAATACACTGTTTACTAATACGTATGTGCAATGATTTGCTGCTGGTCACTGTGCAATAATAATCCATGCTGCTAGACACCTGTTGATCTTATTGAACGTTTATTATAAGGATCTTATTTTATATTTCTTATTGAACTGTACTACCTTTTTGGCAAATTCTAATGCATCAAACAAACTCAGAGGTGGCTCTCACACAAACTCGCTTTAACTAAACTATCCCTAGTTACAGCCCAGCTACCTGTGTACAGGCATAACGCTCATTATAGGCTGACAAAAAAGGTGGATGCAAATCTCTGCAGGTAGCATACAACATCTGTTCTGCCGAATAATGCATCGACCTCTTTAGCTCCTTATCAGAAACGTCGCTGATCAAATGCAGTTATCACCTCAGAGTGCTGAATTTCAAGCAAATCAATCATCCCCACTGATGAACCCCAAAAAGAATAGTTCTCATTTTTAAACAGTACACTTGGAGGTGCACAGCTCTCCTCGGCAAGCAGGCAGGACTCTGCAGACACTCCCCCCTTGGCTCTCTGCCTTTAAACCCTTCGTGTCCCTCCGGTTCAGTTGCAGCCACTTATTATAGTATCTGGGTAGTATCTAACTGAAGAGTGACTGCGTTACAGTCCAAAGTCAAATCTAACATTGCCTGTTTGCTGTTAACATAACGTCCGCTAACAGAGCTGAGCCTTTACTTTACTCAACTTCACACTAAAGTTAATCTAATACATTTTGGCTTCTCTCTTCTTGCTGACTTGTCTTTGACTTTAAAGCTAACTCCCGTTAACTTAGCATCGTTAGCAGTTTGGGGCTGCTCGTATCTGGCTAATTAGCGTAACAAGCTAAGCTAACAAGCTATATGCTGACAGCGTAAATAAATAAAATAAAATACAGGAATTTCACTCACCAACTGGAACACGGACTTCCTGGAGGTTCTCTCTCCAATAAACCGCACAGCCTGCCATTATTCATCCGGTATCTGCATGTAGAAATGTCCAAACGGCTCCAACAAGCTGAGCCTCAGAGCTTGAACTTAAGTCATGTTTATTGTGAGCCTATGTAGATATCTTTCATGCAAGTTGTTAGTGCTAATGTTTTAGCTGTAAGATATAAGGTAAGCTATTATGATGTTTACATGTTAGTGTAAGACCTGTAGGCATCTCTATGGGCCCATGAGCCTGCACTCCAGGAGTGCCATATGTTTGTCACCAATGTGGCGGTGCAAGACAAACAACACTCACACTAAGATTCAGTTGGCGCACATTTTGTTAAATTGTATTATGTTCACTACTATGACTGACAGTAACTGAGATACTTGGATCACACACACACACACACACACACACACACACACACACACACACACACACACACCAATTATGTTAAAAAAAGTTAAGTGTTAAATTTCCAAAACCAATTAAGTGTTTAAGCTTTCAATATAATTTTTTTCTTATATATATTTTTCTCATATATATATATATTTTTTTTATAAATGTTCTATTTCACTCCAGGGTCTGTGTTGTAGAGATTAATTAACAGTTACACCATTTCATAGCAGGCACATGTCACTATATCACATTTTAAACACACAGGCTTAAAAGACCAGGCAGAAATGTACAAAATGTTCCAACCATCTCTGGTCTCCCCTACCAAGCTTTGCAGGTGCAGGGCAAGTATGGCTTTGTAAAACTGGAATGTTGTAGGGCTCACTTCTGAAAGTTTACCTTTATGTGAATGCTTTTACATAGTTTTATTCAGTTTATTTGTTACTTTTCTTACTTATACTGTTGCATGCTCTTTTTTAAATATATTGTTTGTATTTTCTATTTCTTTGTTACACTACAATGACCTTTTTATATTCAAGCTATATGTTTATTATCATTAGATATCATGGGTTTCCATGTATCAGCCATATATGCTGTTAAGTGATATTAAAAACCTTTATCAAAGCTTTACGTGATTTCCCATCAGTTAAGTGTTAAAGAATTAGAAATGCGTCAGCAATGGTTCTCAATATAATCCCTATCCTGCTACATCAGAAACAATATTCACATGTAAAAATAATTACAGTGCTAGAAGTTCTGTAACTGCCTGAGATGTCACACTGGGACATTTACAGTCGATTGCAACAGTTCACTACAGCCAAACTAGGATAAGGCACAATGCTTCAAAAATGAAACACCGCCGGGTGGATCCAGTTTTACAATGATACAAGAGAGCTTGAGTAGACCATTGTGTCTTGAATAATGTACACAATCAGCATGTATACTCTAATGTAATGCATTGCTTTAGGATGGATACACGAACAAAGTGGACAGGTGATGAAAAATCAATATTCTATACGAAGGGATAGGAGCTGGTCAGTTTGGCAGATAACTCTGGAAGATGCCCTTGTCTGCTTCTCTCTAAGAACAAGGTCTTGCATTCTCCCCTTCCAGCAAACAAACAAAGCTGATGTAATCCTCAGCTTCCTTAAAGCCTGATCAGAGTGAGTCAGGGTCAGTTGGACCAGACAGAAGAAATACACACGGTGTATCATTAGCGTCACGATGGCTCACCGCAGGATTAGCCGGGTTGCTTTCAATGCATTTTCACAGCCAAGACCAACTTTAACACCCAGCTTTGTTCCTCACCCAAGGGAAGTGGAAGGAGAATTCAATGTACTCCCCTCTGTTTTCCTGAAATTTTATTGGAACTTCAACAAGTATTGTCTTTTGGTTGACGGCCTTTACAGCACTTTGTCAGCATAATTCACTGCCATTAGAACAGGCAATGTAAAAGGGCACCCAAGGCTAATTCTAGACGACGAAAAGTGCTTCCATTCAATCTTCCTCCTAAGGAGGAAAAGAAGACAAGACAAAAAACACCCATGTGGCAATACACTGTAGACATTTTCTCCTGCAAGAAAAGAAAAACCTCATCTTTTTTGTCTTTGTTATCCAAAATAGATCATTGCAATCATTGACGGCAGTGGATTGCCACTTTTTCTGAAAGTCCGTCACTGGCAGGCAGCACTAAAAAGCTGTAATGTCTTTTAGTCATTGGGCACTGTGCTGCGAAGATAACATTTTACAACTTTAACTTCATGTATAAATTGGGAATGTTTTCTAAATTTTTGTTCTGACATTTAGTGCCTTTGAAAGACTACAGGATTATTCCTGTCTTAAAAGTACTGTGTAAATCAAAAAGCTATTTAGATTGCTCCATGATGTTGGTTGCGTCCCTCCTCCAAGATCACTTGTTCTTTTGATACAAAGGCCAGCTCTACAGGTTGAAATTGCCAAGTAAAATCAGAGTGATTCCCTTCAAAAGTGTGTGTGTGTTTGTCCAACACTTTGAAGATGTTTGTCCAATTGTCCAACAGTTGCAGATGAATTCCACTCGAGGTGAAATCTGATTATATTCAGCTTCAGAGACAGTAGTGATGTGACGTTGCGCCGGCTCCTTAAGTGAACGATGGGAGCCAGGTCTGGTCTGAGAGACAATTTTTCATGGTTTCTTTATGATGTAAAACATCTATGAGTTCCGGATATGTTACACTGTGTGGTCCTCTGAAGTGTTCTGAGAAAATTATATTGGGAAATGGTTTTAGAAGTTTCTTCTTTTCTGTTTCCAATTCCCCAGCAATCTCAGCCTGTTGAAGGAATGACATCACTGGGGAATAGTTATAACTGCAACCAAGGTTATTGCTTCTTCAGAAGGATCATTTGTTACTTGGTATAGTGAGCCTTGTGGTATGGCAATTTAATGGCATTATGTAACTGCGAGGCTAAAAATAAAGATACCCCAAATAAGTGGAACCATCATAGACCATTAAATCAGATGTGACACACAAAAAGCTTTCCAGTAATTACAAGAAGAGGTTCACATTCTTTAAAAACATTTTATTGTTACATATAATTTAAAAGCTATTTTGATTCCATGTATTAAAGTTTAAACGTTGAAACTACTGGAAAAACTCACCACGAAAGCAAATTTATAGAAACTAAATAGAAAGAATTTTATGAGAAAAACCAGGCCAGAAACTGTGACATGAGTGACCATTTATGACCAACCTATAAATACACTCAGTGACATACACACCTAAAAGTAAGAACACAGAGCTTGATTACTTGATTAGTTGAAATCAATGACCAGAGTAGGAAGCTAGCTGAGACAAATGTTTTGCATTCAGTGGCTGATGCCTTAATTATGAGAGATTAGATTATCAAATAGCAGTCCCATTTCAAGCTTCTCACCAATTTGTTCATATCTGAGGTAAGAATCATGGAAGTAATAGCAAGCAAATGAATCCAATAGGGAAGTTGTGTTAAATATGAGAGCTCATGAGGTATGCATAGTAAAAATATGCTACAGTGATAAAGAAGATACGATGCAAGCCACTGGGCATTTCTCAAGATATGACGGCAATTACTTTTGAGTAATTAATTCTGAGGAGATGTGGTTCTGAGCTGTTAGGTGCCTGATCTTTGTGATGATAATCATCATCTAGTAATTTTACTGTCAATAAAACTATTTTTGAAAAGACCATGTGGATTAATGATGGCACCCGGTCTTTGTGAGCCGTATCCCCATTTGTAACCTCAGAACTGGGTACGTTACTTCGTGACTCAGTTACATAATGTTCCCTACACAAACACAGGACAAATCAGGTATTTTGGTGTTTACAGTTTAATCCAAGATTTACATAGACTGCGCTACTCCACCCTGCTCTTTTCCTCTGCATTAGCCATTTCTATTGCAGCAGCATGGACTGTGGAAATATTGGAATTTGACATTGGTTTTGCCCCCATCAATTTAGGCAGCTGTGAGATCATGAAGATACCTTTGAAAATGTAACCTGCTACATGATAACAAGCACAAAAAAATATTTTAAACTTTTTAAACCGTATGAATTCTAAGATGTGTTTTACATTATTTGTGGTACATTTCAAATATGCTGTGTTTTATGCAGCCTGTTGCTGTTAATCACCAAAAAAAGCCAATGTCCTAACACATTAACTGCTAGCTAGCAATGTTTATGTGACAGCTGAATCTCTGATCTTTGACCAAAACTCACCAGGAACTCCGGTTCTGTTTTCCTCCAGTTTTTCTCCTTTCATGTCTCTATGTTTATGAAGTGAAGTCATGGCACCTTTGGAGAAAGACATTCTTTTCTCATGCGTGTTCACTTAACATGCCTATCATGGCAGACATTTTGTCATGTCATAACAGTAAAAGCACAGACGTGTTTAATAACATTTAAGTCAGGAGAGACTTAATCTCAATGAACGATAATATATTGATATGTGTACAATGATTGTGAGAAAAGCCTTTGGCGATTAGACCCCATGGTGATGAGGTGTTTTTTAAAGTGGATAAGGTAACCCACATCCCCAGATGAATACAATTCTGAGGATCTGGATGTGATGAGGAGTGGACTGCTAGGCCTGTATCTAATCAGCAGGAGGAGAATGGGGTGAAAGAAGGCTGCAACAATTTTGTACTGAAATGACAGCTGACAGCAGCAGAGAGGAGAATGGATATTAAAGTTTGATAGTGACTACATGACTGGCTGTGATGATCGTGGCAAAATCTTATTGGTCACACCCAAAGTCAAGTAGGGGGCAGGAAGAGAGAAGAGCAGGAAAATAGTGAGACAGAGAGAGAGAGAAGTGACTGAATGAAGAATAAAGATCGTCTTCCTATTTGAACTTAGAACAGAACCATAGTTAATGTTAATTATGCCTGTGCTTTTCCTGCTGCTTAAAATGTCAGCTGTCAAAAAGGTGTGTTTGTACTGTCCATTGCTAATTTGTTCATGTCTCATCATTTCTATAGGCCTTTTTCACAGCAGACATTTAACTTGTCATAGTGGGAAAAGCGCAGGTGGAACTAATACTATTAACAATGGCTAACGTCCATTTATGTATTCCAGTAACTCAGGCCAGTGTGCATGCACAATACCTGGACCCTTGAACTAACATCTCTAAATGGAATGTAGCCATCAATTAATGGTATTAGTTACAGCTGTGCTTTTTCTGTCATGACATAGCCCAATGACTTTTGTATGTCATCGCAAATTTGTGTGCAGTCTGAACACATCTTAAAACATGCCATTACCTCCCAGTGTGTTTTTATGTCCTGCTAAACATCTGTCATTCGTGGCATCATTTCTCTTAGTGCCTAGTGTGGATTATTACCTCAGAGACTTAGCATGTTGTTATTTGTGTTTGTAGGTGCATCACTGGAAGCCAGATCTCGCAGCGGTCTGCATCGTAGCCTGCTTCAGTAGAGCTGTGGAAAGTGACCTTCTCCACAGTATATTTTACACCAGGCCCCAGTGGCCCAGAGCTCTCTGTTCCAGCTGGAACACAGTGTTGTGCGACAGATGCCACATTAAGCAGCACTCCCCCTGCTATCAACCTGCTTCCAAAATCCCTCCACTGTCACTTTGCAATGGCCTCTCAGCTGGACACGTACCGGACTGTTTCTGTGTGTATTTGTGTGGGCATTTACCAGTGAGGTGAGGGTCTTAAAGGCTCAGGCCATCAGAGTCATATTGGACATGTGTGTGCATGTGTTTACACTTAAACTCTGATAAAGGCTCTCCAAACACTTCTCTCTCTCTGAATTCCTGATGTTTTCCCTCATCTCATCCAGACTGAAATGATCCGTTTGTGCTTTAGAGATAATGGAGGGGTAATTTCGTTTCAGGGCTGTTACGTTTCATCTGAGAGCTACCTCACATTATACAATTAGGTTTTATTACAAAACAATAAAGCTGTACTTTGGTAACACCATGGTATCTTCAAGAGACAGATTTAAAAGCTTTTTTTCTCTTGCTGACCAAAACATATTTTCATTTGTGATACCCTCCACAAATTACTTTTCTTCTTAGTAAAATGCTTTGCTTGTATATATCAGATTATAGTGGAGAAAGGAATTCTGCAACTTGACATTAACCGTGACACTTGCTCAAATACAAAAACATCCACCACTAAGCCTGCAGCAGGCTTTTGAGCTGAACCTGTAAAGATTTCAGTAAGAATATCCTTGGACAGTTCTATACTCACGCTTTAGAAATGATGGGATCAGGAGATCTGTTGAAAACTGAAACATTTTTCTCTTGCTAATTATTGAATTTGAGTCATACTCTGACTGGCTAAAGCAATAGGCAAGAGAACACCACACACACAAACTGAGGAATGACATTGATTTGTTCTGGTTTGCCAGACAGTCTTACGTCAACCCAAACAGTTGCTCCAGAAGTTTTTATTTACTCCCGGTTATTTCAAAGATACTCTTCAACCTTTGCGTGGTTTCCTCTGCTTCACAGATACACACAAGTTCACCAACATAAACATTCACGCATATGCTCATCACACACACACACACACACACACACACACGCACACACACAAAAAAAAAGCTCTTTCCATTCATAACATTTTTAATCCAACTAAAGTTTAATTCAGGGCTTTTAAATGTTTCATATTTCTTGACATCTGGTCAATCAATACCTTCACTACATCATTTATGGATGATACCCTGCCCACAGTACAAAGTGGAAGGTTAAAGGTTGGGTTTTTTTTTTGTTTTTGTTGTTTTTTTGTATGTCAGCAATTAATAAATTGTGTTTAGTTCATTCTGGCCCTTTTCCTTGATTTGCAGTGTGTCAAGAGGAGTATTTTATGTAAGTGTAATACGTCAGAAACAGCCACACATGCAGTATTATAAGCTGGGAGCTCAACTAAGGCCCAGAGCCACCACGCAGTGTGATTATGCATGCCCCTGCAGTTTAAAACAGATGCTCTTCACCAGCACTGGCAGTATGGAAGAGCATGAGGCAGGCAGCTATTTTGGGTAAATTAGTAAAGACAACAGTTGCTCCCCAGGTTGGTGCTGCCATGCTGAGGTGCGGTGCAAGGCGACAGAGTGGAAAACACAGACTCAACCTGGGCAGCACAGCCCCGCGGGCGTTTGTCATTTGGAGGCGCTCCAGCCGACAGGTGGCTGCTGTGGTCGACTGCTCCCCATGCACCTTATCCAGGTAATTAGCCATTCAGCTCGGGCATGTAGGAGAAGAGGGCAGTCATTGACAGAGACAGGTAAAATGAAGACGAGCTTGCTGTGGAGAGATTATTTTTGTACACTTTTTATCACCATATTCCTGTATGACCAATGAGAAAACCTGAATTCCATGAAGCCTTTGCCTTTACATATATACTTTAGGTACTTGTGGGGCTTATATCTATCTTAGAATTATTTTTTTTAATATCAAGAATATTTGAGCTCTATGTGAAAGTTTCATTTCAGCTATAAAAACTAAATCAGGCCATTTATTTAACCTAAAGATTAATATTTAAAAAGAAACAAAATAAATATAACAGAACGTAGATGTGTGATCTATGTGACAACAATCAATGCAAAATCTCATTGTTGGTAATGTAGGCGCCATTTTTGACAAGGAAGAAGAACATGTGAAATAAAAAAAGACTATGTCTCTGATTCTGCTGTATCAGTTTTGGTCATTTTATTTTACTGTCCATGAGTCAAACAATGTTACAGGAGTACAATGTTAAACCGGTGGAGTACTTTTTTGTAAGAGCTGTGATGAAGTACTGCGTCACATTCTCAGAGCATTGTCAAGGCTGAAAACGTGATTGTGCTTTTGTTGCCCCTTGACTTTGTCAAAGCGTCCACCAAAATTTCAGAGAATCCAAATCAGTGGACTTTTCTTTTCAAAATGTTTTCTTTGGTATTTTCTTGATGTGATGACTCTGGCTTCTGCAAATTGTTCAACATCATCCATGTCCAAGTTCCAGTTAAAAAGTGTTACATCACTATGTTTGCTTATATATTCTTCTTATAACTTCTTACTGTTGGCACTCTTTTTCTTAAAAGTGGCATTATTCTGCAACTCATGCTTATTGCACTAAATACAAATCCATGATTTAAAAAGGCATCAGCCTACAATAAGTATATTTTTCTGTTCTTCCAAAGAGTGACAAGTTCAGCCCTCAATGGGCATCTTACGCCTAGCGAGCATTGGGCAACAGCCTGTTCCTATGCTTGATTACCTATACTATTGTGCTCATATTCAGCATTTTATACACTAATTATATGTAATTGGCCAGTGAAATCCCAGTAACCCCTACTGTCCTATGTGAAAACATTGACCTCTACCAACATGCATAAAGAGAAGTGGTAATGAGGTGCCATTTTCTACAGCATTATTCTAATCATGACTTCTTTATGCCCTTTTGGCTGTCTGAAGTTTTGTGAATGGGTCTTTTACAAGAATGGTGGGTAGGCCTATATTACTGTTTAAATGATCATCACACAGTCAGAGTAAGATGTCCTGTAAATGGTCTAGTGGATAGTTGTGGTTGAGTCAGTCAACGTTGATGGGCAGTAAATGGGGAAAGGGAACTATGTAAATGGAAACCTGGCTGTTGCTGCTCTGTTGGGAAATCAGTTGGCCATTTGAATATTCAACCCCAGGGCCAGCTCTCTAATTCCTTTCCCCTCAACATGCCACACAAGGAGAAAGGAAGTGACAAAATGGCAAGGAGTGCACAGGCAAGAATTTGCATTTTAATGTGCCTGTCGGAATCACTTTGGATAAGAGCTGTGAGTATGAGAGACCACACAACCCCACGGGTCGGCACCAAGCAACCTATAATAGCCGCCGCCCAGAAAATAACAACCTGCGTGAGACGTTGTTGCAAAATAGGAAAGGAGAGAATCAATGTTGTTGAGAGAACGGAGTAAGTTTAGGCCCAGGTGGGCAAGGTGGGACAAGTAGACAAGCTGAAACTATTTTTTAGATAGTTCTCATTTCAAAACATTTCTATTGCCAGAAACTAAACAACCCTAACCTTGAAAGGACATTCTCTATAAGGTGTAATGGTAAACATTGTCATTAATTGCAATGACAGTCTAATTATAAAGATTGTTTTCTTGAAGGACAATTGAATTTGTCGTGTCTGGAAAAACAACCATCTCCCAAAGCAATAACTATGGGGACAAGATGTTTTAAGGGACCATATCATACAAACACAGATCATTATTCTTAGTCCTTTGTACCTATACCATGGAAACATTTCCCTTTTCCAGAAAACTAACAAAAGGAGAAGGATTGCTTTTTCATCTCTACAACTCCTAAGAGATGAAGATGGCAATTTGAAAACAGCTGCCTGGGAGTTCATCTTCACACGGTGGCACTCTGTTATTGCTATTTAATGTCCTCAATCACATAGTCATTTGGTGAGGTGAGTATCGAACGCCTTCATTAAATCAGTTCAATTTTATCCACCGCCGTTACAGAGAGTATCTTTTCATGTATCGATGAGTGTGTGTCTCACCCAGGCAGACGCAAGGGCACTGAGTGAGCGGCACTTCCACTGTCAGGGACGGTCAGAGAGCAGACAGCCAGGCAGCAACACCAGACATCAGGATGCTATTGAGAAGACAAAGTCATCCTACAGGGATGCATCGTTGACGCGGATTCACCTCATTGTTGGACCATTTTGTGCTTTCAAGGTCCTCTTTACAGTACAGCCTAATGAGACTGCAGTCTCCTTGGATTACTAAGCAGATGCCTCTAACTTTATTTGCCTGTCAATAGCTTGAATATTTAATAAATATATTTCACTGAATTATGTTAACCTTGGCATGACATTTTCTTTGGACCTTTTTGCTGTGTGTATCACATTTCCTCACTCTCTGTGAACTGTGATCTTGGGCCAAACTCTTGAAGTTATAATCCTTCATCCTGGCTTAATGACCCCTTTAAATGGGCACCTGAAGAGTAACTTCACAAAACAAGCTGAAAAGCAGTTTTTCTATGGGTCAGAGTTTCAAGTTTATTGCATCTCTAACCACACCCGGAATTACATAACCAATAAAGTACAAAGTAGTAAAATAATCCCTTCTTTTGTCTGTCCTATCAAACTGTTTTTCTCTCATAACTGAAGGCTGGCACTTAACTGCGTTAGCCCCAACCTCCTGTTTCAACAAGAATTACACCACTTTATGGAAGTTATGTTACTAGACATTTAAATCTGACATCTGTCTATGTCTTATGGCCACTACTTACAGAACAAATCCTCAACAAACTAGGTCATAGTCCCAATGACTTGGATACATCACTCCTATATTTAAGATGTGGTAAAATTTAGGCAACTAGTGCTGTCACCAGTGTCAAATTAACAAGCTTTGTACACCCAGCCATACCTTCTGACCTCTTACATAAGTGTTTTAGTAGCAAAGGTATGACATTCTATTTCCCCTGGGTTAGTTGTTTTTTCATGTGAACACAGACTTTGTTTTATTTTTTGCCTTTAGATATATGGATAAGAAGATAGTAAACATGGTTGAAGAGGAAGAAAGATCACATAAAATAAAGGTCACTGGCTGGAATTGAACTGCAGATGTTGGGGTAATATGGTATGGAAAAATATGCATCCTACACTACAAGGCCACCACTACAAAGCCAGATAAATTTCCTTTACTTTTCCACATGACTTTGTTGCCCAAATGCACTCAAATTTTAACTTCCTCCATTTCCTCATTCACTCCATTTTCTGCTCTTCCAATATCTTTCAGATTGTTTGCTTAGCCTCTCAGTCAGCCTGCCTTGCTTTCTCTGTGCCTTTCTTGTCCACTAAACCCTTTACCATTCTGTTGTAATCTGACCCGGCCTTCTGTGCCATTATTGCACCAGCTCTCCCAGATCCGGTCCTAATGCAATTGGAAGAGCTTTTCTACTCTCACTGTTTCCCCATTTTCACTTAATAAACCCCATCTCATTGTTTTTAGGCCACAAACAGAATTTTGCCTCAATTGAATTTATTCCACCACTCTAGGCTTTGCAGAAACGACACCCTCCTTGCTCTAACACTTGTATGAAACTGTAACATGGCACAAAGAAGTGAGAGAAACAAAGACAAAACCGACTATAGTTTTCTTGGGAAGGGTGTGCCTGTTTATAAAATGGCTAGAATGAAAGAGCTAGCTCAGTCTTTTAGTAGAATAATATCTTGATTGATTGGGCTAAACCAGATATATATCAAGCCTGCAAACACAGACACTCAGTACTCAGAGTATGATGCTGGAGATGGAGCCTAACTTTCCTTGCGTGTGATAATGTTATATTTCGCCTTTACAGTGAGTAAATGAGCTAAAGAAGAACAGACAAAATAATCAAGAGCACATGAATCAATACATCATAATTTCCAAGCTTCTTCTCCTCACCTTCAGGTTTTGTGTGCAGGGTCAGCGGGGGCACTTAATTACGTTACATTACATTTATTCATTCAGCTGACGCTTTTTTCCAACACTGTAACAAATTGCTGTAGTTTCTACAGTAAAAATTTACGGTAATTTATTGTTGTCATTTTACAAAGGTTAACTGTAAATCACAAGTGTAAATTCCACAGTAAGATATTGTAAAATTACAGGCAAACTACATTTTAACTGTAGATAATAGATATTACAGTTAAATGCTGTTGATATCGGATTACGTTGCAAAAGGCGGTTTCATCACGGGGCCCACCTGCTACCAAACCATACCAAGTTTGACCCCGGACTCACTCGGAAAGTCCACTGTGTCGCGGCTGCCGGAGCTGATCGCAGCCAATTTATGTAATTTGAACAGAATACAAGATAATGTTGTAAATTAGATTTCAGTTAATTGCTGTTTTATTGTAAAAACAACAACAAATTGCTGTAATTTATATACAGCAAAAACCTGTAAAATATATCCTGTAATATACTGTAATCAATTTTACAGTATTTAGCAGCATTTTTACAGGACATTATTGGCAACTTTTTTGCCAAGTATTTACTGTAAATTCTACAGTCAATTTGTTACAGTGAAAGTGACTTAGAATTGCTATTTATGTCAGAATTCGAACGCCTCTAGAGCAACTAGGGGTTAGGTGTCTTGCTTAGGGTGGGGAATTGAACCCGGGTCTCTCACACCAAAGGCATGTGTGTTACCACCCCAAACTTAACGCAGACTTCAGCCCTCACTGTGCTCCGGAACAATCACTACCTCAAGGGAAAATGGTTCCTGTGGGCTTAACATGCTGCGGGTGGCTCACTTGATTACCTAGAGCTCGTTCCACTTCCGTCTTGATGTTTCCCTCCACTCTCTCCCGCTCTTGTTGGTTTCCATCCTCGTTCGACCCTATTGATTTGCCCTAACCCAAGCTCCCGCTCACTTGCCTTTTCTTATTTATTTGCACAGTTAATCTGCAACACGGCTTTGACCCATCGTCCTGACAATGAAGTGGAAACAAACTGCAATGGCTGAATGAAAAGCATGGCAATTGTGTTTAAATTGCTCCGCAGTAGGAAAGTGGCCATGGTCACAAGGTCAGCTGAGCAAAATACTACTAGACTCCCAGGCCACACCAACACAGACAAGACAGATATGGACAAATTGTTTAGACGGCCTATTTATAAGAAAAGTTAAATTAGAGTAGATAGAAGATAAAAGTAGGTTTGGAATATGCACACTACAATGTAAAATTAATTAACGCCAATAAATCCCTAATAACTACTCCCAGTTACCCTGAGCCATCATTTCCAAATACAGGAGCTCTGTTTCTCTCTTGCGCCTCCTTTGTTCCAGTTCGGTGCACTACCTGCCACACTGTAAATTATTTCTGGGTTGTTGCACCCTCAGAATGAATGATGCTCAACACTCCATGCTGCAATTTTTTTTAAATTAGAGCTTTGATTTGGTAATAAAGTTTTTCCACAGTCACAGTTTCCTTGCAGTCTCATCTCTCTTTTTCTTTTGTCACTGTGAGAGAACGGCAGATTCTCAACAAGGCGCTATCTGCTAGAAGTAGCCATATCCTAGTAGCCTATCATATACAAATGACCATCCAATCACATTTCACATCAACAATTAGATGTTATTACATTCAAATTATGTCTAAACAAGACGTTTAGAATAATAAAAATAAAGAAATCATAACTCCAATAAACACAATGTACTAAGCATAACAAGGTTGATTAAAAGTTTAATTTTTCACTTATTCTACCCACTTATTGAGTGTGCAGGCAAATCAACAAAGCCCACTCTGGTCTATTTTTCTTCACTCCAGCACATCTTGTAAATACAGTTATGTCCCACACAACCAAAAAAACTAAAAATCTTAAGTGCCACATAATAGTGGGCCGTCAGGTCCTGGCGGCAGCTTTCGGTATGTGCCCACAACTGCTATGTTAACTTCATACTCATATGATACACCAAAAAAAATGATGTTGTCAAAGGTCCAGACGAAAACATATTATTCTATCAATAAATCCCCAGGGACTGCTGCTGCATTGTTTCATATTTGTTGGCAGACTTGGCTCGTATGTCACTATAACCATAATAACTCTGATTTGAATGTAAACATCCACGATATCTTGTATTCAAATTAGCCGCTGAACTCTGACCCAATATAAGCTCACATGTCCCTTTCCCGGGGTTAGACACTCCAGAGTGTTATCTTTCAGAGAAGGCCAAAACCATGCATTTATTCCAAATGGTTCAAGAACTACATTCAATTTACTTTGGATATGCCTTGAAAAGGCGTTTTGCATGAATTTTACAGGAATGTTAAGACTTCTTGTCAGGGGTCAGAACCATTTGTTACATTAAAAATGTAACCAATTAGTCATTACATATTTCTCATTTAAAAAAAAAGTTACATTGCTCTAATAATTATTCAACAGCAAAAGTAATCTGTTACATCACATTACTTTTGTTACTTTGTCAAATCCTTCATAACCATACATTCCTTCTGTATCTAACAAGTGTAGAAATAGAAAACAGGACATTGTGGGTCTGGGAGGTAATTTACTGACCACTAACAGCGAATACTAGCTCATTGACTGCACACAACTGCCCTTCAAATGTCCAATTCTTACAGTGAACCGAATACCGAACAAAACACTGAACGTAGGCTTACCTGTGGCTACAGTTACAACATGAAAGACAACTTTGGATTTACCGGCTAGGATTCACATTTCGTCTCTTTTTGGTACTTGCTACCAAACCAGCCCATGTGCCAAGCTAACAGACCGCACTACTCTCTAAATTACTGCAGTGTTGTCTCCTTAATTGACTTCCGAGAGCTATTACTAGGCCCCAAGTGCCATGTCATACTGGCTGTTCCATGTAAAGTGACACTAAGACTGCAGCTTAATTATTACAAGTACAGGTACATTTTATTAAGCCAGAAATATGCAATACATTGTGTTTTGATTACATGTTAGCAGCTTGATGGCTTAGTTCTCAGGATACGCCCAGACTCAGTGTATTATGCAATCAGCTTGTAATTGAATAGGCCACACTGCAGCAAGTCATACTGTATGTTTCACGTTATGGCTTTGCCTGACACGGTTATTTCATTTTAAATATTAGTATTCAGATTAACTTCAAACCCAGACTTTTCTTCCAGAGCTCCACTGTAAAATGGATAATAGCAGGTATTTCTCCTTCACTTTTTTTCACTTTATACCTCTCTTGTTCTTCAGCTGGTATCTAATTGGCAGTATTCTGTCAGTGCTTCTACCAATCATGTGAGTGGCAGACAGGCTCTGACAGAAGGTTATTGGAGAATATGAGCAAACCTCAGGTAGACACGATTTCCCATGAGTCCCATTCTGTTGTATTATATTCAAAAGGCCTCTAGAGACAAACTCTCGAGTAGGTGTTGAAGGTGTGAATTTTGGCACTGAAGCAAAGTATCCTGCACCCTGCCATATCCACTGCACTCTCCTCAACCATGTTACAGAAAGGCAGCTGAAATTGACATGCCATGGTCAGACCCACCATTTGACAGTAGCAGGTTTATTGTCATTCTCATTATCATAAATCATTTGAACACGTTGGCCAAACTCGCCCTATAATTAGTTGTGCTTGGCAAGCAGAGGCCCACTTGGCTGCAGTGGATGCTCATTTGTGACTTTGGCACATAGCTCGCAGTTAAATTGTTTGCCTAATACTCTCAAAGAATTACTCCCCATGCAAGTTCAACCTGTATGTCTGGACTGCTCCCAGTTTGGAACATAGATTGAAAGCCCGAGAGCTTTGTTCTATCTTAACTCAGATGCAGTGACAATATTTGAGGATAAAATATTGGCATTAAAGCTTTCTGTGAGCGGCAGTGTTTGCAGAGATGGTCCGGTGACTGTAATTACTACCTCAGCTCGACCATGAATTTTATCCCCAATAAAAATGAATAAAACTTAACAAGCTATCCCCAGCTATAAAAATTCATTCACATATCTTTCTTTAGCTGGTGTGAGACAAATCCATTTTTATAGCTGGAGAGGGAAAAAAGTGGGACTTTTATACTTAAAATGAAAGACCGTTACATTCAAACCCTTGCCAAACAAGTTCACACAATGCTTATTTAACCTATCACTGACCAGAGATGACGCAACTCTCTCTCTCTCTGTCTACATGGCCTATGGCATATATAGTAGGCTACAACTAAGAGTATGACAGACAAAAAACTAAGAAGCGTGCAAGAAAAGTTTCTGATACTAAAAAATAGAAAGTTTCAGAAGAGAGTTTACAGTCAAAATAGAAAGTGATTGATGGCAAGGAAAAAATACAGATAACCACTGGTGTAACTTTCCTCACTAGAGAGCTCGGAGGGAAGAGAAGGGACTGAGGGCAGATGCTGCGCTACTGCTCTCGGACAGGTTGGTATTTGTAAAATATTTGTAGTAACTATTACTATTACTCTACCTAAATAATGGATACTTGACTTAGAACTGTGGAAATTTTTCTGTAATAACTATTTCTGAACACGAGCCTGGTGGGAGCTCTCCTGTTTACATTCACTGCCAGGGGAGACAACAGTTCTGCACTGCTGGTTTAACATCAACACTCGAGCCACACCTGTGGCCTGTACTATGAAGCAAGATTTGAGGCTAGCAAGGTAACTTCAGGATTAACTCTAGGTTTTCAGTCCTATGATGGTGGTGCACTTCTTACTGGGTTACATAGCTTGGTAACATGCTGAATACCTGAATGATCAGTGCCTACTTACCGCTTTTAATTTCACTTTATTGTTTGCTCCCAAGTCTAATTTCACATATCCTGACGCGGCTGTTAAAATAAATGATTTTTTTTTTATCTTAAGCTAAACGTGAGCGTGTATTTTGGTATTCAAATTAAATTTAATAGGAATTTGTTTATTATAACTTTAGGTTTCATTTGTTGACCGGTCATGTACCACCCCACCTTTTGCTCTTTGGGTGCTGGTAATGTTGGTGAGTTTTCAGTAAAAGTATTTTGACATTAATGGATTTTGTTTGTTTTATGAATTACATTTAGAATAATGTTTGGAACATTTGAGTGTGGAAAATAAATGAATCAGATGTTTAAAGTGAAGTTCTTGAAAGTGCGTTGGAATGACCACATATTCAGTGCCCACGGCTTCTTGATCTCATCGATATTACTTGATTAATAAATAAGGTTGTGTATAAATTATGGAATATCTTTTGGGTTAATGGTGTTCATTCCTCCAATAGAGTTCCATCGTCTTGACAAGGAGCACCAATGTTGTTCTGAAGGCTCGTGGTTGCCTGACTCCATAATAAGACACTTGGTTGGATTTTCCGTTAATTTGTCACCCGTCTGTATTTCTGTGTTTAATGTGTCAGAGAGGTGAATCAGAGGCTGGTTGAAAAGCCACCTGCTGGGATGAAGAACCACTGCCCAGCTTTGGCATTCAGAGCATAACCATCTGGTGGGTGTCAACGTAGGTGCAGCTTAGCATCACACTGTGTGCTAATGATCATAATTAGATCACGGAAGCAAGTAGAACCCTGTGGACTTCTCTGAGGAACACCTGCATCACTTATGAGAGATTTTTTTGAAGAAAGAAAAGTAGTCAGTGTTACAAAACAGAGTCATCATTCAGTGTTAAGTTTTGTAAAATGTTTTTAACAGGGTTCCTTTCATATCTAAGTTTAACTGTTCAAAATCAATACTCTCCGCCTGTAGACTTCAGCAGCTGTAGTGGTTAAACTCACCAAAACAAACCTGGTGACTAAATGAAATAAAAAACTTGAAGTTAAAGAAAAGAATCAGAAGTTTTGTAAGTGGCTATTAAATGGGCACAAAAAGTGCAATGTCCTGAGTCCTGACATGAAAAAATAATGAAATCAGTGGAGGGAATAATAAAGTCCACCTCTGCAGTGTCCATTATTTTGGGGGCAACTCATCAATGTTTTATCTCATATCATTCATCATGAAAATGCATTTTAATAAAAATTATTTAATGGTTCAGTGTGTAAGATTTACTGGCATCTAGTGGTGAGGGTTGTGAATTTCAACCATCAGTCTACCACAGCCCGCTAACCTTTCAAAACGCGTAGGACAGCTACGGTGGCTGACACAGCACAAAAGATGTCTTCTGAGACAGCAGAGAGTAGCCAGTCAAGAAATGAGGTTAATTTAGGTATATTTATTAAGAAATTATGTTTACTTAATTATTCAGTAAAACCAATTGTTAATTGGCCACTGACAGATAACATGGAAAATGTAAGCCAAGAGTGTGAAACATTGTCACTGTTTCTGCACCACAGTCCATTATAAACCACACATTAAATAAAGTTTACACAAACATTGACAAGGGAAACACATTTATTCTTTCAGTAATCAAGTATCGTCACCAAAACTGCCCGCAAAAAAAAAAGTTGTCCCAAGGTGGTATTGACCTCTTTATCATTTGGTTACAAGAACTACAGCTTACCAACTGAGCTAACCAAATTATATGACAGTACAAGTCAATATTATGACTTATATTCTCATCTACCATCTAAAATATTGTTCCAATGCAAAACTTATTTGTCGACCCCTGCTGTATATATACTACTTCTTCGTCTTCTAACGTACATATTCAACATAGTGATCAGTGTCTGCACTGCCTGAATTCTACCAGTATAACAAGAAGAGGGTATTGATGAAATGCGCTCTGTGATGCTGTTTGTCCATTTTCAGCTACTGTAAAAACATGACGATGCAACGTGGAGACATCCATCAAAGGGGAACCCGCAGTTATGTAAATATAAATGGCTCATTCTAAGGTAATAAAAACATTGATTTATTATGTAAGGTGTTTACACACCAGTGAAAACATAGTTATGGATCTTGTATTGCATTTCTGTCGATAGATCCTCAGAAATATAACACACTTAACCTTTAAAAAGAAAAAAACAACAACACATTTTTCTGTAATGAAACCCTGTAATTAGGGCCCAAGCATGAAAAATTTAGGACTATATTGAAATGCAAGGAAATCTTTATTTTCCCAAATGAATTAAATTTTTGGCAGAAAATTCAAAAGTAGTGGATATGGTTTTCGCACATGGCATCTACGTACTTTAATGAACGTACATGCGTCTCCGTGGCATGGCATCGAAAATCAACGATTCGCCATGAAACACGAAGTTGTTTCAGGTACACCTGTACCTGTTTTGTAAGGGTCACACCCTGAACACATCTACAGGCCAAAATTCACTTTTACTCATAGCGCCACCTACTGGCTTCAATTATGCAGGCCCAGCTCCCTGTTTCACCCAGATGTACGAAACTTTGGTTGCACATGTATCATCCTAAGACACAGAAAAAAGCTTCTTGGAGTCATACCCAAAACCCAACAGGAAGCGAGCCATTTTGATTTGAATGTGCAATTTAAGCCCATTTATTGTCTTTCACTGGCTCGGTACTTTAACAAACTCCTACAGAATTAATCGGATCGACTTCAAATTTTGTCAATGGACATGAAGTTGTCACTGTGATGTAGAGACAGAGCTCAGTTAAAACTTTATGGATGAAAGATACCTTTGTTACAAATTAATAACTCACCACTCTGAAACTCTGCTCCAGTCCATGTTGCTAAGCTGGTAAGGGGATATACAACTGAACTGAAGCTGTGTTTACCGGCTTCTCACGACCCACCCTACTCTGCTTCTGATTGGCTAGTAGTCCTCAACTCCGAACTGCGCATGTGCAACTCCCAACAAAGATCTTGTAGAGGTAAGATGTATCTCTCCATAGCTAAAATGAAGCGTTCAACACACCATACAAAGAAAAGGCTCAGGTAATCATAAATATTCTCTTTTTTAGTAGGTTATATTTCCTTTCCTTTTCCACTTGAACAAAAAAGAAATAGTCCTCTGCTCAGTCCTCTTATTCTTCTACTGTGTCTTCAAGTACTTTAATATTATTGTCATAACATTGCAAAAATAAATTGAAATTGTTTGGATGTGTATAGACAGATGAACCAATTACGAAGATTTATTTTTAAGTAAAACAGCATTTTATGGCCCTATACAAAATAATGCCTTTAAGCATGTTATTGTTGTGTTCTTGTAAACTTGTTAGCTCAAGAGCCACAGCATTTACTTTTAATGTTTAAAACTGTAAATCAATACCTGAAAAAATAAGCATCTATGTCTCAAAAAAATGCAGCCACTTCAAGGAATGACTCTAAACCAATTACTTTGGAAAGCCGGCTAGCTGGTGGTTGTTTGTTTCCGCCTCTCCAGGAGAAAAAAAGATGATGCAGTGTCGTTTGAAGTGAAACAAAAGAAAACATACTGGAGGAGAGATGACTGAAAACAAACACTGGTTAAAGGATTTGTTCACTCACAAGAAAGAGATGGAGGAGAGGATATTTTTCTTATCCTGACTTGTCTAGTGGCAAGAATAAACTTGAGAGACAACAAAGTCAAAACTGCCAATTACTGCTACCATTTGTCGTATCTGATTTTTTTTACATTTTTACATTTTGCTTAAGATCACATTCAGTGCGCCCAACAAGATATAATAACCTGAGCACTTCACTTGCCCATTTTTTATCTCTCCTAATCTCACACTGTCTTTCTTTCCCTTCTGTACTTCTCAAAAAAATCCTCCCTCTGCTTTCTCTCCTTTATTTATTTTCTCTGCTTGTGCAATCATCTTTTGATTTTTCTATTTTCTGTAATCTCTGAGAAAGTGTCAGTGTCGGACATCACGCTGTGTCACCAGCTGATATCTGACACAGGCCAGGCAGCATAGTCAATAAAGCCCTCTAATTGAGTGCCACTGGCTGCTGTTTATTGACAAAATAAGACCTGGGAATTAGGTGTGTCTCCGTTGGGAGCTCGCGGCCATGTCGTCGTCCTGCCTGTCTACAGCTGTCCACTTCCTATCCATCACAGGCTCAGCTTGGTCTGCTGTCTGTGTCAAAGGATAGTACCTCACTTGAAAAACAACTACTTCACCTTCCCTCCTCTGTCCAGGTGGGAGTGAGTGCATGTGGCAGAGAGAGAGAGAGAGAGAGAAAGTGAATATGAAAAAGGAGACAGACCGTAAAAATGGAAATGAGAGTTTTGCTTATTTTATGGTGTGTGTGTGTCTGAGTGTGTGTGTAGCCCCTGTCTCCATCTGTATCTCTGTAAAGCCCATCACAACAGGCACCAGCAGAGGAGCCTTCTCACAGTAAAGTACACACTTGGTAATTAATTAGTGTTTGTGCTTCTGAACACTATCTGTCGCATGGCAAAAGCAAAGATAAGATTCCTGTTGCGAAAATGCTCTCTACCTGCCTAATTAGAGGCCAGGCAGAGCCTTGGACTGAGACAAAACAAAATTCCACTATCTGCTATTCAATTGTTCAACAAGAAGACTCTTATCATTCCCCTCTTTTCGGTAAATTAACTTAAATCATGTGATAATGGTTTGGTAGATGATCATGCCTACTTGTAGGCATTTACAGTCACATTATCTGAGGAAACATACAGTAAATCTCAGGATAAATGCGGCGTCCATTTCTGTGATGACTGACAGCACAATGACTGAACACTGTCGCACCAAACCTCATCATCTCAGCTGCACCCCCTCCGGCCTTTCGCCCCTCCCTCCAATGTTTTCTCTACTTCTCCTGCAAATCTCCAGTACCAGGTGGAAGTGATAAGGGCGAGATGGTAGTGGGACTGGCTGGTGGACTGGAGACGCCACACTAGCAGGCCTCAGTTGACAGTGATGAACGAGCCATCCAGCCTTCTGATAATTCGTCACTCACAAGCAGAGAGAGGTCCATTAATCAAAACAAGTGTGGCGCCACCGCATTTTCTAATACGAACCTCCTTTCTCCCACCGCCTTCAATTCTTAACTCCTTTGCCTTAAACTGACTTGACTAGCGGTGCACTACAGAGAACAACAATCTGTTGCACAATTGGATTTAGACCCTAAATGTATGCACAGACGGGACAGGAGAATGTAGTAGAGAGGTGCCCATTCAGCCAATGATTTCTCTAACTGGCGGTGGAGGTGGATAACCATGCATGGGCAGTACAGACTCAGGGAGTGCAGCCCCCAGGGGCAGTCCTCTCAGGAATCACTGTCCTGGCAGACAGCAGGTGAAGAAATGGGAGAGCTGGGAGTAGGTAGATTGATTGATCCGTTGCAGCTGTAATGCATCAGGAGTTTCCCGGTGGAGAGGCTGTCTGCAGAATTTTAGGCATTTCTGCTCAAATCTGGGTAGCAGGGCACAAATCAGCAGCACCAGAATCTCCAGAGAGGTTCCCATTACCGCTGCTATATATAACAGTAATCTTGTTAAGCTTCCATTCCGTCTGGGCCCTGTCAGGGGGTTTGATTCAGTCAATAAGTGACCCCGTGGACTGTAAATGAGATTCAGCCTGTTCTCTCAGACAGGCCTATACACATACAAGCACATAAACACAAAAAAACACACATCCATGCATACATAAATGCTTACACATACGCACACTGGCACATGCATGCTAGCCTCTGATTTGTTTTGTCAGATTATTTTTCGGTGTGTGGAGAACAGACTGTTTAATGACAGTGGGGACCTAACCTGTGTGCTCTAACATGAGCCCCTAATGACAACCATTTGGAGCCTTTTCTATTTTCCCCCTCATTTGGAAACCATGCTTAATTAGAAATGGCTGTTTTTCAAGCTGAACAACTCACACTGTCGTCATTAAAAGGCCTCAAAAGAACTTGAAATATTTTGGTGTGGAACATCTGCTATGCTTCTGAAAAAAAAAAGGAATAAAAGAAGTGATGTTGAGAGAGCTGGGAAAACATTGGAGGACGTGTGGCTTAATTCTGTTTTGCCTTCTGTTTAGCAGCAAAAGCTGCAAATGCATCTTATCTTTTAATCAAACAGACTACCTGAGGATAAACAGACATGGAGTATGTTTTTTCCTTTTCTGAGGAGCTGAGGAAAATTCACAGAATTTTACAGGCAAAAATATAATCGAGGCTCAAAATGATCTAAAGTCAAGTGAAAGGTAAAGTGAGGGCAACAGATAAGAAAATCACATGCCAGCGCAGACATCTTGCCGCATGTTAATATCGTGCTCAGCAGAAGTCCCAGGCTCAGCCAGCTGCCTTGTGCCTCAGCCCACAGTAGCTCAATGCTCTCGCCCCTTTACCATACAGCATGATTTACCCCCCAGAAAAGCAATGAAAATTTCCCTCAGAACCCCTCAGAGTGACTCCATCAGTCTGTGCCTGCCTATCTGCAAATGCCAGCTCATTTCTCAAGCTAGGCCCCCCAGTTGGACTCCAAACGCTGCTAACTGCTCATTCTTATGCATCCCTCCTGCCAAACAGCACATCAACCGGGATGAGGAAAAAGCCTAAAGTTTTCCTGGACTATATTTTTGGTGCTTGGAGATATCAGAGGATGCTAGTTATGGTAGTTTTTGGGAAGAAGTTATTGGATTGGTTTTGGGGGCTCTGAAGACCTGAATGAAATGGAAAGAAAGGGGAGGCGAGTGTTTGAGGTTCTGCTCCGTGTCTGTGTGTGGGATGGGAGAGACTGCGAGTTTTGCTTCACATCAGGGATTCACAGATTTAGAAGGCAGCTTGTGTCCAATGGTGTACATAATGTAGTGGAGCTACAGGGCATACTCTCTATTGTTTTCCATCTTACTTACTTTGCTCTCAACCTCCATCTTGAGGTTGTGTCATTGCCACAGCACTGTGGCTGTAGCTAGCTCTCTGGCTCCTCTGTAAATCCCTTAGTCACAGCTGCTTCCACCCGCCATCTGTCCAAGTGATGCTGGTGCGTCCCAAAGAGCAGGGCCCTGCCAAACTCCACACACCCCAGCCCGTCAGCTATACAATTTAGACATTAATGAGAAGAGGGATCTTAAAGTAGCTGTCGGACTCCTTTGTGTGTTCAATTCTGTACCTCGCAATCTCACAAAGATGTGCTGATGGATGCTGGCAAGCCAGAATAAGACATTACCCTCGAAGGTGAGGCTTACAATGTTTATTTATCTATTGATCCTCAAGGTAAAGTGTTTTACAAGCCAAGTTAATGTGTGTTTGTTAAAATTGAAAAAACACTTGTGCACCTAAGATGGCAGTTTCACAGTTGCAGTGATGTCAAAATGGTCAGTAAGTGAAAATCAGTCTAATGTCACATGTCACAAAGCATGCAGAACTACAGCCATAACACAGCTATAAGTAATTCCAAAGGTGTGTGTGTATTTTTCCGTCTCAATCTGCCCTGACTGGCAGCACAAGAGAATAACTATAATACTATCTCATCTCAGTGTGGTGTTGTCACCACAAATCAGATTTCACAGTGAATTATATGGATTAATCCTGCTGTCGTTGAAAGGAAAACTAGGTTTCTAGTTATTTAGTCCCATTATTGTGGGATGCTGAAAAAAATGTCTCTCAGTGGGGAGACAGCTCCACAAAGAAAGAGTCAAGGAAAGACTAAACAAAGTCTTATAAGTGATTTCTCTCACCTCATCACAATTTTTTCAAGCACCACCACAATAATCATATCCTGCTGGCCACCCACTCACTGCAAATAGCAATTCTATAAACAAGGAGATGTGTTTTTTGAAGAAAAATAGAAAATACTATAACAGCTGTTGACAGGTACTGACAATGTGTCCTGGGAAAACTGTTCTAGTGCATCACATTTAAAAGAGCAGGGTGGGCTCTACACATACATACAGTACAAGAATGTAAATCAGCTGCTTTCTGCTAATCCAAGTACTCCACTCCTCTGCATGTGTTAATGAAGCTGTCATCCTTTTAATTACAGTTCTCATTTTAAGTAGCTTGTTAATATACTCCACAAAATAGTCTACTCTCACTTCACATCGGTTCATGGATGAAGCAACAGATCCACATTACATCCTGTCCTCAAAACTTAAAGGCTACGGAACATTTATACAGTTCACGGCAAAACATTTGCCCTTACTGAGGGCAACAAGCAGTTCTAAAAGCTGTCCCCCTCTTAGTATGCTAAATAAATTTGGCTGACTGAGGCATTACATATGTACGGATTCCTTGCCACTGAGGTTCCAGTGAAACCCCATTTTCAAAACAAGGGACTTTCATTAACAGCACTTTCCGTTGCGCCGTTCTGGAACCATTTGGTCTTTCGTCTGTCATCTCAGCCTAATTTGTTCTGTCAGAGAAGAAGAGCACTTATACCATGGCCATGTGCCATCTACAGGGGCTGCTGGTATGTCAAAACAAAAAAAAAAAGAAAATAAGGAGTAGGGAAAAAAAGCCAGCTGACTTGTTTGTGAGGACCACTGTGTCCTCACAAGCCACCATGTGTGTATCAGTTGTATCTCAGCAGCGTCTCGGTTGATCGGCTGAGTTGGTGATGCCTTGAATAGGTAATCAGACTGTGCTGCCTTTATTCACCTTGTAGTACGGTGATAGGAAGTGATGTAGTGTCTCTCCTGCACACGCCAAACCTCCACTAGTGCCTCAGTGTGTCAGTTAATAATGGAGGATGCCAGCCGTGCTCTACATCGTGAGCCTGGCTCGTAGACTAATGATGTGGTACTGCCTTTAAGTCACTTTCCTGCTTGTCCCCATCCACCTTGCCTGTCCTTATCACTCACAAACACAAACTTTCACACATACACAAGTCTGCACACACATACATGCAGCAATTATCTAAGTTCTAATGAAACAGGATGATGAAACATCAAGAGCGAATGAACTCCACACAACCAGCAGGCTACAGGACCTGTGGATGTTCTCATCATCGTTAGGCAAACACTTTAATTAAAATAATGTGCCTCTGTATGTTTTCTTTCAAGACCTAATTTGTTTTTATGCTCTGAAGCTTGTGTGGAATTATTAATTCATGCCCACTTAACAACAAATACGTTTGCCATGGCTGTGTTACGTCCTATAAAAAATCCAGGGCTCAATAAACTGCAGTAGACTAGGCACTGAGCAGCAGTGCCATTTTAGTGCTTATGCGTAGAGAACTGTTATGGGGGGATCCCCCTCAGGAAACACTCAAGGTTGGTGAACAGTGTTTCTGTATCTGATCTGCTTAGCAATACTTCTCGGTTGTCACCTGAAAGAGGTGGAGAAGAGTTTGTCATCATGTGGGTAAACACGGCAGGCTGCTCTCCGTCTCTCTCAGGCCCATGTCCAACATATTCTCATGAGTTGCTTCCAACACATTTTCTTCTACAAACAAGGCCCATCCTGTCATTCCCCATCTGGAAAGAAGTGCCATAATTGCACAAATCAGAACTCGCTGTGTTTGGCAAGCGAATGCTGAAACACTTGGCTTAACATATCATTCTGTCAGTCTTGATCTGCATGTCCCCCTTCAATTTCTTACACCTGTCCTCTACGCTGTCCCTGTATCATGACCACTGGCTCTGCTGTGACACAGCAGGGTCTATGACATCTTTTAATATCCAAGCAGACAGGTCGGAGAGAGAAAATTCATTATTTAGACCCTTCTATGGCCTGCTCCAGCTTCAGCCTTGCACATTCCAGCCTGTGAAATAGAGCCCCTGCCTGTCCTGCACATCTACTGTGACCCCATTACGCAGCCACATATACAACCCTCTGATGAGAGCTGCTGTTCTGGCTCTGCCATTCTAAAGAGAAAAAAACTCTTGTTACAATTTACTCCCTTATACACACACAAACACAAACACACACACACACACACACACACACACACCACACCACCTGAACATTCTTATTGGTACACCCACACACATATGCATACAGTACAAAGCCACCTGCTTACCTTTCTATTCTTTGTCCTAGGCCTCATTGCTCATGCTAGATGACATTCCAGACTTATATATGCAGAGTTTTTTTCAACTGCGTCAGAAGAGGGTGCAGGCAGTATGGAACATACCATACTGCACACTGAACCCAAAAGTTAAAGAGATACAGGCAGAGAGAAAAGGAGAATGGCAAGAGGAATGTTAGTTGCATGTGGAAGCATTTACAATACAGACACGTTATTTTCTTCCCTCTCGCTGTCTCAAAACCTAACCCTATTCAGGATGATGGGAGTCCATCTTCTCTTACAGAAAAGAAATCTAACTCACAATGAAACCAAATTTGTATAAGTAGTGTATTGGATGCAGCATGCATGCTGGACTGCATAAAGCCACTAATGTTCCAATTCACATTCTAGGTCTGCTGGTGGGCAAAGTCTTAGACTGAGGACTCCTCTAACCTTGCCTTCCCACTGACTGTGGTTGGGGAAGTAACAAATAAAGAGCAGGTGAATACCTTAAATATCACACACCCCTATAGACAGCACATTCTTAAGGTTTCAGTTGTATAATGTTCATTGTACCTAATTATTTTTTCAACAGACAATGACCATTAAGACATGAGTCTATCAATAAATAATTCATGGTCCTATTTATGTAACTTTTCTTAGTACCAGCAGTTTGCAAAAGCAAAGGGGTAGAATACTTACACTGTAAATGGACATTTTCAGTATTAACATAAAGCAATTTGCTGCAAAATATTAAAATTACTATTTAGATGTGTATTTACATGTGGCACTCATTCTCCCATTTTCAAGCACTTTCTTACTACACAACACTTTGACTTAGATGCAGTTAGCTCTGGCTAGCTATTGATGGAATTTGGAATTCCAATGAGACAGTAGCAGTAGCTACAATAGTAGCAGTGATAATGTTAATCCATACTAGACAACATTAGCTTTAAATGTAGTGAGAAATGACCACTGTTTGTTCCAGACCATCAACGAGCAGCACAGGTTACAGCTTTCTAACAGAAAATAAATAAATAAAATTAACGTTAAAAAAAATACATCTTTGTATCTTTGCTTGATTTTTGAAGAATTGTGATAAAAATGCTACATTGTGTGTTTTAAAATGTTTGGCACACAAGTTAATTATCTTGTGGAGCAAGTAATGTTTTTTTATGTGCACAAGTAATATTTTGATAACTTATGCACAATATTCACCTTATGGGACTTTAGGGGCTCTGTAGCTGTCTGCTAACTCCTACAACCTGAAATATCTGCTAATATGTCTATTTTATAATAAATTAGTATTTTTTTTACACTGAGCTGTCAGTTCATTAATATTATTGCTCACTTTTACATTATTATTAGGAGGAAGCTAAGGGAGAGAAGACAGCATGAAGTGCAAATAACATTCATGTTAATGTTTAAATTGTTATGGAGGATCAGGGACTATCAGCATTAGCTTTAGCCATCGTTTTCTTTAATGAAGAGTTAATGAAATGTTGGAAATTTATCTCTGAGTGCTAGCTAGTTAGCATGCTAGGTTCACTCCATAGACTGTATATAATGATGGACAACTTGTCTCCACATCCTAACCCTTACAAAATGCTATAGTAGCTTCCTCCATTTTGGACTCTATTCTCTTAAATCTTAGCACTGTCAAAATAGTTGGCTATTCATAGTTTTCACGTGACGTCACATTCCACGCTTCCTTGCTGCCCACCAACCAGGAAGCAAGTGATACACTGTTACTTTGAGTTTGTTACTTTTGTGTTGCCAAAAGGCTGGATGGTTGTTGTGCTTTTGGATGCACTAATCGAGGGGGAGAAAAGCCTGGGCTGTGTTTGGAGAGGGATTGCCCACCAGGTAAAAGTAAACATTACTGCAGTTGAGTGGCAGCAGGGACCTGGCGGTTTTTAACGGTAGAAATGCATCAGCGGATGCCGTAACGTCATATGGATTGACAATGCCAACACTTGCAGTTTGTGTTCATATCTTTCTTTTTCTTAAGTTGAGAGGTGATCCAAAAAAAATTTGACTGCTTTTGCGGCATCTCTATGGGGGAGTCACAATATGAGCCGCTATGTTGGTCCGTTGTTTTGCCCTGCAGGTCACCGCACATGTCACATGACTGACAACTTTGCACAAATTTGCATGTCAAAGTTAACCAAATTTCATTGCATTCTGTTGCTTCAAATACTGTTGCTATATACTAATAGGGCCTTAAACCAGATTCAAATATATGCCGTTTCTGGGATTTGGTTACGCCGTAGGTGAATAACGTTTTCTTTTTTATGCAACTTTGAAATTGCCTATTTTACGTGAAGATGCAAGATACATTTTGTATTACTTTAATTGCCCACAGAGGTCACTGTACAGAGCGTCAACCCATTCTTCTCCATTTTGGTGGCAACAGCTGCTCAGCCAAAATAGAGAAAACTGTCTCCATTTGGTGTGGCCCAGGCAGCATAGATTGGTCATGTGGAATACCAAACAGCAGTTTTTGCCTTAAGGCTTAATCTATGGCGCTGTCAGGGAGAGGGGAGGCTGCAACAACTGGTCTGAAGAGGGAGCAAATTTATGTCACTCTCACACATACACATAATGCACTACATCTGTCAGTTACCATAGTGTCAGGCACACACTACTTTGCCACCTGCATGCTGGCAAGATACACAGGTGGTAATGAGGTAGGGGCAGACAGTAATCACTCTTTCTGCTTCCTTGGTCACAGTTTAAGATACGCTGCAGCCATATTGAGATGGATGCACGTTCTTACATGTGTGTAAGCCCATGATTGTTTCTCAGTTGTGATCTATATGCATCTCCACAGAGTCTGAATGTGACTCCACATCCAAACATAGTTTTTGTTCTCTCACTGTCAGGTATTTTTCCCTGAGGGTTTGTTCTCTGATTACACCCAGAAATGGGTTGGTACACCTTCATTATAAATTCATATTATGCACAAGGTAAGCACAAAAACAGGCTAAATTCAGTATCATTCAGCATCCAAAAGTCAGACAATGGGTCTGGTCATTGCATACACTGTTTTATGTGTTTAGAATATTCCCTATGTCTCTACCTAGAGATAGCCAACAATAGGTTTGTCAAGAAAAATGTTTGTTTACCAAGAAGATGGTGTTAAAATAAACCTCACTCCTGCGTTTAACTCAGGGCACAAGGAATTCAGTTCCATCCCTGCTAAGGAATAATGAAGAAATCTACATCCTGCATTCAAATTTTGTAATCATCTTACTTTTAAAGACATGATGCTATCCGGAGGCAATTTTGGGATGGGATTTTTTTGAGGTAAAGGGTGAGGTGAAGAAAGAGCAATGTTTTTTCATTGGGCAATTTTTACAAATCTAATTGAAACTTTTGTGAGGTGGGAATATGCCCAATCTGAGTAAGGCCAAGAGGACATATTATATTTCATGTGACAAACATGTTAATCAGTGGGAAAAAATGGAATACACATTACCATAATTATGAAACCTCAAAATGTTATTTCACCATGCAGTACACGAGGTACAGAAACTGCACATCACATAGACAACACATGCATTGTTGCTAACTCCTCTCTAGCCATAAAGGCCATGCTTTGGTTGAAATAAACAAGTTTGGACAAGCATTGTCCAATTACATCTAAAAGGCAAACATGTTTATATTTTTGATGGTCTCTCCTCACAGTAATTCATACACTCGTGCGTTTGGTTGTACGCACAAAAGTGATGGTTGTGAATGAAAAAAAGAGTTTGAGAGACAAGTTCATATCCTGCATATGTTGTCACCTCTGCACACATGTCCTATCGGTGTGTAAAGTTGGAGTAGTTGGGGTAGTTGTAGTGGCCGTGATTCTTGTTTTCATATTTTTTTTAAAAGCAAGAAAAATAGCAATACAAATCTGTAAATAATGGTCCAGGTATTTGCACAGAAATCCAGGCTTGCTGGTTCGACTTGTTAGCTTTTAATTAATTATAACGTTGTCTGTGTATTCTTGTCTTGGTCTGCCAGGGGCTATATGGTTCAGCTATTGTTAGCTTCTTTGCTTGTTAGCAGTCATTAACAAACTAGCAAGCTAAGAATGGAAATACATTATCATTCTGTATCCTCTTGCTTACCCATTTACCGCAGTGCGATTGGGAGTCTCAGCTGTCTTCACTGTGGCCAACTGGACATGTACCGTCTCCAGACACAGTATATGATGGGCCTCATTTCACATTGTTACCACAAGGCCTGGGGAACATCAGCAGGCTGTATGTAAACCATTTTAAGTACCAGTTTATTAACAAAGAAGAAATTAAAGACAATAATCTTATTCAAAGTGATATCCAAACAGTCACAGCTGAAATAATCATGCAGCAGCTGCTACTGCAAAATTGATGTATTCTGTATATGCTGTGTTGTTTTGAGTGTGAAAATGATACGTTGTGTCTCGGGGGCTTAACCGTGAAAAATGTGCAAAAGCTGTAGCGAATGATAATTGCTGGAGGTCATGTATGGCAGAGTTTATAGCCAATCATGGCATCACAAAGCGGTTAATCAAATGGGTTCTGCAACCTACTAAATGCAGAGAAGCAGGAAGGAGAGCATTTCTTGTTTTTTAACCCCTCTGCTTTAATTTTCAACTGTACACATGTAGACTATGTTATAACTAACTATGTTGATGAGACTGCACATACTATGTATACCACCATTATGACTACGATGACTACAGGGACATTGTACAATGGTCAGTGTGCCATTTGTCGGTCTGTGCATGTACTGTGAGTGTTGTGTGTGTGTACGTGTATGGGTTCAGTTTGATATGAGCATTGGACATATTGGTTCTTTGAGTTACAGCATACAACAATCTAATGTTTGCAGAACATGTCAGACTGCAGCTGTAAATTCAGTGAGACACCCCATGTAGGCTGTATCACTTCCATTACAGTCAATAGAAGAAAGAGATTCAGTCAGTCAAATCTAAACTGTCACAGGGTTTCCCCCAGAGCTTGCCTTGTTGACTGGATCAATTAAGCAAACACCGTATTTTTAGCTGCAAACCAAAGCTAGAAGGCATATTAACGTCTTATGGGACAGCAATATATTTCATATCAATGGCACCTCTGTTATACCTCAGAGGCATGGATAAAACTCCTCATACAATCACGTAACTGTTTAATGAGAGTTGTATGGCAACATTTTTATTCATACCACAGTAAAATATCTTGAAGAGATTAGCATCTTCTCCTTAATTTATTTAGTTTTTTCCTGCTCAGAAAGAGAAAATCATAAACCCAGGCTTGTTACCTCAACACTCTTCTCACTTGCATGACAGTAATTATGCCAGGCCTGCATTAGACTGTTCTCCACTGCAAGCCTAGTCTGTTCTGACACCGCTATGTCTTTAATGTGCAACAACCCTGGGGTTGTCCTCTGTTTTGGTGTTAGTGTGCCTTTTACTTATGTCAGGTTATGTTCCAGGGTGCCTGTAGTGAGTGTGAAGGCTGTACTGCTTGGCTCACCTGTATTAAAGATGGCTGCAGACCATGCACTGGTCCTCTTTCACCATGCCACACTATTTGTTTATTCTTACTTTTACACACTCCTCTTGATACACTCACCCATATATGGAGACAGGAGGTAGACCAGGTTACCTGCTAATCAGATAATTGGTGGTTCGATCTACCAGCTCCTCCAAGCGGATAGTAGAAGTGTCCTTGGGCAAAACACTGAACCCCAAATTACTCCTGATGGCTGTTCCATCGGTGTGTGAATGTGGATGAATGTTAATTTCTGTTCTAATGAGCAGTTGGCACCTTAGCCATGTGACGTAGTGTAAAAGCACTTTGAGTGGTCGTAAAACTAGAAAGCACAGACCATTTACCATGCACTCCTGTCCCTACTGATTCCTTGATTTGTAATTTGAATAAAGCCCTTTAAGGTGATGTTTGTGTGAGCTTTTGTTGCAAAAAGGAGCCAACTTGTAACAAATGCTAATCACTAGTGTTCGTTGTCTCCCAGTCCCTGAGCTTCAGTGCAAGTGACAGCCCATTTGAACAGCATGACTCATTGCCTCTGATGCAGACACTGATACGTACAGGAATCTCTCAGAGCTGCTTCAACTGAGTCATCCCACCCTGGTGGAGTGAGCTGGTTTTCACCTTTCCCAGCAGGTGCCCATCTCATTCCCACTTCTGACACCTTGTCCCTGGGCTCCTGCCCAAATCCACCAGAGAACTGAAACAAAATGATAGGCTTTGGCGTTGCCACAGTCCAAAGTGTCAATAGAACTAATAGAATCTCTCACTTATCAGTGAGTTGACTGACTCTATAATCTTCTGCTGCAAGAAGAAATGATAAAATATGTTTGTTTTTTTTAGAAATGAGACGTCTTTTCCTCTTAAGCGGCACGTGAACGTCTCTTTCTGATGACGCCTGCAGCAGATCGCAGCAGGATCAGCTGTCAGTCGGCTAACAGCTGTAGAGACTTTTGATGGAGTTTGTGGCTGTGCACATGTGCACTGTGCTAATACTAATAAAGGCACACATTTACCACTGCCAAAGCAGCATGTTTTTTCTCTGTAGCAGTTACCTGTTTAACAAACACCTGCACACAAACAACAACCTGTATTCTGTATTTATACTGTGTACTATGTCCTGCTCAGAGGCGCAGGACGAGCAGAATGTGCATTTTTTATTTATCCTTTATTTGCATTTGTATTTATTGATCTTCTCATTGTGAATTCATTATTGAATAACCCAGAATAGGATAATGCTGTCTTTAGAACACTGGAAATGGTTTAATGTTTAAAAAACCCGACGCTCAGGAATTATCAGCCTCACATGTGACTAAATAGAAATTCCGATAAATGAAAATGTTTTTTGCTGACTCTCCTACACTCTCTGTAATTCTATCCATAATAAGTTAATGGGGGAAGCACCAGATATTGAAAAGAAAAATCTTTCTAAAAATGTAAGAAAGTTGTTTGTGGTTCTTTTGTTGTTTAGACCTACAATGAACGCAGATTTCTGACAAGCTGGTGAATCAGAAAACAAATACAATAGATAATTAAGTGATACACTTGAGTTTGATCTGTTATCTATCTTCACTCCGGTATGAAAGTGTTGTGATGTGTCAGATCAGTCCAATCAACTGCAGTGTCCAATCATTAACTGAAATACAGTAAGGGGGCGTGTCGGCCAGTAATAGACTTCTGTGAAGGCTGTTCTTGTGTAGCTTTGCTCATTGCTACTCAGAGATTCCCACTCTATCGTCAACCTCAGTGACCAGCTGAAAGCCCAGATTCCCCGGCTGATACAGAGAGCCATGAAAATCATGGGCAGCATCTCACACTCCAGACTGTCATTGATATAACAATCATCAGACAGGCCCGAACATCTTACAGACACTACCCTTGTACCAGCTTCTTCCCTCAGGCAGACGCTTCAGAGTTCCACAGTACAGGCTCAACCGCTTTAAGAACTCTTTTTCCCCCATGTCCAACAAAGCCGTGGACGACAAGTTAGCCAGAGGCTAACCCCGTTACACTGCTTTTATATTTAACTGTATATGTGTAGATCATATGATAACTATGTTGATGAGACTGCACATACTATGTACACTGATGACTACAGGGATGTTGTACAATGGGCAGTGTGCAATTTGTGGTTGGTGGCAATATGTGCATGTTCTGTGAGTATTGTGTGTGCTCATGTGTATGGTCTGTGTATGTAGCTTTATGCTATTTGTATTTTAACAGCAAGACATCCTTTCAGGACAATAAAGTCTTTGGAATGGCCTGCATGATTGCGGACCAGAACAACTTCGGGTTCAAGCGAAGAGTGATGAAATTTCAAATAACACACAACAGCAGAGCAGAGAGGCAGCGGTGGAGACAGTGAAGTGAAGCAGGTGAAGTGACGACAACTACAAAATTACAAACAAAACCTAAGCCAATACTTTTTCAATACTCCTGTTTAACAACCAGAAATGTAGCCTATATATATATATATATATATATATATATATATATATATATATATATATATATATATATATATATATATATATATATATAGTGACTTTGTTATATTTATTTAATAATCCTGTGTAATAATGTATTCTTTTTTAAATAATTTTTTTTTTTTAATTACTATGAGTAATGAAAAATAACCAATATTTGAACTGATAAAGAACCAAACCAATAGTAGTTAGATAAAAGCTTAACGATACACATCCATAAATACGAGTTTAACAATACACTTTGTCAAATTGTGGGTCCCAGGCTGACCCCCCGCCTCCACCCAAGTATGGTTCCAGTAAGCTAAAACAGTAAAACATAGCTATTTCCACCACTGATGGGAGAGCCATCAGTGGTATCTCTCCTTATTCTCCTTACTGTAGATATCGCTCTTTCTTTATAATTCATTTTTTGTCATTTGCCAGCGCATGAACACAAAGTTGCTCATTCATTCACTCCGTCTCCTTTTATCCATTCCCAGGTGTGACTCCACATACCTTTTATGCTAATGCAGCCCCCTTCACCATTACCTGATTTGTTGCAGTAACAGCACCACAGCAATAGTGGTGTGATAAATGCAGGGCCTTGCTTTGAATATCATCTATAAAGCATGGTAACTGAAGACATCAGTCTTCTTGTTTGTTCAGTCATTCCTTTACTCATGCGCAGAGTCTGTTTCTCTCCTATCCTCCCATCCTTTTGATCCCAAACTTGCTCCTTTGTCATCATGTTGAAGCTGCTTGCTCAGTATGCTGTCGCGATCCAATTCTTTTTGGTTCTCTCCTTTGGATTTGTCCAGGCTCCACAGGTGGGAGGCTAGCCTCCATCTTAATGAGCAGCACTGTTGACTTTTTGAAAGGGTGAAGGCTGATTTAATGACCCTTACAATCTCTCTTCTTTCCATAATGTATGGGACCATTGTGTGTGTACCTCCATAAAGTTGCATGATGTTATTAAATCACAGTGTTATATACAGGAGCTATATTTTGTATTTGCTTTTAATTTAGCTGTAATCACCTACAGTTTCTTATAGGCAGGTGTGTAGCAGAAAATATCCATAGGCAAGAGAAAAGAGAACTGTGGGAGCTCTTTTTTCTCATGCCTATCTTTCATTTATCTAATAAAGCATTATTTTTACACATTCTGCTGTACAGTGGTTATGGCTACTTGGTATTTACAGTCGCTATATGCATGCCATATATTGTGAATCGATAGCTATGTCAGTGCTGTATTTCAGCACTAATAAATATTCAACAATGTCTGTAGCTTCATCATGATACGCACCTTTCTTTCATCAATTTACAAGAAACTATTTATGTCTTAGCTTCTAACTCCAATCTGAGTCTTTTTGCCAGCACAAATACCCTTTTACCCCTCTAGCCAATTCCCTGAAAGTATTCAAAATCAATTAATCAGAGTAATGGAATTGTTTTGTTGGTCTGTTTAATTCTTTCTTCCTAAAGGTCAGTTGTGCCCTGGAGATTCTAGACAATGTGTAATACAGTCCAAACTGTGTAGCCAACTTCTTTCTTATCTGACCAGTGATAAACACTATCTCAACAGTAGCCATACAGTATTTTATGTGCTTTTTGTAGCCAACACAGGAGTGCATTCAGAGAAAGGTCCATAGAGTTCTGTCCAGATGAAAATTTGATAGAGCTTTACCCTTCAGCAGCAATGTGGACTTGCAGAACAATGGTTTCGCTAGTGAATAAAAGTCTACAAGCACTGAGCGGGGGAGCTACACTGAAAAGATGTAAAGAGCAGGAGATAGGAAGGACACTGAAAGAGCAAAGCCTGAGCAAAGAGGGATTAGCCAACAACACATAGCCACCATTTTATTTCTACTCAGTTTAAGTTACAGCAGGATGTAAAGAAGATAGTAATGCCAGAGTCTGTAAATCGGAAATTTAAATTACACAGACCCTGTGAAGATGATTCTTCAAGCCTATTTAATCAAGTGATCTACTCATTTGGGACTTTTGTATGTTCTTTTTTTTGCAATCGGGGCTATCCAAACAAGAATGTTTGCTAAGGCTAAAGACATGCTGGGGCACATGCCTCCTTCTATTTCAGAATGGTGATGGTATAGTCATGTCTTTCTCAGAAAACACGCAGACTGCCAAAAAAAACACATCAGTTCTGGAATGACTATACGAACTGTGGCAGGGCTGTAGCCAGGATTTTAGAAATATTAGAGTCCTAGCCGAAGGGGGCTATATAGACTATAGTATAAATCTATGCATTTTAATGGATTTGGAGAGTAAAAATAGTCACTTAGATAATAATCAGTGCCAACTCATAGATGGTAATTGGACTAGAATCCAACACAAGATAAGTCACATTCCAACATTCCATATTCCACAGATTCGAGGTTGTATAAAATTGCTGAAAAGATGCAGAGGCCTAATATGTATTCAAATTAAATATACCAATACATAATATGCCCTTTAAAAAGGAATACTGTCAATGTAATTCTTAATTTCAATAAAAAGTACAATTGTAGTGATAAAGGAGCTATCCCTGAGGCAGGTAATAATCTATCTGTTCCTAATTTCCTGGATATTTCCCGTCCGCAAAAACAGTACAGCATTAAAAGTTTATTTGTGTAACACATTTTAACAACAAGGCGATTCAAAGTGCCTTTAAATAAAAGATAAAAGTAACACAGAGAAATGTAAAAAAAAAAACCACTTTTAAATATAAATTTTCAAATAGAAAATAAATTTACCTGATTTGTTCACCTATAATTCTTATGGGTTACAAATAATCAGGCTTTTCACAATCCATTGATTTGTTTTTTTGATTTTCCATCTCTCACCAGTCAAAACTATACTAGAAATTCTACTTGGCCTTGTTAAGTCTTGGTCTGAATACTTAATAAAAAAGCAAAAGGAATTAGGAAATTCATTCCAAAAGCATACATATTTTTTGAGACATAAGCTATATGTACTGATGCAATCCTCCGTGCCATCACCACAAACCTCGGGCAAAGCACGCCACACGTTTAGAGTAGGTGATGATTGACAGCATTCCTGCAGCAAGTTAGGATAACTGTTTATTCCACATGTGTCAAACTCAAGGCCCGTGGGCCGAATCCGGCCTGCCACGTCATTTTATGTGGCCCGCAAAAGCTTTAAAGATTCACGATTGTCCTAAAATAAAAGCCTATGCTGCCATAAACTACATATCCCATAATGCATGTGACCCGAGAAGTCACGGCATCCCGCCTCTAGATTGCGATGTTTCCACACCCACTACGGTAGTTTTCCGACAAGTGAAGATGAGAAATGTATACAAACAATCCCTAAATGTCCAAGATGAGAAAAATTAATGCAGAAGGAAAGCAATTTCATGAATGGTGGGAAAGTGAATACATGTTTGTGCTTCAAGGAGAAAACCCGGTAGGCTAGGCCTATATCTTTTGTGTTATGAGACAGTATCAGTGATGAAGGATCAACGTTACTTAAAGCCCCCTCAAGCCAGTTTTTTGCCGTTTTTTCTCAAACAGAGAATGGGGGTGTGGTTAATAGTCGGACGTAATCAATTACCATGACAACCAAAAACTGATCGGCTGGAGTGTTCACTAATGATTTGCTGTGTTAACATCACTACGCTGTAAAGTTTAGTACACTTTACTGTCTGGCAGGAGTAGCTATTACTTACCTATGATAGAAACTAATGTGCGAGTATCAGCTGTTATCAATCATACAGTCGACGGTCCTGTCACGCACTGCACACGATAACTCCCACTACTTTTTATGGTGTGCTGATGACTGTGTATAAGACGGTGTCAGGTGAAAGTGCGGCCTGTCATCTGTCCTCCAACACCGCACGCACAAATGCCATAATGAACATACCTACTGTAAGTTCTAAGTAAATTACATGATAAATTGGTTAGCTAGCTCACAACGATGTTTATCGGTTTGATCCTCTGACTTAAGGAGGCGTGACGGCATGACAAAATAGTATTTTGAGTATTTGAGAGTATTTTTTTTTATTTGGCATGCTAGATATCTGGCAGACGTCGGTGATGTGTCAGGGAGCCGTTTTGATGTGTTGTTGAGTAGTTCACACACAACGACTGGCGGCCGCAGATCAACCGCTGATCACATCCTGACGGTCGCCGAGCAACAAATCGGGCTAAAAATCGTGTAGTGTGACCGAGGCTTAGGCTCCAGTAGCCTATACGTCTGCATTTTTCCAGGTAATCAAACTATCTCATTAGTTGGATGTATGCCCTCTGCAAGGCTGTGTGCAGCTGGACTATTTGTTTTATCAAATGCCACATCTGTCCCTCATGTTATTAGCAGCTCACAATTATTTGTTTTACCATGGTTCTGCACCTCTGGACTGTGAAAAATTTAAGTTGCTGTAAAAGCTTATGTTTGATGAATTTTGTCTTTGTAATTTACTTGAAATGGCCTGGCCTGCGGACAGATATGTCCTGGTTTGTCTGTAGTGTCTGAGGGTTTTTGGAGTTTCAGTGGATCCAAAGATTACTATGGACCCGAGTACAGATTAGCTAGAGAGAGTAGATTAAGTGTACTGTTTATTCTCTTCTCAAAATAATTGTAACTCAATTATTTGCTCAACCCCTCAGCCTGTTTTTATTTTCCATTTAACTCTTTTAACCCTGATTGTACACTGCACTGTAACTTTTATTATATTTTAATGTGTATTTTTTCACATTTATTTCCCTATGTTGCTTTTAAACTTTTTTATATTTCCCTTTTGCTTTTATGTTTTATGTAAATCACTTTGAATTACCTTGGTGTTGAAATGTGCTATACAAATAAACTTGTCTTGCCTTGCCCTGCCTTACCTTGAAATGTTTGATCTTTGATCGATGGAGTAATGAGGGTTTTTAAATCTGATAAATTAATTTATTTGTTATAATAACACTAGACATTTCCTTACTATGGCTATATTTTTTACATCTGATAAATTTCCTTGAATACATAATCAAATAAAGAGACAGTTATTTAACAATATGTTAAGGAGTAGTTACGTTTATACAGTCAGTTGCAACTGGCCCTTTGAGGGTAACTGTAATGCTGATGTGGCCCTTGGTGAAAATGAGTTTGACACCCCTGGTTTATTCAGAGCTGCTGCCATGCAGTGTAGCTTTATTATAACGTATTAGCCCATTTCTACTATGATTATTTTGCCTCTGAAAATGTCAGAGCAGAAACTCCTAATTGATTGTGTGTGCAAATGTCACATTTTGAAAGCATATAAGTTAATAGTTTGTGGGCTCAAGATGTCAACCTTTGTTCAGAACACACCATAAAATTAATTAGTAGCAGACAAATATATATACCAGACTCATTATAATATATATTATAATGAGTGTATACATACACACACACACACACATAGTTTGACATAATCAATGGCCAGTGGACAGTAAAAATGTATGTCGGGTAAGTTGACTGGCCAGTTCGAGCCATTGACAGTTGCTCTGTCCACATCAGAAGTCAGCTGTGTCGCTGCCTACATCCTACGCTGTCTCCAAAGTTAACATTGTATCTGCTGGGTGTGTTAAGGCCTTTTCAGACTGGAAGACATTGACCTCATAGCTGGCTACAAACATGAAAAGCAAAGGCCATATTAGCAGGCCAGCAGTGACTGGGGGTGTCATAGTGGAAGAAAGAGGCAGCATTAGGTTTGCTATCGCAACACTATGACACACTTCAACTTTGGCCTTCAGTTATGCACAGAAGATACCCTGCTTGACCCAAAGCTTAATGTTATGTGTTGAATTGTAAGCTATTGCAGCTTACATATACATTTTCAACTAGCTACACATTTCCTGTATATAGTACAGGAGTATAGTAGGGGTTACTTGGAGAAATCAAGCAATATTGACCAGACAAACAATGTCCAGCAATGCAGCTCTGTGAGGCTGTGCATACACAGACACAGCAAAGCTTTTTAGCTAAATGCATACATCAGCATTCTTAATATGATTTTAATTCCATTGCAATTCAATTCATTCTGAATTTGTCATAGTAGTTGAGCGCAGACACAAGAAACAAGGGATTTGGGCCCAAAAGAACACTAAGCAGAGCAGGTGCAGTTCTTTGTATATTTAATATTAAAATAAGAAGTTCACAGGATTATGTGGTGTAGAGGAAGGCAAAAGTAAAAACAGAGGTGAGCAGTCCAAATCAAAGTGAACAAAATCCAAACTGGTACAGGCAAGAATCCAAAGACCATAAATCCAAACACACAGGTGATAAGTTGGGACACTTGAAAACAGACAATGGAAAGACACTCACTTAAATATACAAGAGGGAGGTGATTAACAAGGCACAGGTGGAAACAATCAAGGTGGAGCAAACTGTCACACAGGTGTGAAAAACATCAGGGGAGGAAGTGAAGAGGTCTGAAAGGAGAGGAGAGGAATATACCAAAGTAAACCAAGAAATAAAGAATAACTGACACAATGACAGGGAAAACAGGGAGACCAAATAAGTAATTAAAAACAGACACAAGAGGAAGGATTTAACAAAATAAAACAGGAAATAATTTCAGTGTGGACCAAAGTGGTTGATTAACCATCAGACTGACATCTTTATCCCTAGAACCATGTCTCCATGATCGCTAAAATGTAGACTATAATCCTGTGCTCCAATGTGTTTCATCTACTCTACGACATGATATAATATTTGGATATTATACAATACATTTTCATGCACTCGTATTCTGCACAACTATACTACATAAAAAACCTAATCTGTGTGCAGCAAGCCCTCAGTCTGGTTCTTTCTGTTGCTGTCTTTCAGTTTCACTCTCCCTCTCAGGCACACTCATGATGAACTCTCATGCTGAATTGATTACAGCAGCTGTTTGATTGTTGGCCGTCCATCTGCTCCACCCTCTAAATTGTAACCCCTCCAAGAAACGGTGGCTGGCTACTTTCACATCCCCGTCCCCTTCTGCACCATTTCCATCAACAACCTTATTCAATTCCCCTGAAGCACAAGAAATCAAATTTGCACACAGTTCTAAGCTTTGCCCCTGTTGATTTTTTGTGCAGGACAAATTATGTTTGCTTTTCAGAGAATAATCTGAACCCAATTACTTTTTGTACTTGTGAGTGAAAAAAAATGACAGTTAATGCTGAAAACACACTTTTCCTTTTTCTGATTCAAAACAGTTTGGAACTCATTTGATGTCTTCTGTTTACTGTTGCCGTCTGCAATGTGCTATTTTTTTCCAGCTGTTACACTATGTGTTTGGGTGAAGGATCACTGAGTTTAGAGAGATAACAGGGTGGGTGGTTTAAGTATAAAGTCAAAGCTGAGGTTTTGTATTTCAAAGCGTGTATACACTAGTTAGGAAAATCCACTTTCTGTATTTTTCTGTGCTATCGTGCAGATATTTAAATGTAACCTAACACCCATTATTCTTTGCTCTCAAATTTGTTTTTAAATCTTTTCATGTAGTCAGGTTGCCAGTAATTATCACCATCTCACTTCTTCTTATTCACACAGACCGATCTTTCAACAACAGGAAAATCTGACCTCCTGTGAGCTTCTTTGTAGGTAATAGCTTCAATGCATGTTTTCCTGTGTGTAATCTTATATTGTTCAGTAATGGGCTTGGCCTTTGCCTGCCTGCATCACACAAAAGAGAAGCTATGGCTTTGTTAAGTGAAAAGAAACAAGAGATGAAAAGAAGATACATTGCTCAAAGCTAGATTGGCATATGTCACATCTAAAAAAGCCAACTAAAACCCTCTCTTTCATAGGAGCGGCTGCTAATAGGTATTTGTCAGTCTCATCATTTAGAACGTGTCTATGAAAGGATTAATGCATGATTCATGTTCCAGGTGGTCATGTGCGCTCCACCTGCTGTTTTCTGACATTGGATGACAGCCACGCACGCTGCACAATTACAGCTTGGAATCAGCATGGGCAGTATATTATATATGTCATTATTTTGTGGCTAGTGCAATGGGAATTCAACAAGGGAGTTCAAGTAACATGAAAGTAAATCTTAGTCTCACATAGTGGCACATTTATGTATTGCATCTTGATAAGGTATGTGTAACTGAAAATAGATAATGACACTTGGCTGTTAAGTCTTTCAATATTTAATGTATACATTTGAATACAACTGTGTCAGTGGAAATCATTCACTACAGAAATGTCAGGTCAGAGCTGTTGCCTAGTTTGCCTCTAAAATCTGTTTTGACATGCGTTTTCTAGCTATTTGGGCTACGTTTCCATACCAGTCAAATCAGTCCAAACTTAAAGGAACACTTTGACATTTTGGGAAATACTTTGATTGGGTTCTTTCATGTCTTTCATTCACCTACCAGTACTTTCCACTGGTTGCCTGGTGACTAGTTATTTTCTACACTTATTTTAACATTTTACCCAAGTTAGTTATTGAGATCCTGCTGCTGCCTGATTGTCTGACCGCTCGTGTTCCTTACATTGTCTCAGTTTTATTTTGTCTTTCACATTATTTTGGTAAATACAGTTGGATACTAGTTACTAGTCAAGGCAAAATGACCCAAACTATGGCAATTACAACCTAAGTTGTAATAAAACTATCTTTTAAAATCCTATTTCATGCCAAGTCCCAGTCATCATCAGCTATCATCCTTACTATGCTTTAAATTAAAGAGCAAATGAAGGGGAACTTATCATTCTTACTATGTTGAAAATTAATGAGCCAAAGGAGGGAACTATAAGGATGTCTGAACTTAAGTCAGTGGTTAATCTTGTTAGCACAGTAGGCTACAATACAGTATGTGAGAACAGGTTGTGGGCAAGAGTGTTTCAGTGAGAGAAGAGTCTGTGTCATCTGTAACTCCATGCAACAGTAACAGTCAGTCATAGTCCACTCACTTGCACACTCCCTGGGGTGAAAACTCCTTAAAGAGAGAAAATTGGAAGGATAGCTATGACTGAGCTGCATAGCGGCTCCACCTCAAACAGCCCATTCCAAACTCAATTACCACACATCTGCACCCCTGCCGCCAGCCCTGGCAATCCCAGGAAACTCTGGGATGGTTGGCCAAAAAAAAGGAGCTTTATCTTTGGCTGCTCAAGTAGCAGAACACCTAAGGCTTTGAGTCAGTTGAGCACGGGGACTGAGACTGCAAATGAGGTATGTCACATCAGCATTTGCAGCTTTTCATAGCACTAAAATGTCAATTATCCAGGGAGAATAGAAAATATGCAAGCTTGATTTGAAAGGGAGATGCAGTTTAAGGATGGAAGCACAAGCCCAGCAGAACGGTGCAGAACCATGACATTTTCTCATCATGTAGGATGGGGAATGATCAAAGTAGTATGGTGTAAAATACTAGAATTTACTTGTTTTAGAGCAATTCCTTGTCACCCTATGGGCCTCAGACAGCAAACATGCAGCTCTGTTATTGGCAAATTTACAGGCTGAGACACCAGTGAAGATGCCATTTTGCTGGACTAATTTAGACCTTTCATGCCAAGAGAAACTGTGTCCATAAAATCCTTTCCATCTAACAGAATGGCTCTGTGATGGAGAAGCATTTTAATCAACTAGAGTTCTTTGTGTTAACCTGATAAAAAGCTGCTTGTACGGTTTCCCTTTCAAGAGGTGTCTTTGTGTGTCAACATTCCTTCATTAATACAGTCAACAAGTGTTTCGGCACAGGGGGGTGTCTTGTCTCCCATGAAAGTTGGAACATTATGATGCCAGCCAGGGCTATGTTTAATTACCTCCTCTCTTTCTGCCCCATTGATTTACATTGTGAGCCCTTTAATTATACAATTCATCACCTTTTAAACATGAAAAACGGTGTAAAACGAATGCTAATTAAACCATGTCGAAAGGTTTTCTGCAAAGGCCCAGTAAATCAAGCAAATGGGCTTTGTGGACAGTGTGTATGTATGTATGTTGTTTCGTTGTAGTTTTTTGTTCTTTCTTCCATGTGTCGCCATCAATTCTACTTAATCCTCAGCAGCAAGCCGATGGAGGCTCAATGTCTTTGGAAGCAGGTGCCATGAATTAATTTTAATTCCTTTGCTTGCTGCGGCTTTTGTGTGTTTGTTTGTGTTTTGTTCTGTGTCATAATGAGAAGAAGTTAATAGGGAGAACACAGCTCATTCTCATCCAACATCAATGGAGAGGGAGAGTTTATGACTGCAAACGTTCTCTGATAATAGTAGTTAATGGATTCACACCCCTTTGTTTTATTGCCATAGATTTGTGTTAACAATCATGCACACCATCATTATTTTTTTGGTTCTATGTCTTCTTCATATTATATTAAAGTATAAGGGTAGCCATACTGCAGTTTTTTGTCAGCAAATGTCCCACAAAAAGACTAAAACCAGAAATGAATTGATACTGTCCTGCTGCTGTGAACACTCACTAGAGAATCCCATGTGTATTAATCCACAGCGGAAAGTAGTCCCCAATGACTGCACTTTTTACTCCTATATATAATATAATATTTGCTCAAAACTACAGTGTAACTTTCAGTCAGACAGCATTACACCCAGGCTACAGGTGTTTTAATACATTTCTTAGAATTTGTTTAAATTTAAAAAATGTAAAATAACATCTGCCTTATTCTTTAAACCTTTTTGAGAGCACTGCAAGAGAGTACTCTTTGACACCAATCAGTCACTCACACTACCATTAATATATATCTTTGCATTTATCTTGCATTTTACTTCCACAAAATGCATTGCCTGTGGAGGCCCTAATGAAATGCTGTCACTAATGCCCATACCTCAGACAGTGAGAAATACTTTGTCTCTCAAATTCATTCGCTGGTGCGAGGATGATGAAAGGTTGAGAGGGAGAACTCGCCTCCGCTGTTGGAAATGATGGCTCTTTCTCCTTCCTGATGCCTCGCACTGTCAACAGCTGTCACCAGTGTAGCGCACTGAAATAAAATAGTCACAGGAACAACAAACAGTGAAACTCATAACAACAACAGCTCATGCCATTTTGTTAAGGCACCTCGAAATGGAGGCTCCTGCATAAAGGGTAGATGTCTCCTCTTCAGTCCCGAGCTTTGACATTGAAAAGCAGAGGTCAGTTAGTTCAGCTGAGAGCATGTCTCAAAGTGAAATAGCCATCTTTATATTCTTTCTTTCCCATATAAAGACACATGATATACTTACGTACAGTGTATAAGGTATTGTTGGAAATGTGGTAAAAATGTAGTAAGATCTAAGCTCAGTGATGTGCCACTGTTTAGACAAAGTCAATCAAGTTGTTCAACCATTCCAAAAGGACTTACACACACTTCAATTTTAACCAGGCTACTGCAGTGTCATTTTAAAGTCTTTCATTTCTGCTAAGAAAAACAGAAGCCGATGGTGCTTTCGTATAACCTTGCCTGGTGTATAATCATTTTAGAAATTTCTCTTGTATTGTTATGTTGTGCAGCTCGTATCCAAAGGCAAGTCATCAGTGAATTAATTTGAGTAACTGGCGAAATATTTGGTGTCAGTGGAGAACTGGGGGCTTTCTAAATGTCACCTTCTCTATATTCCGGGGATGCTGGGGCTTTTTAAATGGCACTGCATTAATGATCTGCGATTAAATGCTCAATATCAAATAAAGGCTGCTCCAATTACAGTTTGTTCAGTTTGGCTGTTGTGTGGCCTTCAGTTTGCCTTCATGAAAAACAACTTATAAAGACACATGTCGCGGTGGCGCACGTTGGCAGCTGTGAAATTCTCCCAAGATGATATGTGCCATTTCCAGTGAACCCCTTGCTGGAACAAAGACTTCTTTTGTGTCTTTCCTCTCTCTTGATCCAACATCAGTGACCAAATTGAAATCCTCTCCTCTGTAGTGACCTGCAAATATCTGGGGACATGAGATAGGAGCGCTCACTGCCTTAAACAATGCCACAGAGTTAGGCTCTGATTCATTCTGAAAACGGATTAATTTCTCCACAAATTAACTGCTAATTCTTCTCTTATCTTTGCCCCAGACTCTCATTGAGTGAGTCGCCTTTCTCTCTTCTGCTCTCTGTTTCTCTCTTGTTCGTGGCTCTGACTTTGTGTGACTGGTTTTGGGCATGAGCTGTGACTGGCACTACCCTTTGGTAGTCTCTCCCATGGGTCTGTTCTGTACAGCTCAGAGACATGTCCCATATGTCCTCATTTCCTTTTCTGAAAGACGTCTGCGAGCTAATTTGCCCCCTGAGCTGCTTAAGCATTTAATGACAGTGACCAATTCAATTAGATGTGTGAAGTGCATGCCTGTCATACACCCACAAACGGGTACAATATACATAAATATAGAACTCAGAATACAATAACAAGAAGTAATTTACCACTTGGTGATAAATCTGAGAGTGACCTTTGTTTGGTGAAGATGAACACATCATTCTTTCATGTTTTGGACATATGATGCAGGTTGCCTTTTCTTCTGTTTGTTTATATCCCAGCACAAGAGAACTAAAGCCACATATCAAGTCCCAGCAAGCAGAAAGCAAAGAGCAGTGGCTACTATCTAACACTCAAGTTTATACTTACTGCTATACTTCCATGCCCTGTTTGAAACTAGACCTTTAGGCGATCAGCAGCCTTCACCAATGTAGCCTTTGTAACAAGGGGATACAGTGAATAGCTCTGCCATCAGATTAACAGCACCTAGCTCGTAGACGGGAAATGTACGGCTGTGTCTGCATTTTGCGAACTTTAGAAAGGACACCAAGAAAGGACATGGATTCATTCAAACACATCATTTATTCATGAAAAGTGAGCTGGGAATTCAAAGCCTGCTTTTTTCCTTTTATTTAAAGCGGACTTATAGAGAATAATATATTTCTCACAGGGCGATTGTGGTTTATCTACCAACCACTATTCGTTTGGCATCCCTAATGTGCTAACAGGAAAAATTTGAATGTGCTTACAGAAATGTATGCATGCCACGCACTCACATGCAAGAGCATTAATATGCACATATGCTCACACGCACAGGTAAGAGTTTATAGACTGAGACTTATGCACAAGAGGTTATAGACGAAGATTGTGCTTAGCTACAGATGCATCAGTATCCACTCATACAAAATCGGTAACAGGTTCATTATTTTCAGCAAATGTTGAGGTTTCTGTGCACATCTACCAAAGTCCTAAAAAAAATCTCTGCCTGTCTCGCATGAGGGTTATGAGCTCCGTTGGAGATGGGTGTTTCTATAAATACTGTGACATGATTCAGGTGAAATGTCCTTTGAAGTCAAAAGTGACTCATGCTGAGATTGACAGTGGCATTTAACTTCACTTGGCAGCGCCTTAGCCTTTCATACCTTGATTAATAAGCAAAACTTATTATTCGCTCAAACTCCCTTAATATTGAGATAATGTGTCACATCATTTTTTTTTAGGAGTCATTTTTCATAATCGTTGTGATAACCCTCCTTGAAAAGGGTGGCTGGGTGCACGGAGAGCCAGGGTCAGTGAGGTAGCAGCCAGGGACAGCTGTAGCACTCTATAAATGAGTATGCTAATGCTGACTGACATTTCCTTGAACAGCGGAGAGGGAGAAACTGCTTGCTCCCAATTATCCTAAACGTCAGTGTAAAATAAGAGTCCATACCCATCTGGGAATAATTCAACAAATAAATAATAAATAAAACAATCATTAAAGACACTATGTAAATTTAAGACAACATGTTTAAATCTCTATTATCTGGCTTTTCATTGTTAAAGAAATCTAATATTAGCTTTGTCTTGTCCACAGTGGAAACTTACATAAACCTACAAACTTCAAGTATACAAAGTCAGTTTATTGGTGCTATGTTAATGCTTTATCTGTGTGATGTTTTCAAATGCTGAAGGCCGACACTTACCACTTGTCACAATACACAGAAACCGTTAAATAACCAGATGTATTTCCAGTTACAGCCCTTTGTAACGTCTGCATACCGCTGAGGTCAGAACATTGCAATGACAAGCGGCTTTTGTACAGTTTGTAGCTTATCTATGGGTGGTGATGGAGCAGTGGATAAGACACAGGGGCCCCGGGTTCACCTCCCACTACAACATCCATCAATGTGTCCCTGACCAAGACACTCAACCCCTATTGTTTTTTTTATTTGTTTGTTTGTTTGTTTTGGGGTGGATAAAAGCATCAGCTAAATTAGTAATTAATTCATTTATTAATGTATCTGAATAGTAAGATGGGTGGGAAATATTAAACAATTTGCTTTAAGGTTAGTTATAAATAAGTTAACATGAAATTTAAGAATATATTGCTAGGATATAGACCAATCTTTATGGGTACAAACACTCCCTGGTTGGTGGCTTTTGAGACAATGAATGCAACAGAGTTTCATCCTTGACATTTAGGCAACATCCTCTCAAAATGCCATGGTGCTGTTCCTTCTAAACTACTACTTGTTTCTCTGATTATAATATTTGGATGTAAATTGAATAGTCTATATATATATATACATTTTTTACAGTCCCATTCCATTCAATTTACCAAAACATAGTAGTATCAACATTAAAGTAAGTAACAGCAGTAAAACTTTCTGGATGTGTTTTTGAAGTTGAGGGGAGTTGAGACGGCTGACCTTCAGGCACTATAATTTCTCTAGTGTAGTTGTTTTAAATTAAATGCTTTGCTAACTATCAAACCTGACTTTATTCTTTGGATAAGTTAACTTTAGGTGAGCCTGAAAGACAGCTTCATGTGCTATGTGTTTGAGAAAGGAACTGTAGGCCACATCCTCCCACAGGTTTGAGCATCTGAATCAATGCCAGAGGTCTGGGCTTAATAGGAGCTGTCCACCAGAAGTGGTGCTGAAATGCTGACTGAAAGGCAGCAGCAAAATGCTTTTCTGTCATTGACTGTTTCTGTGTGCACTTTAACCACACACTGTCAGTTAAATTGGACAGCAGTTATTGTACACTGAACAAGTTAAAGTTGGACTAAACAATATGGTTTTTTTTATTAACAACGGATAACATGATTACATGTAATGGGATAGGGGTCGCTCATAGAACCCACAGAGAATTACAACTCTGCAGTCTCCCTCAGCTCTACAGAGCCATTTACTTTATTTTGGAACATTGTTTTGGTTTTCTGGCTTGCAACTTTACACTCATTAGCCTCATTTTATAGGGCTGCAGCTAAAGCTGATTTCCATTATTGATTGATCTACCATGTTCCCAGAATCAGACCAACAATTCATAACACCACAATAATCAGTTAACTATGACAGAAGGTAAAGAAATACTAAATATTCACATATGTCTTATGTCATATATGTCTTTATATTGTAATGGTAACAAGAAGCAGAGGTAGCTACCACGAGTTATCATAACAAATATTGCATCAAATGTTTTATAATGTTAATGTGTTTTTCTTCTTCTTTAGTCATTCTGTCTCACTGTGTCAGGAACAATTCCTGTGCAATGACCCAGTAACTCTGTCTCTAATCAGCCACCTGTTTACTGGTTACCACTTATTAGTTATTCATCATTTTCTATTTCAGCATACTGTTCATATTGTCATTTTGTATATTGTATATACTGTATACCAAATCCATCTACCGCATGTACATAACACCTGCACATAATACTTTGATTTTATTAGTGTATTTATTAACAATATTAACGTATTGTAAGAACATCGTGATCACTGTACAATCCTGAGTCAAATTGCTCGTATGTATACACATACCTGGCAAATAAAGCTGATTCTGATTCTAATTCTGATTTTGTGTGGAGGCTGCTACCACCTGTAGGCCATTTAGTCCTTTACGTGAGTTGAATGAAGCAAGGGCATTTTGTTCTTTGACCCAATGATTAAAAAGCTCCTCATATGTTATTTCAATTGGACTGCAGCCTATTCATCTGGTTGGCAGAAAGTTGTGCATATTCTATATCAGGCAAGTTATTAATCCTTGTGTCATGCTTTTAGATTAGGGTCAGCAGAATGGATTTCTTCTGTGCAGGTAAGGGGATGGAGAAAAATAAACGGAGAAAGTGAGAGACCAGGAGAAAAGATGAAAGCACACCAACAGCTATAATTTCTCATAGTCACATATCTGGGATATTCATACATATACATATATTCACACACATGCATTTATGCAGATAGTGTATGAATATATTCAATGAGGTCATCACTCACTACATGAAAAACAATTATTGGCTCGTTTATTGTTCAGCTCCTTATGGAACCAATCTACAGATTTCTGTGAAACAAACACTGGTTGAAATAGAGGAGCATGTCAGCATAGGCAGAAAATTTTCCTGCTGTTTTAAATATTTGTTCTTTGTCCTGCAGATGAAAGAGAATTTGATTTGATTGCATTTTCCTTTGCCTTTGCCCCTAATTAATAGAAAGTGTGTCATACATGAGTGGTGACACTTGTTGATTTTCTTTAAGATTGCAATGCAGAGTGAGAGTGCTGTTGGAAATGGAAATTTTGAAATTCAGACCTCATTGTATAACAGTCATTCCATAATGTTTCTTTAAAGGTTAAGTGTGTAAGAGTTAGTGACATCTAGCGGTGAGTTCGCGAATTGCAACCATAGACTGTATAAAAGAAGTGGAAGTAATCATCATGACATCACCCGTCGGTTTGTGGACTTCCGTTTTGAAGCCTCCAGTTTGGCCGATAGGACGCCGCCATGTTGATTTTTGGCAACCAGCAGCACCAGACGTGACCATATTTGAACGAGACTGTGGAGCTAACGGATGTGTGTGAAGCTAGCTAGCTTGGTTAGCTAGGTGCATCTGTAATTCACGTTTACTGTCATTTTAACTGTGATGATAATTTTGGCTAGCAAAAACAGGCTTAAAACAAAATTTACTCACAAGAGAAACAGCCAACTCCAAATAAGTTTTTTTCAGTGGCTCTGATTAAATTTACACAGCACCATGCACGCCATTAGGAATTATGGACAGAGGGACAACATTTTTCAAATTGGGCCCCTCATCAACACCCACTCCAGCACCACCTCCACCCACCCTTAGTTCTAATACAAACATGGGCAATTTCAAAGAAGCTCTAGGCCATTGACCTTATAGTGACACAGAGAGAGTCCATAACAACCTTTCCCAAATTCAGCGTTTGCATATATATTCAATTACTTAATATGACTATAAAGCACAAAAGGTGATGCAGTTTTTTTATTAGAGGCTGTTACAGGGGAACTTGTGGGTGTTATTAATCTCTATTAATATAAAGGGAAACACAAAATTCACTGGCAGATGACAATGCAAAGAACAAGAATATAATGCAGTAAAGCTTTCAGAAACTGTATGCTGCTTTTAGATATGTTTCTCCTCTAGATAAAGCTTTAACAACACAAGGTTGTCGTATAACAAAACAAAAGTTTGTAGTCCCTTCATGCTGCACGCAAAGAACACATTTATTAATGGCCTAATGAATAATTAATATTTCAAAACTTTCTTCCCATTCAGAATCCCTCCCAAATAGACTATCTTTGTTCTTTGACATGTTGAGAAAAAATTTATATATTATATTACAAGAATAACAGTCTACCTGCCCTATACTCTGCTATGGAAAAAGCCTGTGTTGTTGCTCTGCTGACTTGGCCCCTTAAGACTGTCAGCCACAGAACCGTTTGGGACTGTATTACTGGATGATTGGAGGAGGTGGATAAAAGAAACTTACTGAAAACACTTTTGATGAGAGAAATCTCACCAAACATCCACACGTTAACTTCAGCACCTCAGATAAAGTGCAGCTCACAGTCCCAAAAAGAGGAGGTCTGCGCATCAGTGGTACGTAACGTGTTGGGCAGTAATACTGCAATATTACTTTTCCCAGTAAAGAGTATTGTAATGGATTACTATTTCCAAAACAGTTAGGCTATATTATTACAGTTAGTACTACTAATCCAAGTAACGCTGCACTACTGAACGCACCAACCCTGACATGAATGCGCGACCGCGCTGCAGGTTAGCGGGACCAGACCTTATGTTGTTCAAGTCAGCTGTGAAAAGTGAAAAGAAGACTGGAGAACAGGGAGAGAGAGGTATTTCTGACAGCTGTAAGTAACGTTATTGCCATTATTGTGTCACAGTCTAAGATGCAAAGAACATTGCCATCCGTTGTAATCTTTGTGTGACTAGCAAAAAGCTTTCTACCGCAAACAATTCTACATTTATACTAGGCTAATTGAAGCATCAGCTAAAGCAACACAGCAACGTGAAACTCAGAAAGAAACTGGTACTGCCAATGACGCTTGGGATCATCTGGAGAGACTGGCGTTATATCACCCAGTAGTAGCCTAAATAGAGTAGCTAATAGGCTATTACTTTTTTAAGGAGTAGGCCTATATGCTAAGTAGGCCTAACTAGTTGGTAACAACTATATTATTTCTGAGTAACTTGCCCAACACTGAGTTGACAATAAGTATCGGATAAATTGGGTCTGTTTTCATTATTGCTTGTTATAGGCTATGTCTAATGTTTACTTTGACTTTGTTGTCAATGTGACTTTGTTGCTATATGATTGATCAATCATATAGCCTAGGCTATATAGGCTACAGTTTGCTGTATGAATGGTTGCTTTTTAAGTCGTCCTTATGTTAAAGGTTTTGGCAAGTTATAAAAAAATTTCTTGTGAATTGTTGTGAGAGGGTTTATATCATAGGTTTATATAAGGCCTTTTCATGCAGCTTTGATCCGTGGGGTCCCTCTGCACTCCTTATCAACAGACAGGCAAACAAACGCTCGTGAGGTAACCATGGCAACAGCTCCTGTGTAACTGGCGCGATTCCGTGAAACTGCCGCGGTCGTTCTCCTCTCACACACACGCCCGCCCGATGCCAGACTTGAACACAGCAGTGGATTGAACACTTGTTCTTGATTACCACTGCAACACATCCACCAAATAAGTTATTGTCATGTGCCCTGCGGCTCTATTATAACATGGATGGTAAAATCCATGTCATAATAGAGCCGCCGCCAGTTTAATCGGGGTGCGGGGGGGTCTCAGTATATTTTCCTACTTTTTTGTCTTGTGCCAATCACATGCCTGATTTGTTTTTCACTGCGTGAGAAAATTGATGTGTAGCGTGAGAGCGTGAAAATTGTCAATTGCCTGAGTCTCACACTCGATGCCTGACAGTTTGCAGCTCTGGTGTTATTACTTAAAGGTTATCAAGCATGGTAAGCTTTGCTAGTATGCCTAACTGTTCGCTCCTCACCTTCGCCTGTCATACATAGGCTACATGGTGCTTCTTAACACTTTTTTTGGGCCAGAAATTTGGCCATTGTCTCTCTATGATTAAATTTTTCTCTGTGTTTTGGCTTTTCTTTTTTTGGGCCCCTGACAGGCTGCAGTCTCACTTTACATTTGCGGGTCCTGCATATCTGAATGGCCAAATATTTCGACCATACCATTTTCACAATAACAGCGGGGGGTGGGTTATCAGATAACAAGTATGAAATATGTTGTAATGACAATAATACATTTATTTATCATGTAAATACATCTAAAAGGTTTCATTATTCATATAAGACAGTAAGTAAAGTGTTGTACTTGATCCCATTTATGGGTCAACCATAGACCCCCACTGGGCCCTTGTCATCTGTACCCTTTGACCCCCCCCTGAAGGCGGGCCTGCACAGTGCCATTGGTATGAGTCACTCTAGCCTGATTGACAGGTTGCCATGGTATCTCCATCATGCTGTATTAAGGAAGACATGGAACTAACAAATGAGACCATAAACTCATTATGAAAGTGTTTAATGAGGTAATAAATCAGGTAAGAAGTAGGTTTTTACACACAGTAGTAGTTTTGCCATTATTTCTAATGGAACCAGACTTCTTTTTGCAGCCAGAGGAGTCGCCCCTGCTGGCCGTTTGATAGAATGCAGGTTTCTCACTTCTCAGACCCAGAGGTTCCCACTTGATTGCAACCCACAACATGGCAACGTCCATGTAAGGGGGACATGCGGTTATGTAGATAGAAATGGCTCATTCTAATGTACTAAAAACATCACCGTTCATTATGTAAGGTCTTTATACACCACTGAAAACATAGTTATGGATCTTATATTGCATTCCTGTCAATAGATCCTCAGCAATATTACACACTAAACATTTAAATGCAGAGCTCTCATTTTACAGTGAAGGCAAGATTTAGGAAAGATACTGATAACTTACTGAGACACTTTGTGGGACATGGTTACAACAAGAAACTGCTGTACAACAATACTTTAAATAAGTAATCAGTTTTATATTTCTGAAAGAAAAAAAAAAGTGTATTTTCATTTCAGATTTCCTTTCTTCTACTGTATTCTTAAGTTGGTACTGGAGCTTTCAGGTTTGGTCCTGTGGTCCTGTGGTCCTATACCTGCAGGATCGATCAGTACGGACTTTGCACCTGATTAAACAAGACAAGAGGTTTTAACTCCAGGAGGTGACAGCAAGATGCAACCCTACTGGCTTAGTTTCTCTCCTTGTCTTTGCTCTGCTAATGGACGTAACTATTAGTTGTACAGAAGGTCATTGCAAGAACAAAAAAATGTTCTTCTGTTTTTCATATGGAGCTAAATCAGGGCCAAGGGTTTTGTTAATTTGAAAAAAATACTGTAATAGAAAAACTAAAACTTAAAATTGAAAAATTAAGTTTTGGTCTTAAACTTAAAAATACAACCATGGATTCAAATAAGTGTACCATTTTTTTTTTTTCAGTTTCAGTTATGGCTTGATGAGTGAATACTGCGGTGCGTTTATTCTCGTGTGTGGAAGTGGGAGAAGTCCGATCTTAAAGTGTGGCTGCTGAACTACACAATCTGGCACAGTTTATTGCTCTTACAGTGTGATAGATGCCACGTTTTGTCCGACTGCTTTTTAAATGGAACTTTGTCACAGGCATCATTTTGTTTACTGCCAATCACCTGTATATAGTGGATAGAAAGCATTGAGTCACAGTTCTCGTAGTACCTACGGCAACATGACTGAGGAGAGATGGCGCCGCAGACGGCCGCCTCGGGATTACGCTCCGTAGTGCTTTTTGTGTTTTTGTTAATTAACACTGTTTTCTACCGTCCCTCTCTGGTAACTTTTACCAGAGAAGAGCTCTTAAACATTGGACTTTCAACTGCTCATACTATTCCACTGCTCTTTTGCGTTGGAGGAGCGGCAGCTCTGTTTGGGATCCTTCGGAAATGGCGCAGGGGAAAACGTGCAGGTGCGCTGGTTAAACTGAGACAGCGGGGATTTCACACTGCGCTCCCTTCAATTCGACTGACGAATGTCCGCTCTCTGGCCAACAAAATGGACGAACTGCTGCTCCTCAACAGAACTAACTCGGACTTCTGCAGATCTGCTGCCCTCTGTTTCACCGAATCCTGGCTCACCGAGCGCATCCCGGCAGACGAGCTGAATGCTTTCTACTGTAGGTTTAAAAAAAGCCCAGAGTCACACCTCTCCTCCACTCCAACGCCATCTTCAAACAGTCACCTTCCCCCTCTGACCTCTCACCTGCACTCAAGATCTGTGAAGAGGACGTGAGCCACCTCTTCCAAAGGCAGAAGATCAGGAAAGCTCCTGGACCTGATGGTGTCTCACCATCGTGCCTGAAAATCTGTGCGGACCAGCTGGCCCCCATCTTCACTCAGATCTTCAACAAATCACTGGAGCTGTGTGAAGTTCCCTCCTGCTTCAAACGCTCCACAGTCATCCCGGTCCCCAAAAAAACCCTCCATCTCTGGACTAAATGACTACAGGCCCGTCGCCCTGACATCTGTAGTCATGGAGTCCTTTGAAAGACTGGTGTTGGCCCACCTGAAGGACATTACAGGCCACCTGCTGGACCCCCTGCAGTTTGCCTACAGGGCTAACAGGTCAGTGGATGATGCTGTCAACCTGAGTCTGCATCACATCCTGCAACACCTCGACTCTCCAGGGACATATGCTAGGATCCTGTTTGTGGACTTCTGCACCTCCATCACTGTCTGTTTTGGATCTGCCACCAAAAAGGACAGAGACAGACTACAACGGATAGTCAGGACTGCAGAAAAAATCATCGGTGCCAACCTGCCCTCCATTCAATATCACTGCAGATCCATCTCACCCCGGGCACGACCTGTTCCAGTTCCTCCCCTCTGGTAGGCGCTACAGAGCACTGTACGCCAAAACCAACAGACACAGAAGCAGTTTCTTCCCACAAGCCATCACTCTGATGAACAGCTGATTTCTGACTCACAGTGTCAGGAACAATTCCTGTGCAATAACCCAGTAACTCTGTCTCTAATCAGCCACCTGTTTACTGGTTTCCACTTATTATTTATTTATTCACCATTCTCTATTTCAGTGCTGTTGATACTATGTCATATTGTATATACTGTATACCAATACACATACCTCAGGTCATAAGGTCATAGGTCTTATTTATTTTTTCCAGCATCCTTTGCACTATGCTCCATCACACTGTGTACATGTGTACATGTATGCATGTATGTGTATGTGTACCTGTATATCATATCCACCTTCAACATGTACATAATGAGAATAGTTTACTCTTGTATATATATATATTGTTTTGTTCATAGTGTGTATATTAGTGTTGTCTATACTGTAGTTTGTGTCTGATTTTATTTTATTATTATTTTATTATTATGTTATGGTATTATTGTAAGCGCATCGTGAGCAATGTACAATCCTGAGTCAAATTCCTCGTATGTGTACACATACCTGGCAATAAAACTGATTCTGATTCTGAAAGTCTTCTGCCTTCTTTGTAAAGCCTTGAATATGAGTGGATGTGCACACGGACAACTGTGGACCCCGCAGCCGCGGACTACTTCTGTTTATATTACTTTCTATAGTCAGCTTGGCAAACTCCTTCCACACATGCGCAGTAGATCGGTTGGTGCCTTGGTAGCGTAGTCTGCGCGGTCATAAAAATTGGGAGGGTCTGTGCGTACCCCCTTTGATGACAATTTTTACGTCACATGGACTCTCGCGTACTCGCGGACGCGCCCCTCTCAGTTGAAGCCATGCTCCCTCTGCAAAATCTAGGCCAAAAGTCTGAAACTGAAAAAAAAAAAAACTAATCAAAATGTAAAAAACAGATCTGAAACTGAAAAATTAGGATTTGAAGCTGTAAAAAATTGCTTTGATTGAAAACATTAAATGTGGAACTGAAAAAATCCTCTAATATCAAAATTGAAAAATGAAAATTAACAATCTATGCAAAATAATTTCAGAATTGACCCAACATTTTATTGAAACTGAAAAAAATGTTACACCAATTGTAGCAAACCTAGATTTGTTATGCATTTTAATAAATTTACCTGCGATGGACTGGCGACCTGTCCAGGGTGTACCCTGCCTTGCGCCCGATGTTAGCTGGGATTGGCTCCAGCCTCCCCGCGACCCTGTACGCAGGATAAGCAGTTGATGATGAATGGATGGATGGATTTAATAAATTTATGAGAATTGATACCCAATTATGAATTTTATTATTCATAAAATCAACAATATTCCTCGTTTAAGGGCACCACCGGAGTTGTTATAATCCTAGAGTCTCCGGACCTCTAGGTAGTTTTTAATAACTATACAATTATTACTAGTGATCAGTTAGTTAATAATCGCTCAATTATCTTAAATCAATCAGTCAGTCTCATATCTAAAGGGTCAATTCTCTTGGCAGGGACATAGAAATAGGCAACACACACAGTTCTTGATTATATTACAGTGAATTTATTCTCTAACTAATGCGATATGAAAGGTGGTTAAATACAGGTAAAATAAACAATTGCTAAACAATGAGAAATGGAGGTTCGATTGTGGGAAGCATTTGACTCATACGGCAGAGGGGAACTAATGAAAGTAAGCTAACGTTATGAGTTTAGGAGTTAAAAGGAAATCTCTGACCACAGAATGTTGGTTAGGTCTTACGGCTTGTCGACGGCCTGCTTTGGCCTGTTGCTGGTCCCATGCTAGCTGCCCGATCCTGGCTTTTTGCTAGGGAGTCTCCGGGGTTCTTCGTGTCTGACTGAAGAAAACACCGTCCTCCATCTGGCAATTTGGTTTGTTTTCAGGTTTCCTTCATTGCCGCTGGTGAAACCACGTGGCTTGGTCTGACCTCGGTGAAGTTGGCTCGACGAAAAAGCTTAAAAATGGAACTTGGTCGTTCCTGAATTAGTCCAGTGTAACTTAACGGACTGATAACTTTAACAAAACAAAAGAAAGAAAGAAAATAAAACAAACTGAGGGGCAGATCGATGTCGTGGCCCTTCTTGTGTGTAACTTGAAGCAAACAAAAGGCTTGTTTCGCTGGCCGACTCTGAGGGCGTTGCCTGGAGAGGCACGCCGGACGCGTGCCGAAGCGTCCAGAGAGCCGAGAGCTGAGAGCAGAGAAGAGAGGGGAAGAGAAGAGAGCGAACGACGTCGCGTGTCGCTCTTTGCCTGGGGCGTGGTTTCCCAGAGGGCGTTTCAGGTTTCCATAGGGACTGCCTTTCTAAACTTAATGTCTAAAAGAAAAGAAATCTATTTGCGCGTATTATAATCAAATATTTTCCACAATCGAACCTCAATGGTCAAACGGTTGTACTGTTCTAAGTTAAGCATTTGGTAACAGGAAACAATTGTCACATTATTGGTCAGGATATTTATACATTTAACGGCATTTCCAACGAGGGTATGTAAGACTTATTTCGTCCATTTGGGGGAGCTCAGGTTACATGAGGAAAGCTTAGATTAATCCAAGATCATCTCTCAAGATCAATTCCCCGGTTCTCTAGGAACCGGGGAATTATTGTTGATTCATCCTTAAATTCAAGCTGGCGATTAAGAGTATAGTATTACATTTCTTTATCATCATTTCTAAAGGAATTTTGTAAGAAAGTATTATGAACAAGCATTGATTACATTAGATGAGGGAGTGTCTTGCTGAAGATAAAAACACTGCAAAAGTAACTTATTTAGATTCTTTTCAGCACTAATATCAACAACAGATAGCAACAACATGTTAACATAACTACTCAAATAGAGGCAAACGTAATCAGGTAACTAAAGATTTAATTAAACTTAATTAAATGCTTTGAGTCTTCGAAGACTCCAGTCTTTGGTTGTTTAAAGTTCGGCTTTCTGGGTTATGTCACAACTTGGGTGAGACAGGGGTATTCCTTTGATAGGGTAATGAAACGCAGAGCAAGGTCAGTTGCCAGGTTACATGTGTGAGGGGGCCAGTTTTGATAGGCTGTTCAGGGAAATGCTAATCGCTGGTTCGTGTCCCTTTGTCAGTTTAACAGTCAGGCCCCGCGTTATCAGCTTCATAGATCAAAAGGTGCCAGTTTTACGATCAACTGCCCAAGCATAGCACTTAAAGAAAGCAACTTTGACCCCCCCTTCTTCTCTGGGGGAGGAGAGAGGAATTTGGAGTAGCTCCAAATTTATTCAATATAAAATGCACAAATCCACGCCGTTGTTCACTACACATTTTTTAGTTTGAATACATAGTTGAATTTTTCCATTCAAAACTTTCATGTTTCAGTTTTTCTATAAAAACATATTTTTTTACAAATTGACAAAACCTCTGTCCCTAATTTAGCTCCATATTTTCACAGACACAGTGGTAATAGAAGCCTAGAAGAATTATACCTATCAGCACATAAGCCAGCAAGAGTCACTCAGTGTAACAGGCAGTAGAATGGCAGCAGCTCAGACTGTTGAATTGAGTGTAATTGTTTCTAAAAATTGCTATTGGAATGATTAATTGCTTGACGTGTGATTCTTACTTGTTTTCCTCATTTGGAGATGTCTCTACATAAAGATCTTTACCTCTATTTTTAGATTTATTAACAGTAAAAGCAGCAGTAATTGTGGGATTTTTCTTGTAAAGGTTGTTGATGCTTTGTCTCTGTTTTTGTCATCACGACACTGCAAACTAAATGAAAAAGGACATGAAAATGAAAACTCTGTGAAGCCATTAGGCTGCACCTCTCAGTGGGCCAGTTATATTATTTGGACTAAAGCAGTATCAGCATATGAAAAATATATTACATTTGCCTTTATTGAATCCAAAGCAGCTGAGCTCTGTTTTGTCAAAATTCTCCCACGGTGAATGATTCAGTTAGAGTGCATACTGGCTTACTGGCTGGCTGCCTGGCTATCAGGGCACAGTTTTATTCAGGTATGTAAAAAAGCTCTGTAGAGCTCTCAAGCTGAAATTCGTTTTTAAAGATGTTTTTTCTGCGTGTGCTCAATTCTGTATCTTTGATGGAACAGGAGAAAAAGGGAGATGTCTGAGGCAGAGTGGGGTGGAGGAGGTGAAGGGTTTTCAGGGAAAGACAAATGGGAATGAGGAATGGGCCGTCGAGCCCTGTGCTCAGCTAATGGATCATGCACCTTCCCCTGGAGTGGTCGGCCTCGCCTTTTACTGACCATGGTGCTGCTGCACTGTAATTACCTGGAGTGAAGGGATAGCTATTGAGAGAGGGGCCAGCAAAATAGAGAGGAAGTGAGTAAAGACTGACAGGATGGAGGACCACTTATCAAGCCACTTACACCTGCAGGAGCATTTCTACAGAGTTCCTAAATGGCCTGATTCATCCAATGTGGGTTTACAACCTTTTGGATTATTTATATGAAAATGGGAAGAGAACTACTTCCTTTTTTGCTCCCAAATCACAACTTCTTTTGACACCACCACTCAAACCATTTCAGCATTTTTTAATCTCTCATGATGATACAATCTAAGACTAAATTTCTCTACTAGGGCCTGGTCACAACAGAAACTGGTAGCGTGAAATTAACCTGTGTGTGTTGTGCCAAATATCTGGTTCCAGAAGCCTACTGACACAGTGACTGTACTTGCAGAGCTACTACTGTAGCTGGTGAGCTAACTTGCTAACAAGCCAGGCTAGCACGAGTTAGTCAATAGCTCCCAGAGATACTTTTTATTTTCTCTATACTTCAGTTTAGCACTGTCGAGATAGCTTGCCATTGGTCAATGGCACAAATTTAAAGGTCAAAATTCAAATTTACCTCACCCCCATGAGCAAATCCACTAATTGCTCAATTGCAATGGAATGAATTGAAATTGCAGGGAAATTTAGCCATTTTAAATGCTGGTGTGACCAGGCCTTTAGTGTCTGTCTAAACTTTTAGTATAAATAGTTATTTCATTTGGCCATGTACTGCATGAGTGCAATGAAGGCAGCCTCTATCTTTGGGTCATAATTTTCAATTAATTTTTTTTTGTTGCTGTGAAATAGGCTGTTAATTTTCTCTAAGAAAGGTTGGAGGGATAATATTTCGACCCAGCAGTCCTCATGCTTTTCCATGACCTCTGCAGCTCTAACACAGTCTATCTTTGGGGCACACAACAACTCATTCTCAGCCTTTGTTCCAAAATGTCTCCCTCCAGCAAGCTGTAACTCACTGTTGAAAGTGAACAATACTCCAGAGTTTCTTTTCAAAAATAAACCTACATCACAATACCCATCGATAACCTTCCCTGACATGTCTTTTATTTATCTATAAAGGATTGAGATAACAGTGTTAAGAAAACTAAAAATTAGTCAAAGGAGAGGAAAGAGCAGAGAGGAATATAATACAACTCTTTAGACTTGCACTCTCCCTCCAACACTTTCTTTCTACTTATCTAATGAAGGCGAAGTGAGACGACTCCTTGGTATTCACTGAGAAAGGAGAATGCAGGGGCAGGCAGGTTTGCCGCGGGCTCAGGGTTAGTGCAATTAAATGGCTGTCTCGTTGGATTATTGTGAAGGTTGCCTGGGCAAAATTAATAGCAGCCAGTCCTTTTGTGCTCCCTGAGCTCTCCCACCTCTTCCCACACACGGGGTCATGGGTGCCTGAGTGTCCAGAGGAGTGATATGAAGGGCAGGGCAGAGAGAAAGAGAGAGAGAGAGAGGTAATGGACCAATGAGCCAGAGGAAGGAGAATGGTGAGATGGAGGCACACATATGAACAGTGAAAAGAAAAGTAAACCTCTGTGCTCTCTATCATCCCCTGGGTTGCTAGTACTGCTGATTCCACTGAGAGTCAACATCCAAATCTGTAGCTCTTTGCAGTTTTTGCACACTTTCATCTTATTGTTTTGGTTTGCTTGTCTTTAGGTATAATAAATCCTTAAAACATGACCATGGTGGTTTGTGGGCTACCTGCAAAGCCAACATGGTGGATATACAAAGTAAAAATGTGGGCGGTGAAAAGAGTTAAACTTTTAACTAGCCAGACCCACATATTTTTCTTAGATGCTGGCTGACAAAATCAGAAACAGACAAATAGAATAGACTGACTCAAATTTGTCTGGAAAAAGAGGACTTAATTTTAATGCTCATGTGTCTGAATGTATAAGCAACCAATTGTTTGATAACACTCCAGCCATAACATGACAATCTGACACAGAAGGACCTACCAACCCCTTCCCATTCCCAGGGCATCAAATACGTACGGGCTCTGTTGCTATGATTTTGGAGTTGTTCTACCCAAACTGCAGCTTTAAAAGAATACATTTTGTGACTTTGTTCTGTGAAAGGTGCTATATTTAATAAACAAGAAATACACTTGTTTGGGATAGGTTTAGACAAGTTTCACTAGCTTTGTTAGAAGTTGAGAAATATGGTAACCAACACATTTAAAGCTGACTCATTTACACAATGTATTGATTTTGTTTAACTTGTGAAAAAAAAATTGTGATTTTTTAGATTTTGGTCTCTCAGCACGATGACAAGTTATGACAAGGCTGTGCAAGGTGACTGTGCTCAGCTGTTGTTCACCAAGGATTACTTGTGACTACCTCAAAAACCACAAATCATCAATTTTTATATTTCTGTTTACAGGTTAAAAAACAAAATACATTCTATAAATGAGTCAGCTTTAGGGGATTTTGGTAAGCATTTTGTCTCCCTTCTGACAGAGCCTGGTGAGCAGTTTCCTCTTGTGTCCAATCGTTATTGCAAAGGTACGCTAAACACATTGAGACTCAAGCTCTGTGTTTAATGCACAGCCGTGAACTTATTATTGATCTTCCTGTGTCCCTCTAAAAGAAAACAAGTAAGTGCATAAAATCTCACTCATATTATTTTACATGCTATTAGAGAAGTAACACATTACATATCAGAATGGCCTCTTGGCTTCCTAAGTGGAACATCAATTCACTTAAAGGTTCAGTGTGTCAGTGTTAGTGACATCTAGTGGTGAGGATTGCAAATTGCAACAAACTGTGTGAGACCGCAGAGAGCAGCCAGTCAAGAAATGAAATGAGGTATATTAAGAAATTATTTTTACTTAATTATTTAGTGGAACCATATGGTATTGCAAATAATATTGTTACTTATTTATCAAACAACAACATCAAGAAATGAATTGCTACATGATGTGGCATACTCCTGTAATCATACATCTTGTTACATCTTGGGAGAGTTGGCTCATCTGGACTAACACACCAAAGTAAATGAAGAACATCTCAAAAAATATTACACATAGTGCAAGTATGACCACTGACAGATGACACTGTCTCGCAAACATAACTGGCACATTTCTGTCCACGTAGCAAAGCGAAAATACAGAGCTAGAGAATAACATTACATTATAAATTATAATCCAATAATATATTTTACAACATTGACAAGGAAAACTTATCACTTCTCTCTGTGATTATGCCCATCTTCTAGCTAAAGCTATCAAACAACAGTTTTTATTTGCATTGCTAAATTTGAACTAATTTAATTACCTGTCCGGCAGAAAACAGGCAACTTCGGCGGCTCTTTGAAAACATCACTCCCCCATCAACGCCTTCCATCTGGGAAAATCCACATAGATTATATCCTTGATTTCTGCCGTCATCAGTCCCAGATTTGTCAGGCTTCATCATGTTTTCACTTCTTTGATGACGAAGATTCCCGCTCAGCTCATGCTAAATAATATGTGTCGTCCTCCATTTGTCCAAATTTCACTCCTTACTTCTAATAAACCAGATGACTATTCAGAGACTGCATATTATTGATACTATTAATACTTCTTCTTCTTCATATGCATTCAACATAGTGACTGGCGTCTACACTGCCGGAATTTTACAAGAAGAAGAAGAACAAAGAGATGAAATGCGCTCTGTAGAGTAGTTTGTCCATTTTTGGCTACTGTAGAAACATGCCGGCGCAACATGGCGACCACCATGTAAGAGGACCCACGGTGTATGTAGATAGAAATGGCTCATTTTAAGGTAATAAAAACATAATGGTTCATTATGTAAGGTCTTTATACACCATTATATTGCATTTCTGTCAATAGATCCTCAGAAATATTACACGCTGAGAAGACTCAAAACTCAAGAAATTTGAATTTACCATTTGAAAACCTTATTGTTACAAGGAAATTGTGTATAAACTGTTGGACCTTTTAAACAAAATGAGCTTCATCTGACGCGGAATATATACTCATATGTACGGCACAAAGTGGCTCTTTCTTTGTAATCAGAGCAGCTCAAAGAAGCCTATCTTGCATTAGAGAGACTCTTACAGATAATAAGCTATTCTTGGTAATAGAAATGCCAGGAGTTCATTTTAAATGGAAATTGTAGTCAAGTCAAGTTTTATTTAAAGTGCAAAATCACCAAAAGACATGGTCCCAATACACTTTACAAAATGCATTAAAATCAAATCAAATAAACCATAAATACAGAATGCATGTAAGAAAACACAAGATAAAATACAATCAGAATAAAATTAACAAAATAAAATGATGAAACGATTTAATATTTTAAAGTTTGCTCAATCCTGCCCTAACTAAAAGCTTTATTAAACAGAAAGGTCTTAAGTCTAGCCTTAAAAGTGGTGATGTTGTCCGATTCCCAAATTATGACCTGGTTCCATGGTAGAGGCGCTTCATAACTAATGCTTGCTCCCACTCTAACCTTAGTTACATTAGGTACCACAAGCAGCCCTGCATTTTGAGAGCACAGTGCTCTATTGGGACAGTAAGGTGTCAGGAGTTCTTTGAGGTAAGATGGTGCCTGGCCATTTTAGGCTTTGTCGGTAAGTAGAAAAAATTTATATATTTTCTATATTTCACAGGAAGCCAGTGTAAGGAGGCTAGATCAGGAGAAATATGCTCTCTGAACTTGACTCTTGACAGAACACGCGCTGATGCATTCTGGATCAGCTGGAGAGGCTTTAGAGACTTAATTGTGCTCCCCGCAAGTAAAGAAAGCAAAAACTTAACATTATTTCTGCAGTGATTCTAATGTAGCATATCCAGAGAAGTCCTGTAGATATCAGTTAGTGAGTGAAATTAAAAATTAAGCAAACTTGACATTTATGGTTTGTAGCTTTCACTTAACAAAGATGCATGTCAATTGAAAATGTTATGAACTGAAGTTAAAACCAATGGACAGGATCTTAGAATTGGACATTTCCATTTTTATTCTTTGCATTAAAAAATAACATTGGCATGGTGCTTTATTAAATTTTCACTGTGGACCTTTTTATTGGCTTTGGAGATCATTGGTAATAGACCAGTAAACAGGATTGTCTCGATATTTCCCCTTTTGCAGTAGGTTAGGGTCACAATTGATCTTTAGGTCATAAAAATAAAATTTTAAATGTTTGTGGGCTTTTTGATTTTACGCCTTTTACTATATGTCCTTCATGACCTGACATGATGAAAATGTACTGGCTTGGTGTGCACTAGCTGGCGAGCAACCCGGGGTTCAGTGTTTTGCCCGAAGACGCTTGGATGTGGACAGGAGAAGATAAACAGGAGGATTAAATCGCCAACCTTGTGACCAGTAGATGTATGGTTTGTTGGACTTGTTGCCAACAAATAATAATTGTAACAACTGTAATTTCACCCAGCTTTGTAATAGTGGTTGTAATAGTGATTTATTTATTTCCAATCCCTTTTAATGTTATTTTGTCTTGTCCAGGCAGGAATCTACCTGCCTGGACCTTATGACTTTGTCCCATTCGTTCTTGTCTTTGTTTTCTCGAGTGTGTTCAGGTTGTTGCATTGGTTGTGTATTATTTGTCAAAGGCAACACAGCGGAACATGTACATACTGCAACACGTTTGTCTTACTACTTTCATTTTTAAGTGGGAGCGGTACAGTTGAAGAGTTGGTTTTGGAACAGCAGTGGCTTATTTATTGTTTTAATCTTTTTATTAAATCAATTTTAATCTTCTTTCCTTGTTTTCTATTTTAAAAAAAAGAATAGGAATCAATGCAATAATCCATATCTGTAAGATTTTCCCATCAGAGTTTGGAAATAGTGTGTCATATTCGGAGTTTTTTGCCAGACCTATTTGATTGTGATGTGCTTGTCTTTTGGCTCAGACAGATATTGTCTTTAACTCTGTCAGAGTGAATAGATGGAATGAAAGTAGGCCTTACTGAGAGAATAAGTAAAAGGTTCAAAAAAGGTCAACTCTGTAAATTATTAAAACTCTTTATCTCAGCATAGTAACATGAGAGATGTGGGTTGCGCAACCTACTAGATGATTCATTTGCCAATTTTGATGGAAAGCCTGCAGGATGGAACCTGAATCAATTGTTTTATGTTTTCTCTCACTTTTGATGTCTTCAGAGACTCATTATAGGCTCTGCATTTGCCTTTGTTCACATTCTACTTCACAGCCTCATTTAATTTTTACATGGCCAGCAGATCTTCAGGTGGTACCACTATCTTTAATCCACTGAGTATGCTTGTATCACTGGTATATCTATACATAATAAATGGAGTGAGACTGAGAATGACATGTGTACACTGCAGCAGTGTGAGTAAACGAGTAAAGAAAGAAAGACAAAAGAAATTGTATTGTTTTTTTTCATCATTTTACTTGTTTAATGCTGGTTGCCTTTCTTGCAAAAACAAAAGGGTTTCTACATTTATTTCACAAATCATGTTGCATTAAACATTTTCATTAATCGCTTGAATAAATGCAGTCTTCACCGGTCTCAATTTTTTCCTCTCTCAAGTCCTCCTCCAACTCCTCACTTATTGCACCCAATGACAACACACACAAATGCAACTTGCACATACTCCATATCTCCATGAGTATAATTACTGTAAGGGTGCTTATTAGGAGAAGTTCAATCCACTCTGTCAGTGTTTACACTCTCGAAGTTAGAGAGAAAGCCATTGAGTGAAACAGGATTCACTATCAAGGACTAGAAGGTCCACCACCTGAGTGCTGTTGTGGTCAGGCTGTGCCCTCATCAGACATAAGCACTAACACTTCCCTGTTTACTCCCATGAATGTAAATAAGAAATGGATGTAGGATCTGGGTCTGAAAGGTGAAGCTGATGAGGAAGTGCCTTAAACCTGCATTCTTTTCCACAGCAGGGGGCGACTACACTGGTTACAAAAAGAAGTCAAATTGTCTAGTAGTCTATGACAAAATTATCCAACTTCTCACTTGATTTATTACTTTTGCAAACACTTTCCTAGTGAGTTTATGTTAGTTTTCAAGTCTTTAGCATGATGTTTATTTTGTAAATCCCATTTAGAGTAAAATTGATGATAAAGCATGGGCATGGCTACCTTGTGATTGGCACGTGAACTGAGGCATAGCAATGTGTATCCTCCCAAGCTGCACCCTCTCGTATACATATGGTCACTTTTGGCTCCAAAAAACCAAGATGGCAACAGCCAAAATGTCAAACTCAAGTCTTCAAAACGGTACTCCACAAACCAGTGGGTGACATCATGGTGGCTATGTCCACTTCTTATATACAGTCTATGTTTACTTCTGGAGTTCAGTGTCTAACAGGCCCTGAAATTGCGTTTCTTCTCTGTGGAGAGAGGTAATTTCTGCTTCACCAAAAGACAGGAAGCCAATACACAGGATGTTTAATTAGGATGCAGATCCATCTCCTTATACAAAGGAAGAATGGTTCTGAACTATTTCCGGAATGTGACACACATTTCACATCAGAATTGTACTACCTTTTTCTTATGTTGTGTCTCTAAATGTAGCAATCTGACCACTGCATGTAGCCTATTTATTCTACAATATGGTAATACAAAAACATACTCCCCATCATGATTATGTTCACAAATATTTTGATTTTGTTTGACTGACATTGCTTTGGACACACAGATGCCTGCATGACCACCCAGATACTTTAAACCACTGGCCTAGTGAGTCTCCCTTTTTGTCCATCTTTCTCTCCACCTATGAAGACATAAACAGCCGTAATCTAGCTTTACAAAGGGTTAATTAGTCAGTCACCGCACGCACAAAGACACAGTCTTAACCTCTCTCCCCACTGATAAAGCACACCCCAAAACCATCATAACAATAAACCAGCGAGAAATTGCTTAATAAATCAAACTGTCAAGGTCCCGTCAAGTTTAAGCCAGGTTGCAGACCTGTAGCCTAGTTGAATAATTCCATTAACTCTCATCTTTGCAATGATTTATGAAAGTTCTTACATGAAACTATAAATTGACAGAAACTTTAATGTCTGCTCAGAGAACGCTACCAATTCTTGGTATGATTATATTCTGTAAATGCTGTAAATGCATACACTAATGGATGTTAATGACAACCAGAAGATTTCCTGACATAAATACATGTGTTTGCAGTAAAATCCTTCCTAATTGGCATATTTCTGCCAATTCTCATTTTCCTCAATTTAAACACTAAAAGACAATGTAACTACAATACCACACAACCCAAGAATAAGTAAACTTGTTTGAAGTTGAAAGTTTCTATCCCGTCTGTTTTAACTGTTATGTCATGGTTCGGTGTTGTCAGAAGAGTTTGATATTATTATCAAAACCTATGGAGGCCCTGCGGAAGCTTAAAAGTAATAACATGGTATTTGTTGTGGTGGCATCCCGGCTGATGGTGAGTGTCCTGTTTATTTCTCCTTTTTTTTGCTTGTGATTCTGTTTTCCTCTGGTGTTTTGGCCTGCCTGTTTGTGTCTCCTCCTTTCCCCCAGTGTATGCTTTCCCTCTCTCTCTCCCTCGCTCCCTCGCTCAGCCAACGAACTGCACCTGCACCTTACCCGGTGCCACTTCACCACTCAAGCTCCTGCGTGTTCTGCGTCTTTTCTGTTTCCCTGTGCTTTGTTTCCAGTGTCTAACCCTGTCTGTCTGTCTTTCTCCCCTCCAGGTCCACTCACCTCCGTCTTCCATTCCGTCAGCTGGGCTCACCACCCTGCCCTCTCCCCTCGGACCTCTTCCACGGCGTCCTCCCGGCTCCTCCCCGTGCCTTCTTGCTTCCTCGGTCCCCAGTGCCCCCGGCTCCCTTGTCTCAGTCTCCTCGGTTCCCCGTGCCCGCGTTTCCCTGGTGTCCGCCTCTCCCTCACCTCCACTCCCTCAACCCCTTTTCGCCTTCAACAAAGCCTAATTCTTCCCGAGTGTTGCGTTTGGGTCCACTCTGTCCCCACATCACAACAGTATGCTTTGCTTTTTAATATTAAAATTGGAAATATCCTTGCAAGATGTCAAAGCAAATATGTTGCAGGAAGCAGAGAGGAAAATGGTAACAGAATCATAAGACAACCACTTCACGTGTTGTAAAGATGTTAAGTGTTTGAGCTGCATTTCCAAATGCAGATCAATAGCCATCTTGATGAACATATAAAGCCTGATCTGAGCCCCAGTTGTGCATTTCTACTATGCCTATAGCCTACTACGATGTTTCTCTCTCTCTTGCAGGATGAAAATGTGTGCCTGCATATATTGGATTCATCATACATATGGTATAATACATTTTCATACATTGCACTCATTGTGCATGTGTTTGTGCCAGATACAAATGCGGTTTCTTCACTTTTTGTGTGCTTGCAGGCAGTAGCTGATTTCAGCTGAAAATCTTTCGTAAGATGCTTTCGCTGATCAAATATTCATTGATCAGTTTCACAATCTGCTGGATGTGTTATGTCCATTTTCCTTTGTTGCATTCTGTTCACAGCCAAGGTGGCCTTTACTATTCAGATCAATGCACACAGACCTATGCTGCTTTTAATATTTCCAACCACATCATTCAAACTGCCAAACACTAATGAAATACACATACTGTAATATTCAACACCTGTGCTTCAACTCCCCCGATAGGTCTCACAATCTCCTTTCTTATTCAGGTTTCAGGGAAATGGCGATATTCACCTCTGAAGATTACCGGAGGTCATTCTGAGCAGAGGCAAAATAAGACAGAATAGAAATAAGAAGAGGTGCCTCTTAAAAATTCATACTGTGTTTATCCCTGATGTGATTTTGCTCTATCACAATGGAATACAAGACAATGCATAGGCGATAAGATCTATTGGGTTTATTTTCATTGTCTCTGAACTTCCAATCTCTTTTGAGGTCCTGCCTGCCCTCAACCATGACCTTGTCCTCACTTACATCACAAGTTTTTGCTCCAGTTGACTTCTTTCCATTTTTATATATATTCTTATATTTTTAATTATACAGGTGCCTGACCTGAACTGTTGGAAAAATCCATGTTGCTACCAAGGTAAGAATCAAGAGAACTGGTGATTCAGTATGTGTGAGATTTAAAGTTAACATTGGTGTGCAGCTGATGGTCAGATACTAAAGTTATTAATGCAGATCATGTGAAGTGGGCTTTATTATATGATCTCCTTGTCAAATTGCAACAATAAAAGCACAGCAATTAGGCAAGCTCTAAATATAATTTCCATGACAGTGTGCTCCCCTGAAATCAGCATTATGTTTAAGATGTGTACTGGTTTAAAACTTGTCAAGAGACTATGAAATCCCTTTAGTTTCAGAAAACCACCATCTGTAACTTTCTTATTTATTTTTCCATGCAAAAGCCTTCATTTAAGAGTCCAATCAACATGACAAACCAAGCATTTCACAACTTGTGTCTTAGCAGGGAGTAATTAACTCTCAAAAGTGTCACTGCGGCTGCCATGATTTGGTGTTTGACCTTACACACTTGCAGCATCCCATGACAGTGCCCTGCTCTTTCTCCCTAGCATTTAATTCTGCCTGACCTCTCTCTTTGCCATAATCAGAGCTATAGATGGGAGACTTGATTTAGACCTGACTGCTGTGAAACATGACATGAGGACTGACTCCCTAACTTGCTTCACTTTAATACATTTTAAAACCAAAACCATTTAAGCCTCAGGTTTTGACAAATCGATTTGACCAAAGTGTAGCAGACCTAAAATTTTTAGTTATGCATTTTAATAAATTTATGAGAATTGATACCCAATTATGAATTAATATTCATAAAATCAAATTTTCCTCGTTTCAGGGCACCACCGGAGTTCTTATAATCCTAGAGTCTCCGGACCTCTAGGTAGTTTTGAATAATTATTCAATTATTACTAGTGATCAGTTAGTTAATAATCACTCAATTTTCTTAAATCAGTCAGTCAGTCTCATATCTAAAGGGTCAATTCTCTTGGCAGGAACTAGAAATAGGCAACACACACAGCTCTTGATTATATTACAGTGAATTTATTCTCTAACTAAGGTGATAAAAAGATGGTTGGATACAGGGAACATAAACATTTGCTGAACAATGAGCCTGGAGGTTCGATTGTGGGAAGCATTTGACTCATACGGCATAGAAGAACTAATGAAAGTAAACTAATGCTATAGTTTAGGAGTTAAAATGGACATCTGATCACAGAACGTGTATTGAGTCTTACTGCTTGTCGACAGTCTGCTTTTGGCCTGTTGCACGGGTCCCACGCTAGCTGCCGATCCTGGCTTTTTGCTAGGGATTCTCCAGGGTTCTCCGTGTCTGATTGAAAACGCCTCCTCCGTCTGGCAATTCGGCTGTTTTCAGGTTTCCTTCGTTGTAGCTGGCGAGACCACGTGGCTTGGTCTGACCTCGGTGAAGTTGGCTCGACGAAGGCTTAAAATGGAACTTGGTCGTTCCTGAATTAGTCCAGTGTAACTTAACGAACTGATAACTTTAACAAATAAAAGAAATAAAGAAATTAAAACAAACTGAAGGCAGATCGATGTCTCGGCACTTCAGGTGTGTAGCTTCAGGCGAACAAAAGGGCCTGTCTGTTTCGCTGGCCGACTGAGGGCGTTGCCTGGCGAGGCACGCCAAACGCGTGCCGAAGCGTCCAGCGAGCAGAGCAGAGTGGAAGAGAGCCAACAGCGAAGAGAAGAGAGCGAAGCGAGGTCGCGTGTCGCTCTTTTGTTGCCTGGGGCGTGGTTCCCCAGGGGGCGTCTCAGGTTTCCCAAGGGACTGCCTTTCTAAACTTAATGTCTAAAAGAAATCTATTTGCACGTATTATAATCAAACACTTCACAAGTAACTTCTTTTCAGCACTAATATCAACAACAGATAGCAACAACAGTTAACATAACTACTCAAATAGAGGCAAACGTAATCAAGTAACTAAAGATTTAATTAAATGCTTTGAGTGTTTGGAGACTGCAGTCCTTTTACATTGAAAGTTCAGTGTCTGGACCATGTCACACTTGGGTGAAACAGGGGTTTTCCTTTTTGATGTGGCAATAAAACAAAGAATAAGGTCAGTTGCCATGGAAACGTGTGTGGGGGGCCAGTTTTGATAGGATGTTTAGGGAAATGCCAATGGCTGGTTCGTGTCCCTTTGTCAGTTTAACAGTCAGGCCCCGCGTTATCAGCTTCGGAATCAAAAAGGTGCCAGTTTTATGGTCGGGATAGCACTTAGAGAAAGCAACTTTGACCCCTCCCCTTCTTCTTTGGGGAGGAGAAAGGAATTTAGGGTAGCTCCAAATTTATTCCATGTAAAATGCACAAATCCACACCGTTGTTCACTACAAAAGTGACATTAATGGGAAATCCATGGACAATCATAGTATTTTGTCACCCTGTGCATGCCACACACCCACGTGAAGCTAGGAGGCTCAGCTACAAGCTCAAACCAACCTCATTTATCCATACCAAACACACATCAAACACCAAGCATCTAAATAAACTTATATCACAACAAAAGTTGCTCTGTAATCACTGTACATGGCTGCGCTTATTGCCTTCCATATATCCCTGCTCTCATCCTACACTCATCCGACCGCTCTAAAGAAAGCTCAGCTCCAACTCTGATCCGCTGTGTAACCCATATCGTTATTAGCCAACTAATAACAACAACAAACGCAGCAACCGCTGACTTTGCCGTTTTTGCTGTTTTCATTCCAAAAATGCTGTTGTTTGTGTGCATATAGACACGCCATCTTGGTATTGCGCAATCAGTGAGGTCTTATGCCGCATTCAGACCAGCCACAAATTTTCGCCTCGTGACGCTTTCCTCGCGTGAGTACATTTGCTGAAAGTGTTCACACACAACACGAGAAAGCGATTTTAACGCGATAAGGTGAATATACAAAACTCGCAATTACTACAACTGTATGAACCCAAAGTAAACATTTTGCTGTGATTAAATAGCAATATACGGATCAAACTGATGCCAAAATAACTACAACATGATGCAGATTTGTTAAACATATGAATTCATGCTTTGTCAGGTCTGCCAGCAAGACAGCAGGACAACATCTTCTAAAATGTTTGTTTTCTAAATGGAGTTTGGATCGATCAGGGCTATGCTATGGTAACTTGGTCACAGTAAAGTACAATGATAGCTGGACTAAAGTTACAGACACATGTTTTCTGAACTCACCAGTAATATGTTATATTTTCATCAAATGTACAGTTACAGTTGTATTCCAGGTGTACTGGAAGATATTCAGTTGCATTTTAATGAGTTGGATGATGGTTTTGGTTATATTGTAATTAAAATATAGATTTCATACCAGGCGAGGGTGGAAATATCATATTTTCATTTATTGCATCTCCATTTCCTCTTTAATAGAAAAATAAATAGGTTCATTTACAGTTGATTCATATTCCTTAGCTTCTGACTATCTCCTTTTTCAATGGAGACCCGAATTATGCATCTAGGCCTAATGTTTGAGGAGTTATAGATTCATTTTGGTTATGTTATTTTAGGCGTTTTTCCTGGAAATAGATATTTCTGTTTAAGAGGTTAAAAACAAAACACAGTTGATACTGATGGAAATGTCATTAGTTTTGCAGGTACTGGGTGAAAAATCTAATTGTTGCACAGATTCAAAGTTTTACCTGATGATGGTGCTTGATGAAAAGGATAAAGCTAAGGATAACCAAAGTCCTTACCAAGGTTAAGGATAACCAAAGTCACTGTCCAGAAACTATGAATGTTTGTGCCACATTTTGTGCTAATCTAGCTTGTAGATGTTGACACATTTTATTAAAAACCTAAAATGCCAACTTGATACCATACAGACCATATGTCAACTCTATCTATTGTGTGTAACTGTATGTATCTCCCATGAGTCAGCGGACTGTAAAACTAATTTGTGAAAATAAATCTCCCTCCAAATAATGACAATCTAGTTTAAAAGGAAATTGTTCAAATGTGAATTACTTCAAATAGTCAGCATTCAGTGACATGAAATATATGCAATTAACTTCCAATTGTCTTAGGAAGACTTGTGGCAAAATCTACAGACTTCCCTTGAAGGACTTAGACTTAGAGCAACAACGCTGGTCGTAAAACATAAAAAAACTTGCAGTAATTACTGAACTTGCACTTCTGGAGATTTGGAGAAGAGCCACTCAACACTACTTTTCTTCAAAATAGGTCTTTATCACATTTTCAGTTTTCTTGCATTGTGCTGTGTACTGAGAGCACACTGTGGAAAACAGAGACAGGCTTTTAATTAGCAGTTCTACCAAAGGCAGTGTCTCAGTTTCCACATTCCACTTAGGGCAGAAATACTGACCACAGACTGATGCTGAATTATTTTAAGGACAGTGCTAGTGTCTCACAGTCAGGGGAAGGCTTGTGATTAGGAGAGATCCACATCCGTTTCGAGCATATACTTAAGACCAATCTTTGCTCCCAGTGAAGATAAGAAGTGTCTCTTTTCCTTATCACCCAAAAAATGGCCATCTTATTTGAATGGGAGAAGCAGTTTTCCCTAATATCTCTTCTTCTATTGTTATCTTCACATAATTAATCTCCATTAGTGGAGAGGAGAGACCTTGTATAAGCAAGGAAAACCAGAACCAGAGGAACTTAAGATCTTCTCTCTTCAAAGCAGCAGGCAGGAGGTCAGCAGGGGGCCTGACTTTTATTTTATTCTAATCTCTCAGTCAAACCGTTTCAGAATGGACACAAAATGACTTTCCAAATGAAAATATGAAAAACGTTCAGGTTAATTTATGAATGCTGTTCCATATTCAGCGTGACTTTAACCTTAAAATTTCAGTCAAATTGAAAGGGGACTTGGTGAATGTCAATTATTTGTTCAAGTAAAAAAGTAGACTGAAAAGTAGGAGAATAAGTAATAAAGGTTCAGCAAATAGTAAGGTACGATCTCTTTCTGAATTCTAAAACTACAGACCGACACATCAGGACTCTTTTTTATTTTTTTTATTATTCCATTTATTGGCTCACCTGTAAAACCTGAACACCACGTATTGAGAGTTCAAATAGTTAGCTAAATGTAATGTGTAAGGAGTTGAAATTGTTAAAAGTAATGGATAAACAGTTGAAATACTTAGCTAAAAGTAATCAATGGACAAAACAGAGAACCTCTGCTTTAGAGAATAAAATAAAATAGAACCTCTGGATTTAGGCAAACAAATCAAACAGCCAATATAACATTTTCTACATGCTGTGATTTCCACCCCCATTTACTTCACAGATTTTGTTTTCCATGCCGTTATTTTGACATTTTGGCCGACGTACATGTGCAATGATTCACCTCAGCTGTAGACAAGCCTGATGACAGGTGTTTACTCCAGCCTGTCTAGTTTGACGCTGAGTCTCCATGATCTTGTCAACAGAAGCACATATTGCACGCTACATCAAACACACACATGCGTGCACAAGCTCAGACACATGCACACGCACATCACACAGAGATAGAGCATACATGGGTTGTTAAGCTTGTGGCTTGCATCAGTGGGATAGATCTGTTTGGCATCGAGCCTTGTCATTGCTGTCATCTTAATTTTGGGCTTGGCACATCCCCAAATCACCCTCCTGCCACCACACACCACTACCACCAATAGCTTCCTCTGTACCATCTTCATCAGAGTGGAAAATGGATGGGACACCAACCACAGACTGTTCCACTACTATATGGTTGTGCCTCCCTCTCCCAGTGAACACAGAGCAAACTTCTTATGACTCCTTGGCAAAATGTCTGGGGGGTGGGAAAGACAGTTTTATCTCACTTTTGCAAATGCTTACCCCTCATTTCATCAAGCTCTCCCCTGTGAAATATATCCCTCCTACTCAAGCCAAAGCCCATAGGGGCCAAAAGCCAGCGAAGCCTCTTATTGAAATTGCCATCTTATCAGACGAAATATCGCCAAGACATCGCTTCACAAATGGAGTGGTAATAAGTCTCGGCCAAGTGAGGTGCCTTTTTATATCAGCCTCCTTAGAGTACAATGACGCAGTTTTTATATTACTCAGATGTTTGGAAGATAAAATGGCATCGTAACAGTGGCCGACTCTCCCGGCTGCTGCAGGGGAGAGCTGTCAGAAACAGTGCTTGATGAGCAAGAGAACACACACTGCTACTACAGTCTGTCATAAATTATACTATTAGATAGTACATTGGATTGTTTTATTCTCTCCAGTTGCATAGGGCAGTGCAGATACAGGAATTAAGCCGGAAATAAGTCTAGGTGGAGCCCACAAAGTGGAAAACAAGACTTGATGTTACACTTTTTAGCCTCATCTTTATTGAGTTCCAGTCGGTTCATGAAAACACTTCTGCTTCAAGCCCTTGATGATGGTGCCGATCAATATCTAAACTCGTCTATACACATTTTCTGCTGTATACTTTGAAACAGCTGCATTAAGATTTTCTGCCTTTCCCTTATCTGACATTCTGTCTCTTACCAACATACTTGCAGTTCAGCCCCTCTCAATACTCTCCCTGATTCAGGATATGCTCTAATCTCAAACCACTATCTTCAAAAGGCCATATGCCATGCCTCTCTTTTGGGGCTGCCTAAGATTGCCTCCCGGTAAGCACTTTCTGGGGTGCTCTGTGGGGATTGCTCTGTTTGATCTATGCTACCTGTGCTACAATGGAGCTGCAGAGGAGGATCCCCTCTCTCTGATCTCTTCCGCACACTGGCAGCACACTCCGTCTCCCTGTGGGCTGGGCTAATGCCTACTGAGAAATACAACCTATTTCATAGCTGCTCTTTACCACCTATTTCAATTCCAATAGTTCAATGTCTCTAATCCAATTGGAGCTTTGAGTTATCTGTGGTCACAGCTAAAGCCAAGCAGTGGTTCTCCAAGGTCAGTTCAATGATGATAAGAAAACCACCCTCATGATGCAATTCTCGTCTCATGCTTTTCTTCAGCAAATCTTGAAGATTTATTTTAATGAATCACATAGGATTAGGCAACTTACTTGTGGTCATCTTGCGGCCAGATTTGTTTGCTATAACCAATTCCAGCTTAAAATGAGATGATTTTAGAGCTTTCAGCCTGCATAGGCATAAGTGAACTGCTTTTTTTTAATCAAAGCTCCAGGGTTTGGTTTGGCATTTGTCATGACAAATCTATTCATCGTTACCTTTCCATCCATGGAGCTGTGACAGTTTTGTCACAGAAGTCTGTACTGGAGTCAGTAATAAAGGTTTATCCAAAAAGCAAAGTGAAATATATATAAATAGCAACTTACAGTAAATTTACACAGAGATAGATTACATTTTATTCTCTGTAGTTATGGTGCTAAGAGAACTTTTGCTCAGTGTAGGAAAAAAACGTCTCGGGTTACACATGTAACCCTTGTTCCCCGAGAAGGGGAACGAGACACTGTGTCGGTGACGACACTATGGGAACGCCTCTGGGCGTGGCAGGGCTGAATTATGAATGAAACTACTCCAATTCTATTGGTGTTGCTAGAACGGTAGCGTATGACGGCATAACCGGAGCAGTATATAAGCACGTTGGCACAAAGGACACATTAGCCCTTTTCTATGAAGCAAGGCACTCCAGGCGGGGTGAGGTGTGGCGGACAGACGCAGTGTCTCATTCCCCTTCTTGGGGAACAAGGGTTACATACGTAACCTGAGACGTTCCCCTTTGAGGGAACTCGAAGTGCGTCGGTGACGACACTATGGAAACGAGATACCCACTTAGGCCGTGCCGAAACCCCACCTGCGTCCAGTGCAAACCTGCAGGCACGACTAAGAGGAGAGCGCACGGGTGCCGGGTGCAGAAGGAAGGTCCAGACTGTAAACCGGATGAAGTGTGAAGGGGTGGCGAGCCAGCCGCGTCACACAAATTCTGGAGCAACTCCCCTGCGAGGAGGGCCCTAGAGTCCACCATGCCTCGAGTAGAGTGCGCCCTGACGGCCATAGGTGAAGGCAAACCGCACACCTGATAGGCCAGGGAAATTGTCTGAACGATCCAGTTGCTGATGCCGTGTTTAGAAACACACCAGCAACCGGTCTGCTTTCCTCCACCGGGAAGACCTCAGAGTGTAAATACTCAGTGCTCTGACAGGGCAGAGCAGATGAAGTCTCCCGTCCTCCGCCGTCACATAAGGTGGGGGATGAAACGCCTGCAGCACCGTGGACCCTGCCAAACTGGACGGAACCTTAGGGACATAGAACCACACTCGGGCCAGCCAAACACGGGGCTACTAACAGTAGGCTTACACCGTCCTGACGGACCCCTCCAGAACCCCCAGGGGCAGAGCAACTGGGGGAAGAGCATACAGATGCAGCCTCGGCCATGTCTGCACCATGGCCTTGGCCATGTCTGCACCATGGCATCCAGAAAACCAGAGAGGACAGTGCGTAGTCTCTCAAGACGCAAACAGGTCCACGGCTACTGGGCCGAACCTTCGCGCAACCACTCCACCACCTTGGGGTGGAGTCTCCATTCCCCGGGCCTCAGCCCCTGTCTCGACAGCAGGTCTGCTCCCTGATTCTGGGTCCCAGGGACGTACATCGCTCTGAGGGACAGCAGTCTCTGCTGGGACCACAGGAGGATCTGGTGTGCCAGTTTGCATAATGGGCGCAAGCGCAGACCCCCCTGGTGATTCAGATAGGCCACCACTGCCGTATTGTCGGTTCTGACAAGGACGTGACGACCGCTTAAGGGCGGGCAGGTAACTCCTCAGAGCTCTGAATACCGCCAACATTTCCAGGCAATTTATGTGCCAGGAAAAATTATGCTCCTGCCAGGAGCGGGGGGAGAAAACAGAAATGCTAGACGAAGTAAAAAAGTACAGGTTTAGCAAGGAGGTGCGAGAAGCTAAATGACTCAGAGAGACTAAAGAACCAGTTCTCTGCAAACGACGCCACTTCTGTCTGGAGGGGGTTCAGACAGATCACAAACTATAAACCCAAAGTCCCCATCTCCATAAATGATTCTCGCCTGGCAAATGAGCTGAACCAGTTCTACTGCCGCTTTGAGAGTCAATCGGACACTGTCCCCCATGACTCCTCCGCTCAGCTTCAGCCTCAGTCCACCACTTCTTCGCCCTCCTCCTCAGAGCTGGCCAGCTCCACTCCCACCCCTCCTCTCTCCATCACAGAGAGAGAAGTCAACGGCCTTTTCAGGAGGCAGAAACCCAGCAAAACAGCAGGGCCAGACTCTGTCTCCCCATCAACCCTGAAGCACTATGCTGATCAGCTGTCTCCGGTGTTCACAGACATTTTTAACACTCACTGGAGACATGCCATGTGCCAGCCTGCTTCAAAGCCTCCACCTCCCCAAGAAACCAAGGACCACAGGACTAAACGACTAAGACCCGTAGCCCTGACCTCTGTGGTTATGAAGTCCTTTGAACGCCTTGTGTTGTCCCACCTAAAATCCATTACAGACCCACTGCAGTTTACCTACAGAGCCAACAGGTCTGTAGATGATGCAGTAAACATGGCCCTTCACTACATCCTCCAGCACCAGGACTCCCCAGGAACCTATGCCAGGATCCTGTTTGTGGATTTCAGCTCTGCTTTTAACACCATCATCCCGGCCCTGCTGCAGGACAAGCTCTCCCAGCTGAGCGTGCCTGACTCCACCTGCAGGTGGATCACAGACATCCTGACGGACAGGAAGCAGCACGTGAAGCTGGGAAAACATGTCTCTGATTCCAGGACCATCAGCACCGGATCCCCTCAAGGCTGCGTTTTTTTCCCCCCTTCTCTTCTCCCTGTACACCAACAGCTGCACCTCCAGTCACCAGTCTGTCAAACTCCTGAAGTTTGCGGATGACACCACCCTCACTGGGCTCATCTACAGGTGGGAGATCAACCATCTGGTGACCTGGTGCAGCCAGAACAGTCTGGAGCTCAACGCTCAGAAGACAGTGGAGATGGTCGTGGATTTTAGAAAGAGCCCAGCCCCACCCTCCCCCATCATCCTGTGTGACTCCCCAGTCACCACTGTGGACTCCTTCCGCTTCCTGGGCACCATCATCTCCCAGGACCTCAAGTGGGAACTGAACATCACCTCCATCATCAAAAATGCCCAGCAAAGGATGTACTTTCTGCGCCAGTTGAAGAAGTTCAAAGACAATGATGGTGCACTTCTACACTGCCATCATTGAGTCCATCCTCACCTCCTCCATCACCATCTGGTATGCTGCTGCCACTGCCAGGGACAAGGGCAGGCTGCAGCGCATCATTCGCTCTGCAGAGAAGGTGATTGGCTGCAATCTTCCTTCTCTTCTGGACCTGTACTCCTTGAAGACTCTGAGGCGTGCAGGAAAGATTGCAGCTGACTCCTCCCAACCCGGACACAAACTGTTTCAGACTCTCCCCTCTGTCAGGAGGCTGCGGTCCATCAGGACCAAAACCTCTCGCCACAAAAACAATTTCCTCCCGTCTGCAGCTAGCCTCATTAACAAGGCCCGGGTCCCCCACTGACACTCCCCCGTTTCAATTGATACAAATGTCTCTGCACATGTAAATACTGTTTCATCTCGTCGTCCACAGACCTGGCACGTTGCACATATTTGTTGTTGATTGTTGATCTTTGTTGTTGTATATTTTTATGTTGTCAGTTTATATATTTATATGTACACAATTCTCTTCCGTTGCGTTACTTCTGCACGGCACGGACCCAGAATAATGTACATGTATATATCTGCAACGTTGTTCTTCTATTCCATATTTATATATTTCTACATTTATTTATGTCGACTGTATGTTTGTCTACGTGTAGCACCTTATCACCACAGCAAATTCCTCGTATGTGTAAAACACTACTTGGCAATAAAGCTCCTTCTGATTCTATCAGAACCAGCAATAACATTTTCAGCTATTTCACCTACAGTAGCTCATCTGTTGGATCGGACCAGAATGGGCCAGACTTCCCTCACCACTTGCATCAATGAACCTAGACCGCCCATGAGACTGTCGCCGGTTCCCCAATTTTCCTTCCTTGGATCTTAGCTTGCCCATTTTTCCTGCTTCTAAACCATCAACTTTGAGGAAAAAATGTTCACTTGCAGCCTAATATATCCCACCAAATGACAGGTGCCATGGTAACGAGATGATCATTTTCTCACTTTACCTGTCAGTGGTCATTATGTTCTTGCTGATCGGTGGATATTGTAGCTCACTGGAGAACAGTAACTCACCTGTTCAGTGAAATCAGTCTGCCTGCTTTTTGGTGTAACTGGCAGAAACTGGGTCCTTACAACAACCTCATCACCAATAAATAAAATGTTGAAATTACAACAAGAAACCAGTACTAAAAGTAACTTACTCAAGTCGTTAGTAACATGGTTACTAACGTTTCTGACTTCATCCCACTGCAACTTGTCAAGATTGGGCCCAAACGCAAGATACAAACTCAGCAGGTTCAGTTCTCTAGAAGATTAAACAAAACTCAAAATTCTAAACTTAAAGTGAGCAGTCCAGCAAAGTATCTACATAAGACCGGAGGAGAACAGAGGAAAACATCATGTCCACTATCCAAAAAATAGTGAAACATACAATTGTCCAAGCCGACAATAACACATATTCCAGGAAACACAAAAACAGTGACCAAGCAAGCAGGGTAACAGGGAATACAGGACAAAGGATCACAGACTGACTCACATGGCACAAATGATAACGGACTAACAGAGACTAAACAGAAACAAAGGCCTTATATAACAGACACACACAGGCAGGCGGGGTCCAGTAGATACACATTGGGGTAACTGGACAGACAAGAAGCAAAACTAAACACAGACAACCAAAGCAGCAAACTACAAACTAAAACAGGAAACAGGCAGACACACAGAGCAACAGACAGACAACAGACAATTTCAAAATAACCTGGAACGGGACAAGCAAACTGAACCAAAACCTTAGAACCCTTGACCAAACAGACCATCTCAAAATAAGACAAAGAAACAGACAGAAACAGAATCAGAAAACACAGAACACACAACAAAGCAAGGTTTACAACCAAGCATTATAGCTTTAGAAGTGTTAGGAATCTGATGTAGTATGCTTTTTGGTATTTTTTGGTATTGAACAAAACAAACTACTTAAAAAACATAAAATAACCAGAATGGATAGGCAGTTCCAGATGCACTGAAGAGACTATACAGCTTGGATACACTGATAAATTAGGCTAATAAAGTAAATGGATATAAAAGATGCAAAGCCATATGCTTCAACAGCTGAGCCTCTCTTCAACCTTAAGTCAATGCCTACCTTTAAGCTGACCAGTAAGTATGTCCCAACCACTCTAAAAGCAGTTTGGATCAATGACCGAACAACAGAGCTCCCTAACTCTTATTCTTTTTTTTATAAACTCCATATTTGAACACAATGTCAATCAACTTCTGTACTATAAAATCCAAAAGTCTATAATCTAATCACAACGAACTAATGGCATGTGTGTATAAGCTCTCAGTGCCACAGGCTTTGACTCCCATACCTCCCATAATAATATAACTCCAGTATATATATGTTTGTCATTCAGCAAGTGGCTAATAATCTTGCTGTTAGAATTTTCCCTTATAGAACAAAATGGTTAATGAGCAGAGTCATTTCAAGCATGAGCTTGCTGAGTCAGGCCTGTGTTATTATTAAGGGTTGTATTTGTGTGTATGTAAGGGCACATGGTAACACTTTCTATGAAAGTCATTGCTATAATGACTTATGCATATATTTATAACACGATATCATGCGTCCATAAGACATTATAACAATTGTTATAATCACTTACAAATATGCATTAGGCGCTATAGCAAAGTTCATAATGTATTATGACCATTTGATTTAATGTTTTATAACTAATGGTAATACCAGTTTATATCAATGTGCGGCAAGAATCTCTGACCATGTTCCATAACACATTATAACCAACGACTCTGCCTTGTTATAAATACACTTTAGTCACCATTTAGAATTAGTGATATAAAATGGAATAATAGCTTATAGTAATGTTTAAAGTTATATAGCATGTCCTTGTTTGCTTTAAGTAAAGTGTTATCCCTGTATAATATATTACAGGTGGACATAATACCATATGAACTAATTATAAGACCATATAACACATAATTGTTTGCTTTAAGTAAAGTGTTATCCCTGTATAATATATTACAGGTGGACATAATACCATATGAACTAATTATAAGACCATATAAAACGTAATTGTTTTGCTTTTGAAAGTGTTACCGGGCACATGCGTGTATTCTGTCTTTGTGAGGAATCTGCAATGTGATGTCTAAACCATTACGGTTAACTTGATATTCAGTGTAATAATAAGGCTCTTTCCCACTGCTGTTCTGTCTCCTTTTTATACATACCCACTCAATTACAAATGCCGTTCTGCATAACAATTAAAATTCAATTACTTGCAGATGCGGAGAAATGACTTTCCTTCTGGAACATACATTTTACACATCTATTTCCCCTTGGTCACTCCTAATGCAATTACAGAAAAGAGTTAATGGGAGTGAAGATTGGAAATGGAGCAGTTTAGGAGGGGCAGTTGAAGGATGGGAAGGCGTGAGTCATAAAACTGATAATTGATATTGATGCCACTTGCTGCTCTTGGTGCCTGAAGAAGAGACTGGTTGGTGATGTGACATTGTCATGGAATTCAAATTATCAGAAGTTTTGGAAATGGGCAATATTTCTTTCCTCCAATAGTTTCGACATTCATGAATTTATTTTAGTATTTCATACCACTTTTCCAAAGGGGTCTTCAATAAATCACTGAAAACAATGAGGAGCAATCACTGAAACTGAAATAATGAAAAAGAGAAAAGGGTATTCTCTTGAATATCATTCTAGAATAAATTTATCATCTCTAGGAAACAAAGGGAAGACAAATTGAACTGACACCTCCTTCTAATTGAATTCTTACCTACCACTACACATACATGTTGCACACAGAAAAATATGGAAATGGAGCTAAAGATACAGAATAATGTAGTTAAAAAAACAATGCTTACTTGGTCTTCTGTGTGTGTTGACAAAATACAGAAACTTGAATCCTCACAGTGTATATTCTATCCATTACAAAGTGTGTCCACACTACAGTAACACACTACACAATACAATAAGTATGCTTTATGACCACTTGGTTGTCTGTGGGTGTGTCACTAGTCTCCGCATTTATTTTAAACATAGTGGTTTGATCCATTGTTAACATAAAAACATTAATGGATGCAGCATAAACTTTATGTACCACTCTTCCACTGTCTTGCTTTGTATGTTATATTAACAGATGCTCAGTGGAATGACTCCAAATGTGTCAGACTGTTCCAAACAATTAACCTCAGTCCATCAACAACAGTACTTCTAATGAATCTTGAGGAAACCAAACCTGAGGGCTATTAACGGGGAGGAGTGCAACAACATCCTCAGAAAGAGACTTCCTTTTTGAACAACATCTGATATAAAGTACAAGAGCAAATACATGTCTTGTACATGATGTTTAAATGTGTATATATTGACGTATTGAAGTGGTCCTGGATCCCAGGGCAGTGAAGCATGAAACTTTACGTTAGGAGATTAGAACGAGACCTGGGCCACCATATCTCTGCTCAAGCCTAGAGGGGCTCAATGGTTATCTGGCCTTTTCTCATTAACTGGGAGATGAAAGTGGGAGCTCGTCTTCGGTCATGCGTCCCTTAGAGAAAACCTGGACTGGGACATTAATAAAGGCCTAAAGTCTGAAGGGAATCACTCTGGTCCTATCTCTCACAGCCGAAAACTATTCACAGAGTGCTATTCACATAAGCCTCAGCTTCCACTTCTGTCTTTTCCATTTTCACACTAACCCCTAACTCAAACAAGAGCAACTGTCTCCTCAAACCAGGGAGGGGTTACATCTCCCAAAGCCCTTGAGACTGTTAGAATGTGTTACACAATGAGGCAGTTATGGTTGGTGGTTTTGTGTTTAACATCATAATATTATATGTGTACACTTGTTCTAATTGACCAAAGAGACTTCTAATAGGGAGACAGCTAGATATGCAATATGTGACTGGAATATGTTACTATTTTCACAATAAGAAGAAATTCTTAAATAGGTCATATATTCAGTACAGAGATAAAAGAGTTGGAATCAATGGCTGTAAAACATGTAGGCCCAAGCAATGTTGAGATAAACACCAAAGGAGTTCAAATATAAACTTCCCTTTTTCCCCTTAATGAAACATTTCTGTATTTAATATTTTCAATCTGGATTCAATCTTATTCTTATACTTGTATCCTTTATTTAGTTATTCATACTCACAATTTACACTGTGGTAATTCTGGTAATATCAATAGAGACCTAACAGCCTCACACATGCAAACAAACTGGTATGCACAGATGAAATAGCAGCTATCTATGAAGATTCTCAGTCATCCAGGTCATAGTTATCCAACGAAGGTTAAAATCAAGGGCAACTGGACTTGGTTGAAGATACTGGAAGACGTTTCGTCCCTCATCCAAAGGACTTCTTCAGTTCTGACTGACTGGCAGGGAAACTCAGCTATTTAACCTCAGTGGGGTCGTTGGCCCGGGTCATCGATACCGCTGGTTCGTTAGTGTTCCTTGTTGCTGTGACGACAGTCGTTACAGTCGTTACTGCACAGGTAGTCTTAACGACTGTAATGACTGCTGAGAATTTTATTTAAATTCATTGATTCATTTCATTCATAATTACAACATGCTTGTTCAGGTTATATTGCACATGTATACACTTCTCCCCTGTTTCAACATGGAGATCCATTTGATCCAAAGCTCCATCATTTTTCAGGCTTCACATTGCCAGCTAAATGGGCTTTCAAATAAGCTGATGAGACTCCTGGTAGATTTTAATTAAACTGGTATCCCACTAGAGGCCTAGTCATTACAAACTCATGCTGTCCAAGATTTGTTAAAACCCACAGAACTCTATTTCAAATTCTAGAGGAGATGTCAAGGGAATATTGGGATGGTTCGACATGTTTCCTTCTTAGTTTTTATTTTGCAGCGGACGTGTACAGCAAAAAGTCTTTATGGACCGGGTGCCGAGACATGACCTACAGCTTCATGTAAGACTCGACTTGTTTGATAAACATATCAGGCCAAACTTAAAACATAGACAGAATGTTAGTTATCTTTTCTACAACACATTTCCTACTTCTTTGCCCAGGTTTAGATGCCATCCATGCCCAGAGGAGTGCATACCTGGCAACAATACAAGGATAAGACAAACTTTAAAAAATGGCAGCTGAGTTAAGGATTGGCAGAGTAAACCTGAAAGCCCCTGAAATCTACCGAGATGGATGTCTGGAAATGCTTTACAAAAGCACATCTTATGAATTTTAACAGCTTTCCTCTACGATCCGCCTGGGCAAGACAAAAATAGAGCAACACAATGTCCTGCCTTGGAGGTGTGACAGAGATCTAAAAAATAGACTATGCCAATCGCTCTGTGAATTCAACCAATTACGCCAAGAGAGTCAAATGAAACTTCCTGATGGAATAACTAACCTGAAAAGTTTTAAATTAGGCCTGTAGTTTAGACTTCCTGGCTGTCAAGGTGTATACTTTCATTTGTCTCAACAATTAGTCAGATCCAAGATGAAAATCACATTCCGGTCCAATTCAGGTGAAGTAATAAATATACAATTGGATTATAGCAGATTAAACAAAAAGAACAGGTCATACAATGATGGCAGAAATGGGAAATTGAGTTTATTTAAGACACAAGGGAAACATTGAAGGAAAATGTCAATCCGTGCTGATTTTTGTGGACCAACTTCCTATCCCTCTGTTGAATTTGGTGCCCAGATTGGCTGGTGAACTCATATCATCAAATACCAAGAAGCAATCTTCAAAAATAATGGAGCTTGGAATGAAAGATGGAAGCCAATAAGCCATGAATCGAAATAGATTTACATCATGATTGTAATTTGAAATAGAAGCCGAGTTTGTGGTCAATGTAGAGTACAAATATACATTAGAAAAGCATACTCTGTGTACAACTCAATAAGCACTACTGAATGACACATGATTTCAATAATAGTTTCCACTGTGTGAGAAAATGTTTTTTCCTCCAAAAAGATGATAATGTATAAAGTTTATATGGAAGAAATCAATTCCAGAATATCTGTCTACTCTCTTGAAAATGTCCCATGGTCTTGTTTCTTCTGTTTTATCTATTTAATGTTAAATTCCTGGACATTGACAGACAACATATGACTTAATTAAATGTGATTTTTATGTAATCTTTGTCTTGATTCCCTGGCAAATAAGTTTGAGCTTTTCTCATGATTTGCCTATTTGATGAGAAAATGCCAGAAGAAATGAAAGCCAATCTTTCCAAATGACAGCGATTTAGCTCATAGACAGGAGGTTGTGGGGGAGCTTTCTCACTTGGGCAATTTGATATAATATCTTTATCTAATAACAGTCATTTCTTCAGTCAGAGCTCTTCCTGGTTTCTAACTGGGTTTTGAATGACTACCTTGTGAATTACCTGTGAGAGTCGTACCACTAATGGCTTTTTAATCACCTTGAAAATCACTATATCCACCGCAAAACCCTGTCTCTTTTACATGTCGAGAAACATCTCACTTTACCTTAATGATCCTTCCAAGCACAGACTGTTATTGTTTTCCTGTTGGTGCGTTTTTCACTTTGGGGTGATGATGGTTCGCACTTCCTTTCCCAATCTTCAATTTATTCACCGGTTCTCCTACATCAACTCTGACAAAGCAACGAGACGCCACTGGAATAAAGAGAAGGATGCAACAGAAGGAGACACTGCGATCCCTTTTCTGAATGCAGAGGGAGGTAATCTAAATTGAGTCAAATCCATAAAAAGATGGTATTAGACTTTCATGGTGTAGCATCACTGCAGAGAGTAACTAATAAGGGAATTAATCCTACTGCTACGGCTCAGAGGCTTCCCCTGCCTCGTTCTGCTTTCCTAATCTATAATTTCCTCCTCTTACACTCAAATACTATGCTCATTCATTCATGTCATTGTGGATATAATGGAGTAAATGCAAAAGCATGAAAATGCCACCAGTTTAGGTGTCAACTCTTGTTAGTGTAAAACTTGTATATCTAAAAGTGCAGCTTGCAGAGACTTGGCATTGTGTGTGAGGGGGCAGCTGAAAGCAAGTCACATTTTGCTCGGAGTATTTGCCAGTTCCTCACAAGCATTAAAGTTATAGCGTAATGGTTTGGGAAAGGGCCAGAAGCCTCGATCCACAGTGTCATATGAGCATGCTGAAAACATTTAACCGGTTCAATGGTATCCTTTATTACATTCTCAGAAAATAAAAGAGAACGCTTAGGCAGCAGCTAAAGGCAGCAGCAAGGGAATCTAAAATGCCCCTTACACATGAACACACTTGTAGTGCAATATTAACAGAGCACAGGAGCTGGAGTCGACTGTCAATTCCATTTTAAGAAGAAGGACTATTGTGAGGATAATGAAAATACACCAAATAGTGCAGACATTATGAAAGAATAGTCAAATGATGACTTCTTCAAGCTAGTAAAACCAAACATACTTCCAACCTTTTCCTTCAAAGCAAGAGTGCATGTTGATGTTTTGGTGCTTTTGAACAGATCATGCACATCAAAAAGTGATCAAACCATGAGTTTCCCAACTTTATGCACCATTTGGCCAAAATGATAACATACCATGAAGACTGCAACATTCATTTTCACTTTTTATTATGAAGGACAACCCTTTGTCAGTTTTGACTGGAAGTGAATTTGTATGGAGTGAGGGATGCCACACATAGAGGGCCCCAGGGCCTAACAGCTTTTTTGGCCCGGTGTATGCCCCTTGGGATGATCCATAATTCATGCGGGAGTCATGCACTTGTCACAGTGGCTCTGAATAGTGAGTTCCACAAAGAGGAGTGGTGTGGGTGAATGGCAAACACAATTTAATGCATCTTCTAGCATCATCCTCCAGCAGGAACTAAGTACAGCTCAGTTCCTTCACTTGTCTGCATAGTAAGTCAAACTGAAGGTGAAAGCAAAGGTGACCTTGTTGTGCACATGCATGTTTAACATATGATTGTTCATGACTCATCACTCACAAAAACACGCACACACATCCACAGACTGAAATATTTGAGGAGAGTTTTGAATTAACTTTACAGAGTCTAAGCAGGGGGACAACAAATGCTAGATTATCAAGCCTAGAATCACATTTTTGAAACTGTGTAAGACATGGCAAGCTGGAACTACATGCACATATTTGTATATTATTTCATAATGTGCAAGAGGTGGACACAATGACACAAATGCCTGTACAATAAAAACAGTCTAATAGAATGCCACCAGGAAATATAGTCTCACAAATTACCATAAACTCAGTCAACATCTTTCTGGCATGTTTTCAACAGACAATGAGCATTGTGAGCATCAGAAAGATAATATTTACTTCAGACCTTCTTTATCACATTAGATTGTGCAGGTGATCCGTCACCACCTGTATACACTGTCTGTAGAATGCTGGATTGCCATATTTGTGGAAGAAAGTGCCAGTACTCACGGACAAGATGTGCCCCATGACTGGGTGTAAACACACATGGTGAAGATGTGTGTGAATCGCTAACCTGTATTGTTAGCTAGCTAGTTACATCAGCTTTGTTCCGTTTCCTGTCCCGCCTTCTTTGAAGGATGTGGCTTACTGGGACACCTGAATAAAACAGAGCCATCTTTATTGTTTCTTTCCTACTATGAAAAGTAAAAATGTCTGCTGTGAAAAGGCCTACTAAAGACTGGTCTTTACTGGACTTCCTGGATTGGCACATTTTGGTTCCTGTACCTTGACTGCTTGATGTATTAGATATGTGCTACAGGCATCAATTGACGCTTATCAGATGATGTAACATGGCTGGTGTGTGTTGCACATTATTTCAGGCGCTTACATTGGCTGATTGGTAATATACAGTCATATTTATATAGGTGTCCTCTCTCACTATTAGTCTGCTGATACACTCATGCCAATGTCTTTTTCTGCCACCATAATCTCCTTGCTATTTGCTAAACATCTGGAGTTGTTAATTAAGATTAACTAAGATTTAATGGTCGTGTGTATGTGTTTGTTAATGGCAATGTAGTTCTCACAGGAGAATCCTTTTTGCCACCAGGATTCTGGGAGAAAGTGCATTACCTTTTCCCAGCAAATCTAACTGTACAACTCTTTGGTATAAATGGCCAATTTCTATACAGAAATATCTCTGAATGAAATCTGTTTGGATTGACAGATAGCACTCTTAATAAGACAAATGTCATTTTATGTGTTACTTTAGAATAAAGTGAGTCTTTCCATACAATGGATTTGTTTACAAAACCCCATAATTATAATATTCTCATTTAATTGTTTATTTAATGGTATTTAATTATTTTAACATTAGTAAACAAACAGTAAACACCCCTGTGTTCTCTTTTAGGTTCTGTTATGCTCCTGTTTCATTTTCTCTGTTTTATTTTGGAACACTCGTCCTTGTGTATTGTCATTAGCTTTACTTACTGTTATTCATATGTTACTGTTATTTTGTAATCATTGGTGTTTGGTGTTTTTGTCTAGCTTTGTTTCCTGTTTGCCTTGATTGCTCATGTGTCTCACCTGTGTTTAATTGCCCTGCCTGCTTGTGTGTGTGTGGTGTGCCCCTGTATAGATTAGCCTCAGTTGGTGTCAGTGTGGTGTCTTCTTCATATGTTGAGTGTTCTGCCTCGTGCCCTGTTTCCCATGGTTTGGATTACACCTGCCTGTTTGGATTTTGCTCTGTTTAGTTTGGACTTCTGCTACACCAGTTGTAAGCCAGTGAGTTTCTGTTGGACTGTATTAAAATATCAACTGAACCTGCTTTGTTCTGGTGTATGCATTTTGGGTCCACACCTTTGTATTCCTGCCTCAGGACTCTTCATAGTTCTCATATAATACCACTTCTCTCCATGATGAGTTATAGTTATCTTGCACTTCAAGGGGAGTCCCAGTGAATTTTTAAATAAGCACAACATATTCCAAAAGTCTTCCCATAATCTGTAGTGGTATAATTCATATTTGTGAACTTGAGTTCTTTTACTAAACCAGACACAAGAGGGCTGAGATAGCTATAATGCCCTACTATTGAACAAAAATAAGAAACAAGAAGGGGGGGGGGGGGTGTCTGAATGCTTAATGTGTGGTATTAAGGCTGTTTGTGTTTGCAAAATATGAAAATTGTTAATATAAAATTTCAACAGGTTTCAAGAGTGACTGAAGTGGTTCTTCAACTACTTTCTGTGACATTCACCAACAAAGAAATGTTTACATGCCTCCATTGGCAGTCAGAGAATGCAGAGTTACACAATGGATAAATAGATCCTTTTTGTTTTTGAGATCATAAATATCTCATCTAACTATAATGGTATAGTGGCGGGGAGATGCGATAAATATTCAACGCTGCGATAGGAGTAGGTGGAAAGTGAGAGACTTCAATACACCTTCATAAAGCAATAGACTGCAGCAGCAATATTCTCTATGCACAAAATGGCAATGCTGGTGAACTGTTTCTGGCATTTGAAAATAGATTCTGTGCTCCATTTTTCCAAAGTGCCCCGGGGCCATTTTATAGCTTAATCAGGACATTCGAAGGACTTATCTCATTCTATGATCTCACCCATTGCCCTTAGAATTCATCTTAATATCTTTTGCTACAGATCATCACCTAATTACCACTGACAAAGAGCAGCTGGAAGGTACATGGTATTAGAGGAAGTAATGATCCAATAGTAATGAGAGCAGTGAGTGAGATATATACATTATGTAGATAGGGAATATACTGATTAACCTAATGGAATCAAGGTTATGGCCACACTAGTTTCAAGTATTGAAAGAAAAGCATACAACTGAGAAGGAGGAGTGTGGTGTTAAGTTTGACTACTGCCGTTTGTCATAACAACCAGATAAAATACTGGCTATTTTCAACACAATTTCACTACACAGATATACTTGTTTGTATTGCCTTAATAGCATAAAAGTAGAGTGATAGGTTAAGTCTAAATGATAGATGATGAAAGAAGATTTTGTTCAAGAGGCATGTGAAGGTCAGTTTATATGTCACAGTACAGATCAGCCTATGAAAACAACAGTTTTATAATGTCTTCTGTGGCTCTAAAGGGAGCTTTCTAAAGTCTGAGAAAATAACCCTCATGATGTCATGAAGGTTATCTCAGATTGGCTTTGAGAGTAAAACATTTTTGACACAAAGCCTGATAGACAATCTGGGGGTGTGGAGTAATGGGCATTAAAAGACTTTGACGACCTAATGAGAGGCAGTTGAGTTGCATTATGGGAAAAGTACCGTCTTTTTGGAGCTTCACTCATACTATGGACTAAAAGTCAGGGTATCTCAGGCTCTGCAGCTTGGATTTTGACCTGCAGGTCCACCAACTTTATGGAAGTGCAGTGCTACACTGCTAGTACTGGGATGTTGATGGTGCAGTGGATAAGACACATGCCTTTGGTGTGAGAGATCCAGTTTCGATTCCCACTGTGACCATTGTGTGGATGGGTCACACAATGGTGTGAGCACTTAACCCATTGTTGCTCCAGAAGTGTGTGACCTCTGACATGCTTTGGACAAAAGCGTCAGCTAAATGAATAAATGTAAGTGCAATACTTTAAGAGATGCAAGAGTACTAAGCAGAGCTTAGTAAAATAAATCTTGAAAGATAATGCTTTTCTGGGAATGTGAATATGTTGGTAATGTTACAGTACAACTTGGAATAACAGTAATGCTTTAGAGCCAGATTTATGCTTAAAAAAGGGCTGTAGATACCTGTGGTGTAGGTTTTGATTTATAGTTGTGCTCCACCACAACACTAGATGCATCTATTGTACATGTTCAGCTTTAATTATATTCCACAGCTTCTGCCATATTTATTTTCATTCAGAGTGAAGCAATGTGTGAGCACAAGGCTTCATGGAGATGTCTATGTTAGATGTGTGTTACTGAAAAGCAGATTACTGAGCCTTTCTTTAACTTCCTTAACGCTGTCTAAACTATCAGCAATATCAGCCCTATCAGAAAACACAAGCAGCCAATCATAGTTTGTGCCGTCCCCAAGTGGTATCTCTGTAGCCGCTGTTGCCCCGATGTGTAGTTACATTTTGAGGAGGTGCACATCAGCTATGGAAAAGCTACAGTGGTTGTGTGCCCTGGCTCTGAGGTTACATCGTAACCCCTTAATGTACAACTACAGACTTAATCAAGCTTAACCTTACACATGTGTAACCAAGCAGAATCTTTTGGCAGAAACAGCAATTTACAAGCCAATGAAATTTGTCATCCTAATGACTGCGTTTGTAAGCTGTTCTGATGCTAAGACATGAGTATGCACAGTGTACAGCCGACAGCTCTGCCCATGCTGAGCAAACAGAAGCCAGGAAATGTTAGCTGGCTAATGCGGGCCTGCTGTCAGCCAAGACTGACACTCTGGGTGCAGAGTGTTGCAGGCAAGGGCAATCGGACTGAGGGCATGTGGGACGATAGACATCCTGGCACTGCAGGCTGGCAGGTGTGTGTCTGTGCGTGTGTGCGCTAGCTCGAGGGCAGCAAGTGAAAATTGATAGTTGTACAGACACCAAATGGCAGTTGGGCAGGTCTCCGACATGGTCCAGAGGACAGTCAGAGAGAACTACCTGTTCATGATGTACTCTGCTGTACAGTCAGAGCTAAGTACCAAACTGGCTGAACAAAGTGTTACAGTGAGCTGGATAGCTAGATAGGATGGTGAGCTAGATACACTGAAAATCATTGTGTTGTCAGGGAACTGCTATAAAAGCCCAGTACAGCCCTCCCTCTAACGTGGAATAGATAGCCTGACTATGGGAGTGTTTCCGTGTAACTATCAAGATAATTTCAAGTGATTTTAAAATGTAAAAAAGAAAGAATGCAAATTAGATTTGTTAGGAGAACTGCTGTTACTGACTTACGTCACGCGATTAACGTGAGTTCTGTCACATGTGAAGTCAGGTGATACACGTCACATGAGTTACGTAATGTAATGTATGTAATGTACAACATTTACCACCTTTCATTTCATGTGACTTATGTAACTTAGTTATGGTCTGGTTGCCTGTCGCTGAACTGGTACGAGAAATTGTCATATGTGCCATTTTGGAGATATGGACAAACAACCTATTTTGTCATTTAGGTTTGAGTACTTGTTGCAAGAAAGACGCAGACAGTGGAAACAGCTTCTTCTTCTTCTTCTTCTTCAGTCAATGTTTGCTGTCTTTACATATGTTTTACAATCTACATTTTCTTACTGTTGTTAAAATCTAACCTGTACATGCAAAATCTAATCCATGTCTGTCCCTGCTGGGAGAGGGATCCCTCCTCTGTTCCTGAGGATCCTTTCATTTTTTCTGTGTTAAAATGATTTTTGGGGGAGTTTCTCCTCATACAAATTGAGGATCTAAAGACAGAGGGTGTTGGATGCTGTACAGATTGTAAAGCCCCTTGAGGCAAATTTTGATTTGTGATATTGGACTATATAAATAAAATTGAATTGAGTTTACCCAAGGACACAATGAATAGTGACTCCATTCAAGGATTCAAGGATCAAAAATTCTTTAAATTCTTACAGTTATGGTAAATATAGTATATAGTATATAAGTACACTTTGACTGTTATGGAATTTATTCAGTTCAGAGACAACCAAGAAAGTGTCCATCTATCTGTATAAATACAACTTAAACTACCACTACCATGTGTTTTTAGGTTTTAATGATGAAAGTATAGAAATTCAAACAATGTTAAAAATGTCAAATAGCAATTCAATAAACTCAGAAACTTGCTTGCTTGATAATTTATAAGATGAAGAAGAATGTGTGAAGATAAAAGTCAGCTTGTTATTCTGGTATTTTCATTCATCAGAGCAAAACTATTCTTTCATTCTATTTTCTCTCTTCACTCTTCTTCATAAAAAAGAGATCACTTACTTCTCAAATTCTGTGTCCAGAGAGAAAGGGCTGTTATTCGCTTGGTTTACCCCAATTCTGAAATACTATATTTTTTATAGACTTTTTTTCATCCAAACCACCTACACCAGACCCTGGGCCACACTGTAAAAATCTGTAATTTTACTTCTTATTCCTTTTTATTTAACCGATTTTATTGTTTTTTTGAAATACATGAAAATATCTGCAAATTACAAAAATAAACTGTGAATTTACATCTACTCTAAAATTATATTAATGTAAAATAACATGTAGCTTTGAATAACCATAACATTTCTGTTATTTAAAGAAAATATTGAGTCTTTTGACATAAACAAACTGTTACAATACATTCAGGAATTTATCGTATTTTCACAAATATTATTTTTCTTATTTAAAAGAAAAAAACTGTTAAATTTAAGTTTAATGCTGTAAAAACATTTCTTAAACTTGGTACAATTTGTAACAGTTAACTGTAACAAAAAACATGTGTTCTGTAATTTGACATAAATTTGCTTGTTAATTGACAAATATCTCCTTTAATTTTGGATATTTGGAAAATAAAAACATTAAATAAATGGTATTTTAATCAGTGTATAATGTCTACAAGCATTGTTAAACTGTCAAAACACAGTTTTGATCATTGAATAGCCATAATTAGGCCCTACTGTAACACAGATGTTGACTTTTATCATAATGCTTGGATTACAAATTAGCTTAAAATAGTAAATAATTGCCCAAACTTTACAGAAAGGTAATATTTAATTGTTAAATGACAGGTGTCCAAACCTTTTAATGAGGTTAAAAAAGAAACGTAAACTTCCTGTAAAATGATGGGTTTGTGATTAAAAATCAATTTTAATGCCAGTTTATAGATAATTCAATTGAAGAGTCTTAGCTATAGGTGTATTATCAAAATTTAAAAACAACATATTTAAATCCGTTTCTTTCTATGTTCACATTTTACATTAGAGTAATATATATCCATTTATCCTAGACTGGAAACCCCTTTTGAGTTATCTTGTACTAGTGTTATTTGTGACAGTTTCAGACTTCCTTAAATTAACTTAATTTGAGGAAACTCAGACCTTTTAAATTACCACCACAAGTAGTACTAGTTTTTATAGACAATTTATTCAGTTCCATGCTCACAACAAATAAGTGCTATAAGTCAAACATTTCAGAGTAAAGAATTGTTCTCCTGAAACTAAAGTAGTTTAGGTTCTATTTACCTTATTGACAACATTTGCAGATCTATTCATTAGAAACAAAAGTGGGTCGACATTAAGAATATTTTGGACAATGTCAGACACAGCTCCAAGATTAAAGTGGAATGTGAATGTAAAGTAATTGGAAAGTATTCCTTAAAATGCTGGCATTTTGTTTTTATAGGACTGTACAGAGAGACATGAAAGGCAAAGGAGAGGGGATTATGGTACATACAAAATGTTTACATAGATTGAACTTCATGCACAATCCAAAGATTTCATCATTTTCTGGATTCAATATGACATTTTATGACTTTTTAAAGCCAGTTCTGGTAAATCTGGTAAATGTTGTTACGGCTGTATGTATTTCCCTGTGCTGTGCATCCATGTTCCTTTTCTGTCCTAGTTCTACCCCAGGAGTGCTACAGCTGATTGCTGAATTAGGTCCACCTGGCCTTGGAAGGCAGTGCACCTCAGTTGGGGAAGTCCACAATTTCTAAATCAAGTTGGTATACAAAATAGATGCAAATATATGTAGAGAGAAGTAGAAAGACAAGTGGGAATGTGATGGAAACACAACTCAAGCAGAGAATTTACCTGAAATTCAATGTGTATTCAAACTCATCTTAAAATGGTTTGAATAATACCTATTCAAACAACAAACACCGTCTGGCCATAGCTCACTCACTGTAGATTATATGCAAGTTTTTCTTGGCAGTCCTAATGAATCCATTTGTTTGCAAGTTTTTGGTATGCAAGCCAAAAGAACATTTTCAGATTCGGCTAGTTTTGCACGACAACACCTCTGGATGACCTAAAGAAACTAATTGGTTTCTAAAGGTAGCTCAATTGGAAAACATAAACAACGGCAAACAAAATCAACAGCATATCTATCCAAGGTCTGCAAGATATTAAGTACGTTTCCATTAATAATCGTATGGTAACCAAATTCTGGAGCTGTGTTAGTCCATAGCCCTCTACACAGAATTAGGGAAATTCAAGTCAGGTGGCTACCTGGCTGCAAAAATGACAGAGCAGATAGCCACTCCACCTCTAACCACCAGCGGATGGCATGCAAGTGTGAGCAATAAGCAAAAGGCAGATGATCTTCACTTGTTTGCCGTTCCTTACATCCAAAAAGCTTGAGAGTGTTTGATTTACAATATATCTGCCATTAATAAATAGGTCTGTGTCATATGACGATATACACTGTATTCCCGAAAGTATTGGGACACCATGGCCACATGTGTATAAAATCGAGCACCTAGGCATGCAGACTGCTTCTACAAACATTTGTGAAAGAATTGGTCGCTCTCAGGAGGTCAGTGAATTCAGGTGTGGTACCGTGATAGCTTGCGACCTGTGCGACCTGTGTGTCCTCTCAGCAACAAAGTGGTACATAAAATCTCAGAGTGGGGTCGGCGCATGCGCAGAAGCCGCCAGCTTTCTGCAGAGTCAATAGCTACAGCCATCCAAACGTCGTGTTGCCTTCGGATTAACTCAACAGTGCGTAGAGAGCTTCATGGAACATCACCAAGTGCAACGCAAAGCATTGGATGCAGTGGTGTAAATCACGCCGCCACTGGACTCTAGAGCAGTGGGAATGTGTTCACTGGTGTAACAGATCATGCTTTTCTGTCTGGCAATCTGATGGATGAGTCTGGGTTTGGCGGTTGCCAGGAGAACGGTATTTGCCTGACTGCATATGGTATGGGGTTGTTTTTCAGGGTTGGCCCCTTAATGCGTCAGCATACCAAGACATTTTGGATTGGACAATTTCATGCTCCCAACTTTGAAAACAGTTTAAGGATGATCCCCTTCCTGTTCCAACATGACTGCGCAACAGTACAAAAAGCAAGGTCCATAAAGACATGGATGAGCGAGTTTGGTTGAACACCTTTTGGATGAATTAGAGCAGAGACTGCAAGCCAGGCCTTCTTGTACAACATCTGTGCCTGACCTTACAGATGCACTTCTAGAAGAATGGTCAAAAATTCCAATAATAACAAACAACAGCTGTTTCGTGTGTAAGTTTGAGTCATTTCCCGTTTCACATTTCCCGTGTATTTTCTTGAGAAAACGTGGTTTAGAGACCAGCTGTCAGGTGACACAGCCGCTGTCAGCTCGTATAGTGTGTGACCCCATGTCTACTATCAGTCACATAGTGTGAACGCCACAACGACTTCAAGACTCCCGTTACAAGACAGCAAGTTGTGTAGTCTGAACAGCAGATGGATCTGCCGATGCTGAAAGTCATGTAGTCTGCACGAGCCTTTATTTAGCATGGTTTACTGAGACCAGCCAAGGAGATAAAGTGCCACCAAACACATGGAATGCCCACACCAAATTTTAAGAATACTTCCTGTGTGGAGATATTTGACCTTCCTAGATCTACAGAGATTCACATTCATCAAGTGCACAAATGAGGTTATTGTTCACCTCTCAATACATGTTGCTACGACTGTGGTCCTAATTTGTGAACTTGGATATAGGCCTATGTTCAGTATTTATTGCCACCTGTTCTGTTTCTTATGTAAATAGGTCTGTGCCATAACATCAGTGTGATTGGTGGATTCTGTCTCTGCTCGGCGGGGGATTGGTGGCAACGGTTCCAGTTGGTGACAGATGATTGGCTGCTCCCTGAAGGCTTGCTATTTAAGCAGAGAAGATGGCAATGGCTGGTGCATGGGGGCATATTGGCGTCTACATTCTCTCCCAACAGGCTGCAGTCTGAGCTTGTTTAAGTAGGGCTGGGCTCAGTTCTGTTTACCTTCTTTTTCTCCTCTTTACTATAGTTAGTTGGCCTTGGCCCACCATAAAGTGCAATTTAGTTTATCACTACTTGTTTCATTCTGTTATAAATAAATTCACGATTCATTATTTTACAGTAGTCTGAGTCTGCGGCCCTGCACGATGGGAAAAGTGGAAATGGACAGAGGGATAACTTGTGGGATTGATGACAGCATGGACTGGATGGAATAGGTGACAGTTCTTCTATAATAGAGTGTCTATCAATTGCAAGAAAGATTTATTTTCTTGTACTTAAACATCCACTGCAACCTTTGTTTTCAGGGAGCTCAGGGTCATCCTTACAACTCTCTGTAACATCTCTGACGTCTTCTCCATAAGCTCTCAATGCAGCATTCAAATCTGCAAAATACATCTGCCGGCCAACTCTGACCTGTGCAGAAAGCTCTTCTTCTTCCTCCTCTCTAATCTCTCCCGTGTCCTGTTTTTCTGAACTGAACAAGACTGAACACCAGCAAGTCGTGACAAAATCCAAACACTCATTTCTCACATAGCAGTTTGCTGTGACACTTTTCAACATGATAGTTGAGAACTTCACAGTAAACTTTCTCAACAATTTGTGGCTTCTTTGACAAGTCTAAGCACATTCACATTGAGATTCTGTCAGGGTAAATCCTCAGACTGTAATAATCGCCCCTCATCTGCAGATGTACTTTAAGTTTGCCTCTGATAAGGCTGACGGCAAAGGGATCAATACTTAACAAATCAATCTGATCAATAATCAGGGAGATTAGGGAACCAGTGCGGTAGAGAGGATTTTGAAGTACTCTCTCCTTGCATTTCTAATGATAGGTGCACTTGAACATAACTTTAATGACACATTCATTTTAATTTCACATTAACTTTTAAGCCTTTGCATTTCATCCCACATTATCACTGGAGGTGGTTTCCTGCAGTGAATAACATATACATTTGGATACAGTTAATCCTTTAAATCAGAAAAAGAACCCTACCACCTCTGCTCTATTATACAATGCATTCATGCTAGACGTGCATTTAAAACCTTCTACCGACTTCATGACCGAAGTAAATCCAATAATGACAGTTCAATAAACTATTTCAGGTAATCTTTTGTTGCTTCTCCTCCAAAGATCAAATTGTGATTAATAACAGAACCTGCCGCTGCATTACTCATTAGCTCTCAGGTAGAGCCGCTTTTGCTGTCGCCCATACAGGCCTGCAGGCAGAAAATTATGTGTATCATTACCTACAACGTCTGTGGTGGAGCTCCTGAAATTCCATCATCCATGCTTAACGTGTCTGTTACATTTAAAAAGGATCTCTGAGCTAGAATGTGTTTTTCATGTAACCCCACTATGCCTTTTTAATAAGCTAGCGCACGGTTACAAAGTATGATCATCCCTCAGCCTGAGGGTACACATTTTTATTCCAATTACTACCTTTACACAAAAAGGGTGATTTATAGTTTCAGGGTACTATTTTAATACCAGGTGTGTCCACAAAAGGACTTGAAATGAGTTTTAAGTTTTGCAGAATTCATTTACAAACGAACACCCCTGTGTAAATAAATTAAAAATTGCCCCAGGCAGGCTAATTGAATCCATCTTTTTTTTGGAGTGATGATAGTCATTTCAAACTAAACATTTTTTTTAAGGCAGGCACACAGTCCATATATCTTAAAATTCATGAGATACAAGTATATGTTGAAGCAAAAACAAAGCTTAGATGTATTGATAATTAGATTCCTGGGTTGTTTATGGCAAATAATCCTATGTTATAGAGGGTGTTGGGCAATAACCCTGATGAAATGGGTTCTACTGGTTTGTTGTATTCATAGACAAGAAAACTTATATAATCAAATGTCTTTTGTTTTAATACCTGTAAGCAGAAAATAACATTCGCTCCTGCAGTCACTCCCTGGTATATTATGGAGAGCTGGTGACTGTTGGAGTCCATTCCTTGATACACAGCGTCTCCCATTGTCCCAATGAGGATGAGACACTGTTCAAACCCATATGAGCAATGACTCACTGCCCTCTATTGCCAGGAAACCAGAATTGCAGTTGTCAAAAATTATATTTAGAATCAGGCTGGGTTTCTACAAATGGCTTAGCACAGAGGATCATGTTTGTTGCTGTGCAAGCAAATGGAATAAAGAGCATCCCAGTGCAGAAGAGCTTTGGTTAAACTGAGCATGGTAATTTTTGTAATCCATGAGGCTGAGCTGATCCTCCCCGTGCACTTTTATTGTAATCCATCCACCCCTTACACATTTGGACATTCAGTAAAGATAACACATAACAGTATATGGTATAATTAAAAAAAAATGAATATTATTATAATTTTTATTATTACTAATTATTATTACACATAGAGCAGTAGGATCTGTGGGACCCCAAACAATGTCAACAAAAAAATTGTCCCCATGTTGATTTCATACTGTATAATGTATATGATAAGCTTTCTAATATCCATGTCTATATCAGATTTAATTCTGTCCATATGATCCTATAACAAGAAAACAATGTAGTTCCCTCCTATCACACTCTAAGAACGGCGATCAAGACAATTTTTCAAATCTTTAAGAGTGGAAAGATTCAGCCAGAGATGCTCAAAAGTCCAAGTCAAGCCTCAAGTCTCTTATGGTTTTAATGAGCGTTCTACCATCTGTTGCATGCCATCCGATCTACTGAGAATACTGCAAACCTATATCTAAGGATGTAGTGTATTATCACTCCTTTATCTGTTAGCATACAGTATCAGCATTGATTTGGTTTATGATCACTTTAAACAGGCTAGCATTGAAATGCAATATGAAAAAAACACACAAGTTACTGACTGTATTTTGCTTGTAACATGAAGATATAGCTCAAATGTAGACCAAGTAGTGAGATCCTACAAAGGTCTCACTTGTTGCTTAATCACAGTGGTGACAGATTTTGCCCCCTATTGAACAGACTCATTTATCAAGCAGTTAGAGTACAACCGCATTGTATAATTTCACTGGATTTCTAACTAATGACGATTTATAATCACCTATGAATTAACACATCCCTCTAGCCTCTCAAACCCAGTGTAACGGTGACCTATAAGCCTGAACATTACGTGGTCAGTCTGGGTGTCATCGGATTATCCATAATTCCTTATCATAAGTAATTTAAAAATGAAAAAACATAAATCTGTTGTCTGCGATGGACTGGTGACCTGTCCAGGGTGTACCCCGCCTTTTGTCCGATGTCAGTTAGGATTGGCTCCAGCCCCCCGCGACCCTGTACGCAGGATAAGCAGTTGATGACGGATGGATGGATAAATCTGTTGTTTGTTTCAAAACCAAAAATTTGAAAAAAAGGTTTTTGGTGACATTTACATTCATGTTACCAAATGACTGACCCATCCAGGTGCGTTTTCAGATGGCTGTTAAGGTTTGACGTGGTCCATCCAGCGTCCTATATTTTGATGTCATAGACTTTGCATTTAGCAATTGTTCTGTTTGTTCTTGTGTGCAGTTATCATTGCCAAAGGTTACGACAAATGGCACAGCAACTACAGGTGTGACATGGTGTTGTTGCTGCAGCTTAAAGTCATCTGCATGATAATAAGGTAGGTCAGGTAAGGTAAGGCCAGACATTTCTTCAATGTTAATGTGCCAAAAAAAATAAAATAAAGAGTGCTGACTGTTGTTCATTGTTTAGTTTCCCAAATCTTGAGTCTGACTCAATTCATAAGTCTGTTGAGGACGAGTCTCAAGTCATTGTGTGTGCAACTTAAGTGCGACTTTAAGTCCAGGTCGCAACCTGAGTCCCCATCTCTGGATCCAGCATCCTTTTACTAAAGCTAAGTCCCCTTCACACTCCCTCAGCTATGCCAAGGAGCGGTGTGCCGGATGTCAGTTGGAACAATAGAGAATAATCTTCTTGGCAGCAAGGAGTCCAAAGCCATGCTGAGATAAACTGTTCATTTCAGACTCTGTTATGGCGAGGAAAATGGTTCAAGATTGTGCACAATTACACAAAAAGGAATGGCGGAATAATAACACACATCTTGCAGTGCGGTTTTCGAGCCTGCATTAGTGTTGGAGGTGATTGCAGAGGTGCCACAGTCCTCCTCCGAAATCCTAAACCATTAGTGAAAGAAACCTCACTCCATCTTTTATCTTGATTGACATTAGACTGCTAAAAATTTTAAATCCTGAGTGAAACGTGTCCAATAGTACAAGCACTGATTGAGTATCTAGGGGTAGATGGCCTGTGGACACGGGCAGAGAAGTAGATAGTAGGTTAATTAAAAACGACTGATCTGGTGTTTCCTGTCTTTATGAATTAATGCAATGTCAAAGTGGATCTCTGTGGATACGAACAAAGGTGTCACTCAAACTTTAACGACCAAATGTGCGAGGCCCACACAGTTATGAAGTAAATTATTGACAGAGATCACCAATCTTATTTGAAGCTTGAATACTAAAACAGACTTCAGCTGATGGAGCTCATTAATGAACTCAGAAGAAACATCTATAACGAATCTGTATTCAATAGTGTGGTGAGTTTCAAGGGCGCAGAATTCATTTCAGGGGGCACAAAGTGTGTGTGGTGGTAGATAGACTAGAGACTTCACATGAACAAGAACCTCATGCAACAACAAAGCCAAATGAGCTAGTGTTGCAATATGAAGTTCCACAAAAAGCAATGTGAAAATACTGTTTCTCACAACCAATCTACTGCTGTGGTAATTGGCTTCAGATGAGGTTTAATATTTTAATATAATTTTAAAGCCACGTTCAACAGGCTAACCAACAAAATAAACAGTAAAAATGTACAGGTTCCAAGTTTGAAGTCTGTATCAATCCATCCTTGAGATTAAGTTTTGAAGCGACTCCTGGTTTGTAACATTAATGTTTCTTGCCCTCTGTCTTGTTAGATGGTTAGCACTGTCATATAACAGGTGTTGTGGGGACATTTCTGTCAAAAATAAAGCTTTCCACTGGGTCTTTACAGCCTTGGATTGTGTGAATAGATGAAGACTTTTGTGTTGGCTCTTGCAGCCAACAACATAGAAATTGCATTGATCACTGCCACGTCTTTCGAGTTAGGAAGGAAGGAGCATACAGCGAGGTAGATTAACTTTGTATTTACTCAAAAGTAAATATCCTTCTCTCTTTATCTTTGTCTGTATTATTTTGCGCGTTGAGTAGATGGGAATGATTGATGTCTTTTTACTGTGAGTGTTGGAATATAGGGGCATTTTTGGTGAGTGACTTAAAAAAATGTGGGACGGGGTGCCATTTTGCTCACCTGTTATGTATAAGTGCATTACAAGGCCATGCATTACCGTAAGCTAAAGTAAAAGAAAGGAAACTGACACCACAAAGCAGAAATGTGTTTCACAACTTTGACTATAGCACAATTGGCCCATTAACTTTCCTTTTTGTCAGTTATTTTTGTCAAGTTGTGGGGATAATAGATGTGAATGTCTTCAGTGCAAACCATTTATATACTTAAAGGCTTATTATTCTGGCACCCTTTGGATTTATCTGTCTTGACTGTATAATTGAACCCATAAGTCAGATAGGAGGTGTCTCAAGCAAAAAAAAATTTCAGCAACCATAATTTACAGTTCATGTGGCACTAGAAAACACTTGTTGGACTGAATACAGCCTAATTTGGCTACTTATCTTTTTTCTCTCTCTCAGCCCAAGGGGTGCTGGATAAACCTGGAGCACTGACACAACCTGCTGTGAATATAATCCTTTTTAAAAAAGTGAAAAGCATTTTCATTGTTTCATTATTTTGTGAACCTTTATTTTCATTTACTTTCTGGTAAGATCCAGATTTGGAGGTGTCAGTTCTGAAGAGGTTTTATTGTCCATACAAGAGGAGCTATAATTGACTTTTGAACCAGCTCAGTGATGCTGCTTTTTGTTGCATGTGTATTTATTTATCCTTTTCTACTGAATATTTCACTTCTAATGTTTACTCAGGTCATGTCGTGAGGTTTACAGAATTGAGCAGGTGTTACTACAACAGGGATACTCAAGTTGCTTTGCTTTGGCTACTTTAGCAAAATGACAGGATGCCAGGGACCAGCAACAAAGTCCCCATGGGGAGGAGATCGGTGTGGATGGATATTATTTTAACCCAAACCATGATCTTCTCTAAACCTAACCAAGTAGTTTTGGGGCCTAAACCTAACCAAACTGTTACCATTAACCGCTTGTTAGAAAGGCTTTCTGGCAGAAAGGCATGAGGGCAAACTTCTCCCATGTGCTGAACAGATCAGGTGTTTGTGAACTTTTCATGAACTGTTTCATGTGTATGTGACATTATGTGTCACCACTTCTGCGCACTTTACAGATTGCTTGTATATGCAACTTCCCATGTAACAGCCTAGTGACATTATTGAACATATACTTATATATATAGGCCACCTGGCACATTATTACACAGGAGTATCAAGTTGAGTATCAATGATCTACAACTACACAGTAATTACACATGATAGTTTTTAAAGGTTTTGTTTTTTAACTCAATACACTTGAAATGAAATTGTTTCTGAAAAAAAGAAAGAGATGTTATTACAGTGATTTGGTTAGTTCCACCAGAATTCTGTTCCTGGCAGTGTAGAGAAGATTTTTCTTGTCAAATGCTTCTGGCTTCAAAAAGAAGGACAAGGGGTTCCCAGGAGCAATGCTTCATTTTGAGGGGTCAAAAAGCAAAAAGAATATGATGAAGGGATATGTACATGAACAGTTACAGGAATAAGTCATTTTTATCCTTTTGGTGGCTAAATTACCTAGAAGTTTTGGTTTCACCAAGGGAGTTTGAATCCTGGCTCCTGCCCTGTGTCTACTTTGTACATGCATGCAGCACTGTCTGTCTGCCTTGGAACAGTTTTTCTTTATCCAAATTGAGGTCTATTTAAGAGGATCTACTGACAGAAATTCAATATAATATCCATAACTATGTTTTCAGTGATGTATAAAGACCTTACATAATTAACTGTTATGTTTTTTATTACCTTAGAATGAGACATTTCTATCTACGTACACTGCGGATCCTCTTACATGTTGCACCTCCATGTTTCTACAGTAGCCCAAATGGACAAACGGACAAACGGCTCATGAACACACACTGAAGTTGGAAGAGCGTCTTCACAACTCGGGAAATGGGACCATCCAAGCTGCACGTGAATGCACAATGAGCTGCTGGTTGCAATTTGCAACCCTCACCACTAGATGCCACTAAAACTTACACACTGAACCTTTAGGCAACCACTGAATAGAATCACAGCTTGACTGAGTATGCCAGAATGTGCACTTTTAAATAACCCACCTTTTATAGGCTCCTTTATAGACGGGTTTCTTGTGTACAAACACTACTGGATGCGTGTGCAGCAAAAGCGCTTTGATAGCTGGTCAGAAGACTGTAGTCAACCACTGTAATCAAGGTAGATTATGCATTGTTTGTAAGTTCTTGTTGATTTAATAATAATAATCTTTTTGTGTTTAATTTCGCATATTAATGTAACATGCGTGACTGCGCTGCAGGTCTGTGACACCGGACCTAATGTTGTTCAAGTGGGCTGCTAGCCAAAAAGCTAAAGGAATAATGGCTGTAAACAGCTGTAAGTAATAATATTAAGCCTGGCTGTTTCACACTCAGAGATGCAAAGAACATTGTCTTCCGTTGTAAACTTTGTGGACCACCAAAAAGTTTTCCACCGCGAACAATTTTGTATTGAAGCATCTGCTAAAGCAGCACAACAACGTGAAACTTAGCCTGTAGAAAGAAACTCTGGCAGCTAACGTTGGAGAGAGTAGCATTAATGAATGTTTTGTGTTTTGTAAAAGCACTGAATACTTCTCTTATCAATGCATGTGCAAAACAGTAACGTTAGTTCAAAAGTCGAGACACTTGCTTGAGGATTTTTTTTAATCTCAGACAGTGACATTAAAAAACATTTTGCTTCATAAAAATCATACTCCTTGATTCTCTTATGAATACACAATTAGTGAAAATGTCGGGAGGGACCTGCTTTCTTTTTTATTATTTTTAATTGGCCTATATCCATAGCCTATATGATACAGTATCCTCTGGTCTGAGAGGCTGCAGTGTTTTCAGTTCGGCTGGTTGTTGACTCCTCAGGTTAGTTATTGTTCCAATAAAGTGGATTCATTTCTAAAATGCGCCGCTGAACAGGTTTCCTGTCACTTTTAAGGATGGGGTGCGGTGGCTGAAAGTAATTGTAACGTAACGAATGACATGACTATTTACTTTTAATACCCAGTAACAAGTAAAGTAATATTGTTATTTTTTAAATGAGTAATAAGTAAAAAGCCATTAACCAAGCCAATAACCCATTACAATTTCTGAGTAACTGCCCAACACTACTGCTAGACACCGTATAAACTGATACGCTGCAAAGACAGTGTGCTGCTTTCTGCCCCCTAGTTGCGTGCGCATCTCAGATGTGGTAGATTAAATTAGATCAGTTTTCTGGGCTACAAAAGCCAACATTTCAAGTGACAAATTTTCTCTGAATAGACAATACATGACTATTGAGCAAAACAGGTTCTTGAAATATTTACATTAATTCAATTCAAGTTTTCCACAATTCAGTCAGCTTCTGTGTCTTTGTTTGCACTGTCTGCAAACCACTGCCAAAACTGAGAAATACAACAGACAAATATGGAACTAACTAGAGATACAAGGTACAAGGTGCTAGGTTGTATAATGAAACAAAGTTTGTATTCCCTTCATTTTACACACACAGAACTTAACATATGGTAAAATAAATAAAATAAAACTGTAAATGTATACAGTTACTTATAGTGCATGTTTTGAATTTGTATCTTAAGTGAATGTAGCAACAAGATGATAAAACAGTTTCATCTTCACTTAAAAAGTCTCACATTTGGGAAACGGTGTCCATCCTTTTTAAAAACAGTCTATGTGTTATTTTTCTGAAGTCATTACTACACATAATCACAATCCCAGGTTTCTGTTTAATACTGTGGATCAGCTGGTAAACCCAACCCCTCCTTGTGCCTCAGCTGGAAGTAATGATGACTGTGAATTGTTTTTATCTTATTTTACCAATAAGGTGGTGTCAATCAGAGCCTCTATTACCCCGGTGGCCTCTTACTCAGAGGTTCCTCACCAGCAACAAGAGAGTTTTAACCAGTTTTATCCCATCGACTGAACTTTTAAAAACAGTATCACAAATGAGAGTCTCCTCCAGCCCACTTGATGTAATACCTACAATGTTTTTACTGAAAGTAATAGATTCTGTTGGGCCCCATTTGATCTCTGTTTTTAACAGCTCCCTATCTACTGGTTGTGTCCCTGATTATTTTAAAACGGCTTGCGTGAACCCACTTTTAAAGAAACCTGGTTTAGATCCCTCCCTCCCACATAATTTTAGACCAATTTCAAAACTGCCTTTTATTGCAAAGATTTTAGAAAGAATTGTGTCCAAACAGCTGCTCACTGTACTGGAAAATAACAAATTATTTGAAAAGTTTCAATCTGCTTTCAGGAAGTACCACAGCACTGAGACTGCCCTGCTCAAAGTCACCAATGACCTTTTAATGTCTGCTGATGAAGGCATGTGCTCAGTCCTGGTACTCCCGGACCTTAGCGCTGCTTTTGACACCATTGATCACAACATCAATCAACTGATGACAAATACTGCCATCTACTGGTTCCCTAGTAAATCACATTAAGCCGTGGCAAAGAACCTTGGTGTCTGGATTGATAGTAATTTAAATTTCGAGCAGCACACCACAAAGCTTGTTCAATCATGTTTTTATCAACTTAGAAATATAGCAAAAATTCGATCTATGTTAACTTTTAAGGACACCGAGACCATTTTACACGCCTTCATCTCATCACGCCTGGATTATTGCAACAGCCTTTTAACTTTTAACCTTTCTAACCCAAAAATCTACTGATCGACTCCAGACTGTCCAGAACTCAGCTGCCAGGCTTTTAACCAGAACAAAGAAATATGACCACATTACCCCTATTTTAGCTTCATTACACTGGCTCCCAGTATGTTTTAGAATTGACTTTAAAATTTTATTGATCACTTTTAAAGCTCTTCATGGCCTCTCGCCTTGTTATATTTCTGACCTTTTAGTCCCATACGCACGTTGAGATCCTCGGGCAGAGGTCTGTTGTCTGTTCCAGAGTCTCGACTGAGAACTAAAGGGGACAGAGCCCCAGGAAATCAGGTCGGCTGAGTCAGTGAACTCTTTTTAAGTCCCTTCTTAAAACATACCTTTTATAGGAGAGCTTTTCCCGATTTTATTTGACTTTATTTTATCCCTTTTATTTTATTCTATTTTACTTATTTTAAATTTATCTTAAATGTGTATTTTAGTCTTTTCAATGTTTACATGATTTTATCTTGTATTGCTTTTGTATTATTGTCTCTTGGGTATTATTGTCTTTACACTTTACACTTTGTAACTTGTTTTTGAAAAGTGCTCTACAAATAAAGATTATTATTATTATTATTATTATTATGTGTCCATCTTGACGATTTGAGCACCAAGCATAATCGATGTGCGATATTTAACACTTATTTATATTTAACTACTCTGTAAACGCAGAACACCCATCCTAAACAAATTTCGATATGACTTTACACAGAGACGTTTGCGCGTTTCTTAATATTGGCCCTCTGTATCTGCCGTAGCACTGTATAAAAGCATCTTTAACCGGAAGTTCCACCCCTTTCCATCCCCTCTCTGGCAGACTGAGTGAGTTTCACGTTCACACATAAACACCATAACGATTTCAATCATCATCCATCCTCTTTAACGCAAATAATCACATGCATGTTACTGCCAAAGCATAGGTAGTTCATTCATCAGCTAAATGACGAAATGATGATTTGCTTTCCAGCACTTTTCTTTCCGATGTTATAACCGATAAACTGACTCCATCTTTCTCTGGTCCTCCACAGCGCTCAGTCCGCTGACACGGCAGCATGGTAAGGACGTGTTCTCATTTAAACACTTCAGTGGCTATGTGTACATAGCTGATAATGCTGTATCTTGTGTATGTCGACATGGCGAAACTTCAAATGTGTGTTTGTGGTGATAAATCAATCGACATGTCCTATAAAGTGGCTAGCATTTGGTTATTAGCATTAGCATAATGCCGCTAGCTTGGGACTGTTACAGAGGATAGAAATGTTCGCCAGCCAATACCAGCATTCATACATGAACGATGATGTGTTAACTGTTAAATCAATTTAACAGTTGAAACTAAGTTTGGTCAGCTGTAACTTAACAGCCGTTCCCATCTGCTGCAGGCTTCAGTTTTACGTTAGCTAATGATGGCTAGGTTAACGTAACTGACGTTGGTTACCTTAAATGAAGACCTGTTTTTGCCGTCAGCAAGACGTCCAAACATCTCAGGCTGATGTGCTCGTGATGCATTCACAGTCTTGCAAGAGTAATGATGGACCTAGTGCTGAGTTTCGATTTCTAACAGAAACGTCAGTTCCACCGGTCCCCTAACATTAATTTACAGTTGAGCCACAATCTGTTCATTTTGTTGCTTTGTCTTGATTGTTCCTGCTCTCTTCTTTTATTTGTAGCCTCGCAAGATAGAAGAAATCAAAGATTTCCTGTTGACGGCCAGGAGGAAGGATGCCAAGTGTAAGTTAAACTCTTGTCTCGCCTGCCTATCCTGGTTGATGTACATGCTCAGTTTTAGGGGTCTGTAAGTCCCCAAGTGTAGTTTACTATTTATTGCTGAGGAAAGAAGACTGTCAGTTGGTACTTTCAATTTATTCCAAATGATTTCTAGTGTAACATTGAGTCTAAAGTGAGTGCTCAGCAGGTCTGCTTAACATGCAAGCATGTGAAATTTCCATCCATCTATGTCACAGAAGTTTAAATTGTGATTCAAGTAGAGGTTCCTGTTGTGTTGAATCTGAACTGGCTTCATTATCTTCCTTCAGCCGTAAAGATCAAGAAGAACAAGGACAATGTTAAGTTCAAGGTGCGCTGCAGCAGGTACCTGTACACCCTGGTCATCACGGACAAGGAGAAGGCGGAGAAGCTCAAGCAGTCTCTGCCCCCAGGTCAGTATTAGAAGTTATAACAAGTCAGCTTGTGAAGCAAACTTAGACACAGCAGTCTGGAAAATGCAGTCTTGGTTTGAACATGGGAATCCCAGTTGGCAACATAGTGAAGGGTTTTTGGATTTGAATTAATTATATACATTTGACTTTTAGATTGTTTTGTTTGGTTTACATCTTCCTTGGGTCTAATTTAAATGTACTATGTAAAGTTTTGGACCACTGTTAGTTTAGTGTATGTTCCTATGTGGGTCACAAGGATGAACATGTACATTACAAGTAGTGGTAGCGTGATATATATATATATTCCTTTTGTCTACAGAGGATGTCTGTAGCCATAGTAAAACATTGTAAAGGAAGCAATGTGCTCATAAAAATCATATTGATGTAAATGGCAGTTCTCCAAGCATTCATAAAAACGTACTGCAGATGTTTTACATGTGTGACATGGATTCCACGTGTTTATTCGGCCTTTGGAACAATACCAGTGCATCTTACTTGAAAACAAATGTATAAACTAGTTTTTAAAATAAACTCGACTGGCTTTGTACCATTTTATATGGGATGATTGATGACAAAATTCTTGAGGCTGCTGAAGACGATTGAAACTGGAGACAGGAGCCAAAATGACTGAATGTTAACATTCAATCGTTACGTATGCCCAAATAAAGCATTAACAATAGGGAACTGTAGTCAACATTTTAAGATGACTAACAGGGCTTTAAATATACACATTATACAAAACAGGTGACTTGTTCACTGGTGTACAGGTATTGTTTTGATTTGAATATATGATGAGCTACTTGGATGGATCTTCTCCATTAAAAGGTCACTCGTGAACCCTGGTGCTGGTGGGGCTTTACTGATGAATTTAAGGATTTTTCATTCTGTTAATCTGAATGAACTTGTGACAAACGTGTTTCTCCAAGTGTTAACTGTTGTATGCTTTGGCTGCTTGAGCATTGTCAAAACAAATGTAACTCGAGGATTGCGCTTCTGATAAGGATGCAGCTCTAGTCCAGCAAAAACACAAGCAATGTGTAAATAAAAGTGTTTGATCTGTTTTTAGGAGATCTGCCAAGCTCAGATTCAAATATGATTAGTGTACTTTAACTGCATTCATGAAGTTGAATAATAGGTGGAATTGTTTTTGCAAAACTAATTTGTAATTTAACAATCATTTTACAATAAATCGTGTAGCAGCCATTCTAAGTAACGGCATGACTGAAGCCAGGCTGTCGCGTTGGATGTTCAGTGAATAGATTTGTAGGTGTTCATTAGCGAAAAATACAAGTGTTGGGTGCAGAAAGAGTGCCCCTGTCTTTTCTGGTGTGATGTTTTCATGGCAGTGAAGATTTTCTAACCTTTTCTTTGTCTTTACAGGTCTGGCTGTGAAGGAGCTGAAGTAAATCCGTGATGTACAGAGAATTGTAATAAAAAATTGGAAAACTGAGTTATTTGTCTGTGGTGTTTGTCCACTGTATTTTCATGCCCTGATCCAAACATAATGGCCCGGATGGATGGAAAAGCTGAACTGCATCATTGTGGTGTTTACATTGTTCATGCTTTTCTACAAATGCTGGTAGTCATGTGTCCATTGAGAACATGTGCTTAGTGGTTGATGATCTATAAAAGATTTGTCTGTGGGAAAGAATAAAATGCCTTGCACATAATTTAATTTACAGGAAATTAATTTGAACATCTATATAAAGGGGCTGCCACTGTCAAACACTTGTGAAATATATTTAGAAAGATTTAACTTGGCAATCGACAGCGGATCTATCTGTTTTGTGTATTATAAAATAGGCTACAACTTTAGTGCAGCATTGCACAAACATGCTATTCAAAGATTACTATATGCACACTTATGTTGTAGATAAACCTGATGACAGGGTTTAGAGTGGATGAAGTGATCTGTAAAACCTGTGGTTTGACTTCACTTTACAGAAGTATCTACAGATGTGAAAAAGGCTGTAGATAGTCGCCAACCTCTATTTTTACAATTTGTGAGGATAAACGTTGCAAGTATTTGACTCAGACGTCCCCTACTAGTAGAGGAATTAAACTATATCTGTATGTGAAAGTCCTCTGTAATCACCCCAGTTGTCCGCTATGTGGCAGTGCAGTAGCTCGTTCCGCAAAGAGAAACTGATACAACTTAAACAATTAAGTATTATGTTGAGATTAAAATTATATTTGTAGTGAGTGAATATGTGTATTTGTTGACTATACTTGTAGACTATACTACTCAGAGAGGCTGCAAACTGTTATTTCTAAACTCCACAGCGGGGCGTCTGCGCGCGCCTGTATCCTCATGTTCTTTCAGTGCGCGTCACCGGCGGTGACGGTTGTGTGTGTTTGGAGCGGCTGTCGGTCGGATAGGAGCTGTGGGTCCGCGGAGACATGGGCGCACTGTGATTATTTCTTGTTTTATGAAAAAAAAACTCTACTTTGCAACTACACTGCTGTCTCTGCAGGACTTCTTGGACGTTTTCTCTCATGTGTGACTGAGAGTGTTTCCACAAACGAGCATGCTTTGATCATTGTCTTTGTTTGATATGAAACGGGATTAAGATCTCCGGCAGCGGACCGAACAGCTCGCGTTAGTAAAGGGAGGCTAATTTAGGCTGTAGCCTAACTTTTTCTCGGGGCAGGGATGTCTTCGGCTCGGGTGGATTATATTGCGCCCTGGTGGACTTACTGGCTTCACAATTTTCCTCACATCAACCTGAGGTTTCAGCCCATTGACAACGGCTTCCAGCCTGAAGAAGAGAACTACCAGCAGGTCAGTAGAAGGAGAGGGGACATGGGGCTTTATCAGGAGCCCCCTTATCAAGGTCACAAGTAACAGGGACACACAATCATTATTGCTACTGTGACAACGTTTCTCGCTTTCTGTAATTATCCTTAAATATAATGCTTATACTTTAACTGTGGAAACCAGTTGTAGGGTGTTCATCACCATTATGTTTTATGCTGCCTCAGATTCAGATTACAGTTTGAATTATTGATGACAAAAGTGGCCCATAATGTCTGTGTGAGTGTCACCCAGTGCACTTAAGTGGTAGCCACCTTGAATAGTCCAGATATCCAGTCCCTTAGCTCAGTGAACCAAGTCAAGATTCTTTGAGTTATTGATGCTATAGATTATCATGTTATCATTAGTGGTCTTTCCAAAAGAAATCCATACTCCTCTTTGCAAAATTTGAGAAAGAGAGAGGATCAGGAACCATACTCGTGTGCGAATCTTGGCATCTAGATGTGTTTCACCCATGGGAGTTCCCATCTAACTCCAGAGGCGGTGACAGGGCTGTTTCACACAGCTATGAATGGGGCTAGGATCGACGTTGGATGACTAATGACCTGCAAGTTAACACATGTCAAATACTATGAGTGTTTCATTATTTCAAGGTCACAGCTTAGCTTCTGTCAGTGAATGTAGGCACATCATGCTGAGAATAAATGACATTTAAGTTCATTGCTGCAGCATTTTAGCACAGCAGTGTTCAGCATGAGGTAAGGGGACCTTTAGGGTCCAAGTGAGTCAGAAAGGGTGCCTAAAGGGGCCTAAAGATGTCAAAGTGTTTAATTTTAGAAGTGAAGTGACAGACAATGGAAGAATTGGCTATGGGAATCACATGTGTGATGTCAGTCAAATGTAAAATAAACATGAACTAGCAAAAGGATACACTTGCAGATATCAGTTAAATTTAGACTAATAATCCCGGAAGGGAAGGAAGGATACCGTGCACTGGTATCACAAAAGACTGTATTGTGAAATATTGTTATCATGCTTTCACTTGCCATGCCATCATTTACTGTACAAAAATTTGGGCAGCAGGATGGAGTTGTATTGGGGAAAGCAAGCTGCAACTGCTTTGATTAGCTGAAAGACATGACGATCAATGACAGACCTTAAAACAAACCTATGCAACTCTTGCTGTATAACAACCACTATAGCCACAAGTGACAATTACAGGATAATGGCAAATAAAATGTAGTTTTATAGTAACAAACTGACTTTAGTGATGTCAGTTTTTCACAGCAAAACCTAGCTGAAGTTTGCTAACATTAGCTATTAGCCACTATAAGCCACTGGTCATAGCAGACCAAGACTGGAGCAATTTAAAACATATATATATATATAACTTTTAAACAAGCAATAGGTTTTTTTCACAGCAGATATTTTGACTTGTCGCATTAGAAAAAGCCTAGTTGTCACCAATAATGTTAACAATTGCTCCGTTAATATCCATATAGTGAGACAACGTGAACAATATACTTTTAGGTTTTGGGCCACTTGGGGGGAGTGGAAACAAGCTGTAAACACAATACTGACTTATTATGTTGATGTAGCGAACTTGTAAGAATAGTTGCCAATTTACACAACCTGAAGATACGAAGAAAAATTAACATTATCATTCATTCAGAGTTGTGTTTCTGGCCACAATGTACGCCTAATAACTTATTTCCTTTTTGCTCAGTTTTGGGACTCCACCAACTCCCGAGGGAAACACGTTAGCCTCTAAATGCTCGATTATGTCCATATGATACTCATTAATTTTGTCTGCTGTTTGTTGCAGAGCAGGAAGTGTACATTAAAAACAAAGATTGAAAGCTGTCTTAGTGTCTACAGCCCAATCACATCTTACAGCACTGAAACATTGGCTTTAACATTAGCTGTGATTCTTCCCTTTGCTGCTGTCTCTTCACCAACTGTGGTAGATTGATGCATTTCTGCTCTGTAAGATATCAGATGGTAGCACAACTAAATTGAATTTATGTTTTGCTATTATCAAGGAACATACAGGGAGAGAAGTGAAGGATTTTTTTCTTCTCATGCTGCCAGTTTCAATGGTTGCACCGTGGTAGAGTCAGGGCCACAGGGTGTGTGGGGGGGTGTGTACGTGGGGGGAGACTGAGAAGACTGTCAACCACAGACAGGCACTCGAATCAGGGGTGGGAAACCCCCATCATCCCAACATCCACTTCTCTTGTTCTCTATGATTTTTGTTTCTCTGTTTCTCTCCCTGCCTCATCTCTGACACAACCATGCTCCTGCTCTCTGTTATCTGTCTTCCACAGATATAGGTCAAGCCCTTCGTGCCCCCACACTGTAGAATAATTTTTTGTAAAGCACCAAAGCTAATGACACAATTTCAAGCTGATGCAAGGCTATTTAGGCCATTACATTTCCTGTCCTATGTGGGCTGGCAAGCTTAATTCTGATCACCACCTTCTTTTTTGACTGTCTTATGTAGCAGTGATAATATGCTGCAAATCATCACTGTGGTATTAATGAACATTGTATCCAGTTTGTTTCAGTGCTAAAATGTTTAACAGCATAGTAAAGAATTCAGTTTAACAGAACAAAGATAATAAGTCCACTCTTTTGTAAAGGAATTGCTGAATCGATGTTCAGTTGGCCATTGCTGCGGAGAGTATTGAGCAGCCAGTCGTGCCTTTAACCCAGCCTGTATGCCTTTTTAAAGGAAGTGTAATTGGCTAGTTGTAGTGTGGGCAATCCTGGTGAAATTCCTTTGTGGGCTTTGGGCCAGCAAATGTGATGGAATGCAAGGGGTTGTGATCTTTCACTGTTCTTTGTCTGTGCATATGTGTGTCTGCTGTAGTAGGTTTCTCATCCACTGTTGGACACTGGTATTGTCAGTAATGGAATGTCCGTCAGCTGAATCACCTGACTAGAGTTTTTCTCTAATTTCTGTCTTCTGACAATAAGCAAGCTATTGTTCTTTATCTTACAGTCACATATTTTGGAAAATCTTATCCATTGCTGCATCAAACTTCTGAATAAAGGGTTCTGTATGCATGAAACAAGCTAGGTCATACAGCTTGTTGTCTGACTACTTCTGAATGTAAAAGTATGAAGCCTGCCTTTACAGCCACATCCTAGCTGCTTCACACTGATCTGTCTCTAAGAAGGAATCTATGGTGGTGCACACAGTTTTACAGTTAATAAAAGTGATGACATTTCTGTGGAGAGAGAGCCTACTTTCACTCCTCCACATACCTGGGCAATCGCTGCCTGCAGCAATGATAATTGTCTGTTTGGGAAGTTATGGAGATTGTCCGACACAGACTCGGCCACCCCGATTCCACAGTTGGAAAGGGGGTTTCAGGCACTATAAGCAATTTTAAGAATACTAAGGCCTTTACTGACCTCTCAGTGAGAAAGTGACACCCAAGCAGTGTTGATGATTGCTTTGGGGATGCACATGCTCCTGAGAAAATCTTCTGATCTCCTCAGTGATCACTCAGTCCTCCTCAGCAAGCTCTGTCTGATGTGTGAAATATATTTTGCTGCTCTGTATCTCCCTGTCCCGAGGCCTGACGGCAGAGAGAGAGACAGCAAAAAATGCATAAAGCTCATCCAAAACACTTTGTGTGTGTGTGTGTGCGCCCATGTGTTTGGGTGTGTGTGTTGAGCCAGACATCATGTGTAGGTCAGCAGGTCCTACTCCATCTGACTTCCCTTCCCGTTTCCTGTTTTGTGACTCAAACACGTTTGTGCCATCACATGGACTGCTGTTCCTCATATCCATCCAGCCAATGTTTACTCATTTTATTTGATTAACAAATGACATATTGTAGTTGCCACAGTTTCAGAGTCATGTAGCTTATACTGATGAGGTCTTTTGATGAAAGACAATTTGATACATTTTCATTTCTGTTGGTGGTATTTAGGTAGGTAAGTAGGTAGGTTTATTGTCACAATATAACAAGTTATAGGGTGAAATTGAGTTCTGTAACTCCGTTCTGCTACATAGCAGACAATATATATATTAATATAGAATCAATTATAAAAATGGTCTACAGAAAAAAAAACTATAATAAATGGAGCAGTGCTGAGGATGAATTAGAGTTTAAGAGCCTGATAGCTTGGGGGAAAAAGATGTTCTGCTGTCTAGTGGTGTAGCAGCAAAAACTTCTATATCTCTTCCCAGAAGACAGCAGGGTGAACAGGCTGTGGCTGGGTGGGTACTGTCCTTTAGTATCCTTTGGGCTCTGCGTAGGCACTTCACCTCACTGATGTCACTGAGATGGAAGATGGGTACCAATGATCTTCTGAGCAGTTTTAATCACCCTCTGCAGAGCCCTCTGGTCCTGGGCTGTGCACATCCCATGCCAGTTTCTGATGTTTACAGTCAGGATGTTTTCTATTGCTCCTCTGTAAAAGCTGACAAGAGCTTGGCACGGGAATTTGGCCTTCTTCTTCTCAAGAAATCTAGTCATTTCTGAGCTTTCTTCACCAGTGTGGAGATGTGAGATGACCATGTCAGGTTCTCTGTGATGCTGATTAGAAGGAACCTGAAAGTATTCACCTGCTCCACCTCAGCACCACGGATGTAGACAGGAGTGTGTGTCTTTATCGCCTTCTTCCTGAAATCAATTGATCAGCTCCTTAGTTTTGCTGATGTTACCGCACCACTCTACAAGATTATGAATTTCCTCCCAATATGAAGTCTCAACATTGTTTGAAATCCGCCTGATGATGTTGGTGTCATCCGCAAACTTCACAACAGAGTTCTCTCCTTGTTGGGGGATGCAGGGATATATTGTGAAATTTGCTTTTATGGTAATTCACTATCTGGAGGTCACAGCTGGCCTGCGTTTTATTTATGAGAATTAAACATTTTCCTATTATTACTATCTGTGGTTGACACAGTAATTACAGATTGGGGATTTATACTCATAGTGAATGCTCAGTCATGCACAGAAAATAGCATAACGTGTTGTTACACTATTGCTGAAGGAAAAAATGCCATGTTCTGTATTCACTACTAAAAAAGTCTACATTATCCCATTGTAGTGTAGTATAAAGAATGGAAATAAAGTGTTTGTATTTTAAGGTGAGATTAATCACGTTCGTCTTTTTGCTTTTTGCAACTTCAGGTTACTTTAGAGAACTGACAGCATTAGATACTCAGTAATTGATTCTCAGTTTAATGCAAAATTTCATCCGCTTTATTACCTTAACAATCATGGACATTTAGGTAGATTCCACACTTCCTGTATAACAATGACAGAACAGACGATTAAAGAACATTCGTCTATCCCACAGCACCAGAGAACAAAGAGTTTTGCTTAATAGCTGCACCATTTGTCCTTGACAAAACAACATCCACTTTTCCTGTCCCCCGACTGATCACTTTAATGTCCAGCTCAGACAAATTTCTATTGAAAGCTTTTATCTTGCTATTACCGTGGCCTACAATAATATGGGATAAATGAGCAAGCCACAGACAGACTATTCAATTACAGAAGCAAACACATACTCTTAACACACTTGATCTTTCTGCTTCAGTGGTTTTTCTCACAGAGATTCCCTGGGAACAGTGTTCTACCCGAGTGCATGCCAACAGCATCCTCCTTCAGACCTTTATGTTTCTTCTGTTGTCTTTGTTTTCCCTGTTTCTCGCTCTCTCACTTTTGTATTTCTGCGGCATCAGCATTTCATTCCCCTTCCCCTCTATGTTCATTGATGTTACACCTTCCAATACCAATCTACTGTAAATGGATGTGCCATTGTGTTAAAGCCGTGTGGGAGACAGAAGCCATGAGGATAAAATGTGTTTTTTCCCCCATTTTTAGGTAAAGATAATGTTCTTTAAGCAGCAATGGCTTCCTAAAGCACAGTTATTATTGTGTCATTATACCTACGTTTTTTATTTAATTCATAACATTTGTTAATATCCCTGATGTTGTGATCTCAAATATTTGATTGTGTTTTTGCACCAGCTCATCTTCACATAATGCCATTTGTTACAAGGAAAAAATTTTGGTGATTACAGCTGATTTTACAACTGAATGCATAAGCTGTTGACTTAGCTGTGCGTAGTTTTGTGTGATAGAAAATAGAGAATTATGCATACCAAAGCCTGAAAATCCATTATCTATTCAGCTATCGGAACCACTCTGATAGCATTGGAAATTTTCCAGCTCTTGTTGTTGCCTCCTCAAGAAAATCAATCTTAAATCTGCTATTCTTGATTTCCATGCTCCTTGTCGCACCTCAGCCTCTCCCTATTTGTGTTAATGACCGTGTGACCTTATTGTTAAAACAGTGATTTTCCTCCGCTCAACCCCGGCATTTTTTATATATTACGCAGCAATCTACTTAGTCCTCATTTGTGTTATGCATACACATAAAAGGATGCACTGACGGTGTCCCCTCTGGCTCTCCAGAAGGTCATTAACCCCAATCTGTCTCTATAGTGCTTGAAGCCAGTGATTAGCATCACCTGATTGGCTAGATGGTATGGCCGAGGTCTGTACTAATAAGGCAGCATGTCCATCCCTCATGCTGATGTAACAACATTTAAACAAGATATGACAGCACTGAATGACTATCCATTGAGCTGGGGGCTTATGATTGTTTGGTATTCCTGTGCATTTCCTTTGTGACATGATTTTAGTAGGTGATGAAGACCACAAAACGAATCTTCAGCAGGTCAGATCAAATGTATGTACCCACCAGTGCTGCATGAACTGGGACAAGTGGATTCATGCATTCCCCTCCAGCAGAAAAAACAATGAAAGTCTGCTCTTCCTTTGGGGGTTGGGGATCCTTTGTTGGGGGGGGGTGTAGCATCAAAATCACGACCCCTGGCTCCCGTGAGGAAGGGTTTGGGCTTCGGGTTCACAGAGGGAGTTGAGCAAACAGGGAGGTAGCATGCTTCGCCGCACTCCAAAGATGTCCCGGTAAGCATGACCTGCACAGAAAGAGGCAGTTACTTGATAGAGATTCATGAAGGTTATACAGAACAACAGGAATAAGGCAAACAGTTCTCTTTATTGAAAAGATGGAAAAAATCTTAGAAAATGAGCAAGCACTACACCTCACAAAGCTCCTGAGACCTTCAGTTTGTTTGTGTTGAGGGCAACACGACAGTGCAGCGTAACAGATTTAAAGGATCCTTTAGCAACAAAGCCCCATCTTCCTCCCTTTTCCTCCTCCTCTCATCCATAACTCATGGGTCGCTTTGCTGGGACTTAATGGTGTCCCAGCTGTGAACACGGGCAGGCCCAGCCGAGTGCACTCAGCCGGAAAGAGCCCAGGTCCCTGGGGTGTTTGCCCAAGTGTCAGTGTGGGACAGGCAGCAGCGTGGAGGAATACAGTGAGTCGCACTGCTCCATTGATCTTTGGGGAGGGGGGCATTTCTTCATAGTGATGCCATTTCTCAAGGCACTCTGCAGCTTACATTCAAATTTGTGTCTGCTTCCCAGTACAATTTGTTTGTCCCAGTTTGTTTTTGCTCTTGAAGGGGCACTCTTCACACCACATGGAGGTCAGTGAACTTTTCAATTACTGAAAGCAGTTTTATAATGTCTCCTCTAAATCTGGGGGAGCTTTGGGAAGTCTGAGAAAATGTCTCTGCTCTTGTCATCATGTTATCTCAGCTTGGGCTTGGTGATTAGAAATTTCAGCGGAAACCCTGTGTTAAAAACTTGGGGTGAGGGATTCATAAAAACTTTCTATTATATTGCATTATGGGAATTGTAGGATCCAGTGTTTTGGGAGCTTTACTCATACTTGGAACTAAAAGCCAAGATATATCTGCCTATAAATTTTGACCATTCTTTTAAAAAATCTCTAAAACCAACTCTATTGATTTGCAACAGCGAGAAGAGGCTCCTGCTGCTCACTACGCTTTGACTTTTAAGGTGGAAGTTCTTTCTTTGTCCACGTCTTTTTCCTTCTGTAACTGGCTTGACACCCGTTTAACCCCTATCATGTTGAAGGAATGTCACTGTCCATTGAGGCCACACACACACGTACTGTACATCAGTGCACGCTGCGCCTGGAGACCTTCTCCACCTCCGCACAGCTGTCTGCCACCTGCTGTTGAGCAGCCATGCTTGCGGAAGACACTTCGTATCGCTTAGCGTGCATTTAGCACCGCTCCAAGCCTGTAGAATTCCACTGTTACACGTCTTAGACCTGCTTAGCAGATGCACTGTAACAGATGGAGGTCCTTTCCATCTCTATGTATTAATTATGGTCACTACTTGTGTATTAAAAATTGATTTTTAATGGGCTCTAGGCATAAGGCACACACTATATACCACTTAGACTGTTGTTTGCATCTGCCTTGACATATAGCTCATCCTCTTGGTCTCTTTCCATTCTGCTCCAATAAAGCACCTGTTTTAACAGGGAAGTGCTCTTCATGAGGTATTCAGGTCAGATTTTCACGGGGAAAACATGCCATTCTTTTATACATGGACACTGAACATTTGGAAGCATTTTCTGCAAGAAATCACTATTCAGAGTCCTTTTGATGCAATGATGTTGCGTAACTGTGAAGCTTTAAATATGGACTTATAAAGTGCATTGAAGTTGGATTTATTGCAGGGCTTTTGTATTGGTTTATAAGTGCAAAAATGATTAGTAGATAAATCAGTTACTCGGTTCACAGAAGATTAATTGGCAATTTTAATCAGTTTTTGGATTGGCATTTTATAGATAAAACAAATAATGGATTAATAAAAAAAACAGTTGATAGATTACTCAGTTATTTAAAAACATCTTGAAAACCTAATTGGATTACATTTTGCAAAACATGAACTGGCAGCTTTGCATTTTATTAAATTCACACAGTGGCTACATGAGTATTTTTGAGTAACTGATGGAATATGATAAAAAAAAATTGTTGTTGAGTTCACCTACATGTCATCCCTTAAATAAGTCCATTAGTCGTCCTTTGGGGCAGAGCACGTGGCTGATTTGACTTATCACGCACTTGTGTGTGTTCATTTTTGTACATTCAACAATGAGATTCTTAGGTTTGCTCACTATCTGGGGAAAATCGTAGCATTATGCAACGTTCCAGCCTCAGGGCGAAGCCATCTACAATGGACTAGGAGAGAAACTGGGCTGTGCACTGAGTAATGAAGAGTCTGTCTGAGGTAGCCATGTGGATGAGGTAGCTGTGTCTTTGTCTTCCCTTTACAGAGACAGGCACGTGCAAACACACACTTTGTTGTTCCTTGCCCCGTTTTTCTCTTTCCCTTGTCTTCACTCTTTCTCATCCACACCCTGCTGTCTTACTCCTTTCATTAGCTACAATATTCCCTCCATCACTCTGTCACCCTCTCTTCCTATTTCTCTTTTTTCTCATCCTTTCCCCCTCTACTCGCTCCAGATCTCAGTGATTGCCTTTCCGCACTGCTAGATCTTTCTTCCCTTTCTTTCCTGTGTCATTGCCCCCAGCCTCATGCTAACCCCACCCCCTGTCTATAGGGACAATTGAGGGGAAACAAAACAGAGAAAACAGTGGAGTGGGCCTCTTGAGTTGAGAATGAGTAAGTAAGGAGAAGGGTGTTAACATATCGAGTCTGCTTTTATGGGAAACTACTCAGACCTAATTTAGGTAGCAGTTAAGTGGTCAGACCTGCCAATTTGATTTTACCAAAGAGCGAATGTGTGTACACTCTTGTCGGTAAACCATAAATGGTGTTTTTACACATAATGGAAGGTTGGAGCACTTGGGAAGTGAAGGTTGCAGGATGGGGTTTTTGGTGTGTGTCTTTGTGCATGTTCAGTCCACTGAATGAATGCTACATAATTCAAAAGCCATTATTTTTGCGCCCTACTACTGAGAAGAAAGGACAGTAGAGAGAGAGTGATAGACAGAAAGTGGAGAGTGTTGTCAGTTGCTTTAAAAGCAACCTTGGAATAAATGTTTCTCCAAAAAGAAATTTGTGACTTCCTTCTCAAACTCCATCCATCCATCCATCCATCCGTCAACAGCTTATCCTGTGTACAGGTTCGCGGCAAGCCCCATGCAATTTTTAAATTATACGATGAGTTTAAGGGGGGTTTGGTGGCCCAAACATGATGGAACGTACAACTAAAAGATAATATAAACCAAAGCTTATACCTTTGATGGTCCATGTGAGTCACTGAGCCCCAACCAGGTCCCTCTACTGTTTTTCGGACTGGTTCTGCCCCTTCTGCCACATTCCCTCCTTTCTCTGCATTGCCTGGCTGCAGGGGAATCACAAGACAGAGGCATGGCAATTTAAGCAGGCCTGTCACATGCTGCTTAATTCAAATAGGCTGTGGTAATTCGCCCTTTCACTCGTACTCCCTCCCTGTCGCAAGGGCACGAACTAACCTGCAGGTTACCATGACAATAAAAGCGGCTGGGTGGCCCAGTGTTTGTGCGTTCAGCAGGAGTTTCCCCCCTTTTCTCCACTTCGACCAATCTGGGGCTTTCTCCCACCCATCCCCCCACGTTTGTATTATCCACCTGCGTCCCACATCTCCGTCTCATTTACTGGGTTCACCTCAATTACACCCAATTTACACCGATTCTCATCACAGATGAGACGAGGAGCTTCTCTCTCTTGTCTTTTTGTCTCACCTTGGTGCACACTGCCATCCGTCTGTCTGAGCACAACCATTAACACATTTATAATCCCATCTCTTAAATTGTGGTGCTAAAGTTCCACACCTATTTAATGGCCCTCTAGACAATATGAGGAATTTGAGGGGTCAATGAGTGGAGACAGTGCTCTGTCCTTCCTTTGACACTTTACTTTTTTTCCCTTTTTTTTATCAGCAGATGTGTGGCCTTCTACATGAAAGGCATGTAGCCGTGAAATGAGACAAGATGAGACACTGCACCCCAACAGATGGAGCTAGGCAGAGGAGAGAGAGTAGAAAGACAGATTGTTTTAAGGGAGAAGGGAATAAATAAAAACTGAGATTCATGGTGTAGGCAAATGATAAAAACTAAGTTTCATAGAGCAAAAAGTGCAAAATGAGTGATGATATCTATCTTGTTGTATTTTTGCTCTTTTATTAGCAAAGTTGACAGGAAAGGGACTGTGTCAGATTCTAAAAACAGCTGTTTTGAGGCATTTGGATGATTTTTAAAAGTACCTGGCTCTTTTATAGCAATAGTTGACATAATCCTGCAGATTCTTTCCCTTTTTTATTTTTTATTTTTAAATCCCACTGCTTGACTTGTAGGACACATAACATCGCAGCATGGGAACAGATGGCCCAGCACCAAAAAGATTTCAGACAAACTAAAAAGGAAGAGAAAGGCGTTTAAAAAAGAGGTGCTGAGCTTGAATAAACCCATCTGCTCACAGATGGCTGCAGAATTCATTTGAGGCTCTTAGGACAGTCATGTTGCTATTTTTGTCATGGCACTCCATCTCTCACAGAAGGTGGGATGGGGGCTAAAGGAGGAATGAGAGGGAGAAGTAGATGCAGAGATGTATGAGGAGGTGTGGATGCAGCTGGCCTTGTCTGTGGGAGCAGACATATTCATTTGTTTTTGTGTGTCTTATTATCGCGCTAATCAGAGTAACTGTTGATGTTAGTCGGAAATTGATTGTTTGGAGTCACTGAACATCTTTATATTACTCAGGGACAGGAGCTGTCCGAGTGAAATGGAGAGAATTTGAGGACATTTACAGGCTGACGTGTGTAAAGTTTTCTTCCTTTCCAAGTATCAACAAGGATGTTTGTTTGCGTTCAGCTGCCCATTCCACACCTGCATAGTGTGAACCACGGTCGCTCTCGCGCATCAGTGGTAGCGTGTTGGGCACTAATAGGCCTACTGTAATATTACTTTCACCAGTAAAGAGCAATGTAACGGATTACTATTTCCAAAACTGCTAATCCAAGTAACGCTGCGCTACTGAACGCACCTTCCATTAGTGAAACGTGAAAGCGCGACCGCGGTCGCGCTTATGTTGTTCAAGTCATCTCAGCCAAAAAGCTAAAGAAAGACGGGGGAACAGGGAGAAAGAGGTAGCCTATTTTCGACAGCTGTAAGTAACGTTATTGCCATTATTGTGTCACAGTCAATGCAAAGAACATTGTCATCCGTTGTAAGCTTTGTGCCACCAGCAAAAAACTTTAAATCGCGAAAAATTCTGCATTTATACTATACTAAAGCAACACAGCAACGTGAAGCTCACAAAGAAACTCCGGTGTTCTTACGATCTATGCTGCCTTGTCGAATAATGTAACCGTAGCGCAAATCGACAGCACAGTCTATCGAGTCGCTCTGCCCTATCGAAAAATGCTACCTTATGTGTTCCCTTTTCCAATCCCATAAAGTTATAACTCTCACAGTATTATGACATGTTCTGTTTTTTGATTAGGCTATATTATAACATCATTTCAGGGGTAGCGTATTCTGACTAATATCCCATATCAAATAATGCTCCCATTACAGAATCATTTTATATTGCACCACTACTCACTCCATGTGTAGGCTATTGTACGGAGATGGGGAGCATGTTGAAATACTATATTATGCCATCTTTATTTAAGATATCAGGGGTTGCTGCCAGTGATGCTTGGACTCATCGGGAGAGAGTGGCGTTATATCACCCAGTAAAGTAGCTACTAAGTAGCTAAGTTAATACTTTTTAAAGGCTTATGCTAAGTAACTAGTAGGTACGCCTAATATTATTTCTGAGTAACTTGCCCAAGACTAAGTCGACAATAAGTTTCGGATAAATTGGGTAAGTTAGGCTATGTTTTGATTATTGCTTGTTAGGCTAGGTCTAATGTTTAGTTTGACTTTGCTGTCTATTTATCAATCATTTACGTCTTCCTTATGTTAAAGGTTTTGGCCGTTATAAATTAATTTATTGTGAATGGTTGTTAGAGGGTTTATATAAGGCCTTTTTCAGATGGCTCTGCGCTCCTCATCAACAGACAGGCAAACAAGCACTCCCCCCCGATAACCATGGCAACGGCTTCTGTGTAACTGGCGCGATCCCGAAACTGTTGCGGTCGTTCTCGTCTCCCGCTGCCACAGTTGAAATGTTTTTCCTACAGTTTATCAGTAGACTGAGACTGATCTGACTGTTTGATCTGAGTTTCCTGAAGAATATAACGTAATGTTTCTTTAACAGTTAGGCCACCAGGTCTTAAACAGGCGAAAACCTTTGCTGCTGTCTCTTATTCATTAAAAATAATCTATTAACTTTAACTGAACTAATTTGAAAGTTAGTAGTTATATTATTTAGTTATAGACTCAATTATTTCATGTTGAATGTTGCACATTTAGCTGTTGAAGTTTAGTAAAAATGAATACAATATAATAATTATTATAGAGAGGTTGTGATGGGGCAGTGTATTAGACACTTGTCTTTGATTCCCACTGCAACACATCCACCAAATAAGTTATCGTCATGGGTCCTGCTTTACAATCCATATTTTCCTGATTTTTTGCCCTTTGCCAATCACATGCCTGATTACTGAATGAAGCTCTGCTATTAAGCAGAGGCCAAGTGGATATGCCTTTAATGGCTATGAATCTGATGAGTCATGTCATTTTGAGATTTCTCAAATGGACAGCAGATGAAAAATTACCTGTTCAACAGAACACACACTTTAAAGGCATTAATTTGTCTATAATAATTCATGTTGTCTAGTAGCCTACTTCATGCTAACTCTTTGGCTTATAGTATGCTAACTTAAATTATTACAAGGAGCATTGTCATATGAATGTCTTAAAAGCAGATGGCTAGTATGTTATTGCTAACGTGTTCATTTTGAGACATGTTTCTGACCACCAAGTCTAATATTCACTCTCCTTTTAGCTCTATTTTGGTCTCCAACTCCTGAGAAAAAAATATCTGGCCATAGTTGCTAGTTGTTTGGCTTTTTTCACCAGCTAGCTTAGTCGTTACCTTTGCCTGCTGTTTGGTTCTGGGCAGGTAAGCTTAGTGTGCAGTCGGTTTATCGGAGCTAAGCTACTTTGGTAAAAACTTTGTTCTACTGGAAAGGGTGTTACTGATAATGAAATTTGCAAACTGTACCTGTAAGAAGTTAAAAAGCCTGATAAAGCACTAAAAATATTTATTTTAAAAGATTATTTTAACTTTTAACTATTTTTAACTTTTATTCCTTTGGACAACCAATCGACAGCATGTTGAGTTTAATTCAAATTAAATGTATGGGGTATACCAATAAAATATAATAATAATAATGATAAATTGAATTTGTATAGCGCTTTTCACAAACTCAAAGTCGCTTTACAGAGCAGATAAAGAAACATGACGAAAAAAAAAAGAAAAATATATGTGATATACCAATAAGATTGCAATACCTTGCTTTTAATGGGCAAGTGAACCAACAGGCAAATTTCCCCAAAACTAAAGTTATGTAAAACTTGCTGGGAAGCATTATTCATAAGTGACCCTGCATTCCAGGTTGTTCATTGCTTGAGGTAAAACATGAGCTCTGAAACCACTTTTTGTTTCTGACTTAGCTGCATTAAGTCATCGCCTCTCCTTCTCTTTCTCCCCGTAGTCTTTAATATTCCTGGGCTGTGTGGCTGCTGCGGGACTCGGCGTCAACCTGCTATGTCTGGCCATCTACCTGAGCTGTTTGTGCTGCTGCCGCAAAGACGAAGAAGAGGAGAGCAAGAAGCCCAACTCCTGTTGTGTCACCTGGTCTGCTGTTGCTGCCGGCCTCATCACATGGTGAGAGAATCAAGATGAGACAAGACCAGATGTTATGCCTAACTACTGATTATCGTGCGCACACACTCATTGTTGATGTCTGCCACTCTGTGTGTTTTCCCATTTTCTTTATTGGTCATTCAGTATTCCTAACGGGGAGCTGAAATTGGTATGATGCTTTCACTGCAAAGACTCTCAGTCTGAGAGTGAGATCCACAACTTAATAGTTCATTGTGCACATATTGACAGATTTGTCTGTTTGTCTGCCTGTCTCTGTTTTCCCATTTGTATTCCCGGGGTGTTCAGGGTCTCTCTTTCTGGTCTACATACCTGTCAGTCCACCTCCCTTTTCAAAAAATCTTTGGCTTCTTTTTGCAGTTCTGCAGATACTTGTGGTTTGGGTTCACAATAGCATTGTCAGTCTTCCTTATAATGTTCCTTTTGATGAGATCACTCTTTGATCTCTATCATGTCTGGTAAATCTCTTTTAGCACTGATATAGTTGAAATCTCTCTGATAACCCTCACGCTTTCTATATTTTTTGTGATTTGTAGTTTAAAAACAGACATAAAATATGCAAAAGAATGAAAGGTTTTGATATTTGTACAAGCAGTGTTTCCCTTGAACATCCGTCTGGATATGTGTTTGTCAGAACAGGTCCCTAAGAAGCTATGGCGTCTGTTTGGAGGGGATATTGGCACAGTCATCTTATAGTTTACCAGCCCTGGGTTTACACTGGCATTCTGACTCTCAAGCTCCATTGTTGTGGGAGCAGCCATCCTGATGTGGGTGTATTATGAATATTCTGCTGAGAATGCAATACAAGTGACACAAATGCAATACTCCCTCTGAGTAGCCTATAGTATTTTATGTTACTTTAGGTGCAGACTAACATATATAAAAGGCAACAATATAAAATAAGACAGAGAAACATCATGAGTTGTATGAATATTTTACTCTTTACATCTTATATTATATAAAATGATATGAATGTAGATGAATATTACACGGAAGTACAGCACAGACATTTTCATAGATTCCTTAAACTCTTTCATTACTTGTAAATAACATTTCTCCCAGCTTAATGCACTAGCAGACCATAAAGTTTATCAAGCGTAGCCTATTTATTTTGCTTCTATAAAAAAGCCTCCTGTTTACATCGTTGGCTGAGTAATTCAACCCAAATACTGAAAAGTCGGTTTCAGGTTTCCAGTGGTGAGTCAAATGACATTACCATTATTACAAATACTCTACAACACATTTCAAGCTTACTTATTATGTGTTAAGTATGCAGAATTTGTTCAATAAACCACTTAAATGGTTAAAATTAGACTACAGAGGAAGAAAAACAAGTCCTTATTTTTTAAGATATTTTAAGATGAAATCTGACCCAGTGTTTCCTCAGATTAAACAGCGGAGGAGCAATGCAGGATGTGATTTTTTTTTTGTTGTTGTTTTGGCTGGAGGCTGCTGGATCTCATCAAGTCTATGGTGAACTGAAAACAGTCCTGATGTGAAATGACATTATGTTTAGCTGCGGTAAAGATGAATGATATCAGTATTATAGCCGTTAGCTGGTACACAGACAACCTAGAGCAGTTCATTATTTTTTACTTAGATCCAACATTTCATTCTGTTAACATTCTGCTGCTGTGTCAAACTTGCAAAACAACTCTTCATGCAGCTCACAAGCATGGACTGCTACAGCTCTCAAACTATAGGGACAATCGCTTACAGTCTGTTATAAAGTGACCAAAACACATGTACTGATGTAACATAGTCAGCACGTACATCACCAGATAGAACCTATTAGGCCAGTCAATGAGATGTGCTCTCCCCAAAAAGTAGCTAATTTAATTTGTTGCCAGAGGAGTAGATACTTCTCTCAACCATGTGAGAGTCATGTTTATCAACCAGGGGGTAGTGTTAAATTAGCATAATCGAGCATTATCCTACATCCATCTTTTTTCAGAGATGGTTCATTTTTAAATGGAAACACACAGGGTGTCATGGTTGTGTAAAATATCCTGAAAGGTCCGCAGCACTGCAGGCTAACGCTTGTGTTCTGACCCATCTTAAGGTGAATTACACTAATTACTTACATCATCTTTCTTCTTTGTGCCTTACCCAGCAGAGTTTTTTAAAAGGAAACATTTAAATATTTTACCCCCTCTATTCAAGGCTCGCTCTAAAAGCATGATGACAAACATTCTGAATATCAAATTGCCTTTGAATCCCTACTTGCAAAAACAGCACTAAAACAATAATCATATAACACTTAGCTTGATGTTGCAATGTTGCACACTTTTACTCTGTGGTTTCTCTCTGATAAGGGTTGCGGATGGCTTCTGTTCCCACCCAAATACACCGGTGTTCATTTTGTTAAATTTAGTTATTTATGTGTAGTTTCTTAAAACGAGTGACTCACACTCCTCTTAACATTAAAGTTGTATGTTGCAAATTCAAAATTAGAAGAGTGAAAATACACTGGCGAAGAACCTTTAGTTAATAAGAACAAGAATTGCTTCATGCTAGGACCCCTAAAAATGAATAAACTTTTGTGACAAAAGCTGGTTGTAAACTCATAAAATATAGACAATATAATACCCAGAAAAAAACAGACCAACAACCAGATATTCCATAAGGTCCATATCCATCCTGTATCACCACTGACTCAGTCTTTACAAAGTAATTTTGTGCAGTCACTCACTAGCCTATTTAAAACCACAGAACTATATAAAAAAAACATTACACGACAAATTCCATTGCAAATATTCTATGTGGTTTACTGTTCTTCAATGGAAAAGTGGAAAAGACTTGGTGAATAAATCATGAGGTACATGAAGCATGTGACTTGAACGTCCACTGAAGAGACGGAAATATCAGATCCATGTGGAGCGATGAGTTGGAAGTAACCTTCCACAAATAAATACATGAACAAACATAAATGCAATATTTTCCATTTTATTTTCCATCATTTTTGTTTCCTAAAGTTTTGACTGGTGCTCTTTTAACTAAGAAATCTAGTTGTGTCCTTTGTTTATCTCGATGCAGACAACAGACGGGTGGATATGCACATTAAGTCACTTTTTCTTTTTCTGGCAATTTTGTTAAAATTTGTGCTGAATTTGGATGAAAACTATTTTGAATTGACTGAATAAACAGTATTGAATGAGTAGCTTTCATCCTTGTCTTTCATTCTGGGAATGATTTAAAAACTAGCTTTTTTTTTTTTCTTATATTGTGTAACAATGTCCATATATGGGGTCCTTGTGCTATAAAATATAAGTCTAATCCTGTCTCAGCTTGTTGATGGTTTAGTGAGTTTAGTGAGAGTTGGTCTTAGACAGCCCAATCTTTCACCTTCTGCGAGATCTCTAAACAAAATCATAACCATCTGTCTGGTTGCTGCTATGTAGCAGCTCAGGCTTTAAATGGGAACCTCTCCTTCATCTGATTCCCAACTTTGATTATGTCAATCTGCTGGATATGCCCAGTGGATTTTGGATTGGACTTGGAAACAGGAAAACTGGCTTCATTTTAATCTCATCAGTCCAGATCCTTCCCCTCTTTTCACCCTCACTTTTTACTCCCCATTTCTCTTCACTATGTCCTCTTTCATTGTATTTCCTGTCCCTCTACACTCAGTCCTGTTTGTCCTTCCCTCTTCCTTCTGCCTTTGCTTAAAGTCTTGCCGTCCTCAACCCTAATTATGTTTGACAGTAGCTGCAGTTGATATGCTGTGATGTCCATCCTAATTAACACTGGTGAAACCAGAGCAGATGTCACTCAGCTGTGGTTGCAGCCCTACCCATGGTGTAGCACATTAACTCTGTAATTATACTGTACTCTAAGTGATCAAGCCTCTCATACTGAGAACATCTGGACTAATGGTTTGATTTACTAAAATATAAACATCATACTTCACAGTATATATTATTGCTAGTTTGTATATTTATATAATAGTTTGGTACTGAAAATGAACGAAATTGTTGCTTTATTGGCATGACCATGATTAAGTACAGTATTTCGAAAGCAGGTTGTACTAGGTTTACTATGTATGTATAATTACATTACGTTTGTTTTTTTCAGTTTTCTGTTAGACCATTAGATTTATTGTTTGCTGAATTTCAACAAATATACAAAAAATGCTTCTGAAGTAAAATGCCTGCCCCAGTCAGTTAATGGAAGTGGCCAATCCATATCTGGCCAATAATATCCAACATGATTTAGGCATTTTATGTCAAATAGTGTAGAAAGTTCAAGTGTATTTATCAATCTTTACACAAGGTATCTGACCATCTCTAGTATAGTGTTTAGCCTTAGAGCCTGTGGAATAAAATCAGACTTTCTTCTGTTTGTGTTAATTAAAGTACAGGGTAATTGATAATCTTGCAAGCCTTTTCAGAGGACAGCATTAATCTGTGCAAGGGATCTTTATGTTTTGCCAATCGTTTTAGAGTTGAGGTGAACAACACTTAACAATTGGTTATTGTGCTTTTGACAGACAGGTGTAAATAAATGACAATTTAAAATAATATCACTGAAAAAGCTAGAAAATGTTGTCAGCATTCTCCAGTCTACTCCAAAGGGGGTTTTATTTACAAAGGCAGTAGAGACCCGGCACAGACTTTTTCACAATGACAGCAGTGTTTCCACTGTTTATGTAAGTGGATCATCAGAAGTTCTCCTTTCCAGGACACTTGAAATATTTATTTGTATTTGTGCCAATCAGAAATGAGAATGGAGGACATTAGAAACAGGAGAGAGAAAGAAACGAAGAGAGATAAACGGTCTGTTTACATGATATCAGTGTCCTCCATTGTACCCCATACAGAAATGTTTTCACACACCAGATGCTTGTCATAAAATGTCTATAGTATCAGAAATAAAAGCATACCGGCAGTTGTGTTTTAAAGACCCCTTTCAGTTTTTTATTGGGGTCGTCTAACATTTGGTAAATGACAATATACAACTTTGTTTTTATGGCATCTCAGGCCCTAAATTTGCTTTTTTGTTTTCCTAGCTCTGAAAATGGAGATGCGTGCATAAAAAATGCAGAAAGGAGCTATTTGTGTTTTGTATTTTAGGCCTGCAGGGCAACTGTAGGCTGCATATTAAGGGGATTTTTGGGGTGGACCTTGCTGAGACTTCAGGAGGGCAGAGTAAAATATAAAATTCTATATTTGTCATCTCATGGGAGTCATTGCTGCCATTCTGGGGCAAAATCTCAAATGTTTAAACATGTCCGAGTCTATTCATAGTGACCAAGGGCATTTTTATGCTGCAGGCTGAAGTATTTGGTTCCTTTTTTTCGAATTCCCGTCAATGTCTTTTATCCATTTTTTCATTTATCAACTTGACAGTTTGGACTCCTGCTCACTACATGCCTACTCAAATATATCTAGATATTCTATCTCTTTTAATTAGACTGTAGATATTTCAAAGAGCAGCACTAAGGGAACTGGAAGGGCTGACAGAGTGAAGGAGGGGTAGAAAAAGAGAGATATTCTCTCTTTCCTCACACTTTCCGTATATTGATTAGATTCTAGCCTTATAATATTTGCATGGTTCAAAGAAGTCCATGTTTCTTCCAACTACTTTTACCCAATGCATTTTCTACGTCTGGAGCACTAGAGGATCTGTTTAGACACACAGAGATGAAAGGAGAGCAGCTCCCATGGTATTTTTTAGGTGGTTTTATTTGGTGGGGAACAAAAATAAATGAATATAATGTACTAGTATAGACATCATAATCAGTGGATTATTATTAAATGTGGTGAGAAGTAAGGCACATATTCTTTTACTTGTTCCCTGTTCTTTGTTCTTTGTCTGCCTTGCTCTGTTTGTCCAATTGTCTTGCTCTCTGCTTTTGTGTCATATCATTTGTTGTAAACTGTCCATCTCCCTGTCTGCTTACAGTATACACTGTCTACTTGTGTCTCTTTTGGTCTATCTGTATCTGTCACTTCCTGTTTCTCTCCAAACCAAGCAGGAACCTTCGGGTCTGAAAAGTGAAGCCAACGCAGTGTTCCTTAAACCTGCATTCTTTCTAATGGCCAGCAGGGGGCTACGCCACTGGTTGCAGAAATAAGTTACACTGAATCGAATGCTGCGTTCCATTTGACAGTCAGAAATTCTGACTTGGGAAAGTCGGGAGAACCTCATCAACCACAACCTCAAAATCCAAGAATGCTGCCCCCGAGCATCAACAGTATTGTTGTAGTAATATATTGTCTATCGCACTTCTGTCTATCGCACAGTACTGTCCAACTTATACCTGTGGACATACTACAGTGTCTTGATGTGAAAAATACTGTGCAGTGCATTGTTATAAACTGTTATTGCTAACAATGGCTAAAGGATCCATCTGGGTTTTCCGACTTATATCTGTTGTTGTACTTGAAATTTCCAGCTCCGACTTCCAAGGTAAATGGAACGCAGCAGTCTATGACAAAATTACCCTACTTCTCACTTGATTTATTACCTCAGGAAACACTTTCCAGATGGATTTAAGGTCTAAATTGCTAGTTTCAAGTCTTCTTCAATGCAGCATGATGTTAATTTTGTAAATTATGATGGTTTTAAGATTAATATGGTAATGGCCAAAAGACTTTTTTCACGCTCCAAAATTAGCATCCCAGTTAATATCACAGCAAACAAGCAAAGTAGTTGTAACAGTTATCGTAAAAGATAAAATGGTTGAAATATCGCTAAATTATGGTCCCATTTACAATAAAATAGACGATAAAGCAGAGTATGCTTTAGGGTATGTCTGCCTTGTTATTAACAAAGCTAGAGTGTATCCTCCTCAGCTCCACCTTCTCATCCAAATATGGTCACATCTAGTTCCAAAAACTCAAGATGGCAATTGCCAAAAGGCCAAATTCGAGGCTTCAAAATTGTAGTCCACAAACTAATGGGTGATGTCACGCAAGCTGCACCCACATCTTTTAATAGTCAATGCTCCATACTTTTTTGTGTCTGCTCTGTCTTTAATGTACCACCTCTTCCCTTTCTCTATTCCTCTTCCTGAGAGTTGTGATAAAATCTGCAGAGTGGGTGGTTTACCTGCAGGGTGTCAGTTAATGAGACTACGTCCTTGTTGTAGTAATTAGGAAAATAGCCCCTGTTGTTGTGCTCCACCTGCACTAAGCATCGACCACCACACTGACACACAACAGCTCTGCCAATTCCAAGTGAATGCTGCAAGACGCATCATTGACCATAGATTTATAGTCTCTCTTTTCTGCTTAACGCTTATCCACAGCATCAGGAAGTCCACAAGGTTAAGGATACTGCTCTAAGACTCAATTAGGCTGACTTCTGCGTACCTTCCCTCTGGGACTGACCTGACCTGCCTCTGGCCTTCTTCTTGAGCACATTTTGTGATGACACAGTAGCATTGATTCCCAACCAGGGGGTACTTTTGTAGTTTCTGGGCAGTACATGGAAAGATTGTGGATTAGAAATCACAATTTGAATTTAAAAAACACATACTCGTATGTCGGAAAAGTGAAGTCACTGCAAAAGTGCATTAAACATACATTCTTTATAATGACCAGTAGAGGGCAACTCCACTGATAAGTCAAATTGTATAGAAGTCAATGACAAATGACCGTACTTCTCACTTGATTTATTCCCTCAGTAAACACTTACTAATGAGATTATGGTCACAATTGTTAGTTTCAAGTCATCTTCAATACAGCATGATGTTCATTTTGTAAAATTATGGTCCCGTTTAGAATAAATCAGGGTATGCTTCAGGGCATGGCTACCTCGTGATTGACAAGTTGCTACCATGGCGACTTGTCAGTCAGGATAGAGGCAAATCGTATCCACTGCACTGTGTATATTTGACCAGCATGATTGAAACAACATCCTCTTGAGCCCTGACGCCCTCTGTACCGGGGGCACGCGATTTTCACACAAAATGCAAATAGAAATTCTAGTCTGAAACTAGTATTGCATCACCCTATCCATGCTAAACACCTCTGTGAAGCTAGGAGGCTCAGCTAGAAGCTCAAACCGACCATTTTTATCCACACCTAACACACAGCAAATACCAAACATCTAAATAAGCTTATATCACAACATAAATGGCTCTATAATCACTGTACATGGCTGCAGTTATAAGCATCCAGTTATCTCTAATCAGAATATATACTCATGTCCAACCTCTCAAACCAAAGCTAATTTCCCCCTGAGATCAGCGCCGTGGCTCACATCACTCAAATGATCAAAATTACAGACTAATTAGCTGGATAAAAGTAACAACAAACGCACCAATATACATATACAATTATAACCGCTGACTTTTGCCGTTTTTGCTGTTTACAGTCCACAGATCTGCTGACTTGTTAGTAAAAATATCACCGGGCGCCATCTTATTGCGCAGTACCAGGGAGCTGTGTGCATGCATTCTCTTGCCTTTTTCTCCAAAGGAGAAGAAGTGCCGCCTTGGAACACACAGTCTTTTTTGCTGTCTGGTAGCCAACTCGTAGTAGCTACATAGACATGGTATCAAAGGAAAGGTCTGCTTAATCGGGATCGATTGATGCCCCCTCACCCCCCCATCACTGTGGGATGTTCTGTTCTCTATTTCAATGTTTCGTAAGCTTTATGTTATGTGGTTGTGTGGACATAAATAGTGTTTTAAAGATAACTCTCAAAAAAGTCAACATTTAAACAGTAAATATTGCCAAAATATGGGCATTCGCCTGGTATATATTAAAAAAATTGTATAATAACGATTTTGGAAAATAAACTAATTGCGATTTTTTTACCAATATTAAGATTGTGATTTAATATGCGATAAATTTTTAAGCTCTTTACCTTCTGTATTCTTTATTCACAACGGACAAGCAATAAATCAGTGTATAGTATGACCAACACAATATTAGATAGATTAAACATACACTGTTCTTTTTTGTAGGCCAGGCCTGTGTTATGATGAAATTAGGTAATGCATGAATTGCATGAATTATTATGAGCAATGGTGGAGAAGAAATATCAAATTATAATAATATGAGAAAGATAATTTGAGAGTCAGGTCATCGCTTTAAATAATATGATATAACATCATCAGGTCGGCCTACCTACAGACAGCCAGAAAAACAAAGTTCACCAGTGTGAACTGTATTATCCAGTAAGCTCCTAGGAGTCCATCTCTCATCAAAAACCTCAAAAAATATTCAGTTTGAGGTTCAATTCAAAAGTTGGGCAACGAAAATAAAACCAAGTGACGCCTCTCGTGTTTAATAGACAAGCTAATTAATTCTCCCACAACACCGGAGTTCCGCACCCCCGCAGCCTCTGATGCTGGTAAGCAGTGCAGTGCGTTTGCACTGATATTTCCTGAGCTAAATAGTGGCTGTGTGTGTGACGCAGGTGCCGATCGCCACAATACGCTCACCATACTACACGTGTCTTTCTGTTGTGCATTTTTCCTGTCCGCCAAAGCGGCAGATGGCCCAAAGATTTCACCCACCACAACCAGCAATTTACATGCGGGTGGCCGGTGCTACTTTAATTTCTTGTATGTTGTAAATGTACAACATTATGTGTGAAGTTGATGTTTCCTCTGTAGACTTGTTTACTCTTGTGTGTCATTTCACCAGAGCCTAATCGCAGCCTTTGCTATTTGAAAATCTCGTTTTATCATATCGTGATAATATCGCAAATGCAATTAATCGTTCAGCTCTAACAATAACTGTTGTATTTTAGTCTATTTTTATAGAATTTACAGTTACAGTTGCATTCCAGGTGTATTAAAAGATATTCAGTTGCATTACAATCCATTTGACGATGGTTTTGATGGTTTATTGCATTTAACATATAGATTTTTTTACCAGGCGAGGATGAAAATATCATATTTTTCTTTATTGCATCCATTTAGTCTGTAATGGTAAAATAAATCTGTTAATTTACAATGGATTTATATTCCTTAGCTTCTGACTCTTCAAAGGAGAATTATGCATCTAGCCCATATGGTTGGGGAGTTATTCCTGATTCATTTTAGGTATGTTATTTTAGGCGTTTTTCCTGGAAAAAGGTTTTAGGCCTGTTTTTTACTAGCCCAAATTAGCATCCCCGTTAATATCACAGCTAACGTGAATTACAGATGCACTAGCGCTGTTATACATTTAACTTACTTACTTACTAATCAAGTTAGTTAGTTCCACCCTGTTGTCCGAATATGGATAATAAATCGCTATAAATTAAAACAAAATTCTTGTTCCAAAAACGCAAGATGGCGACGACCAAAATGCCAAACTAGAGGCTTCAAAACGGTAGTCCACAAACCAATGGCTGATACCTTGGTGGCTGCCTCCACATCTTTTATACAGTCTAGCAAGCAAACATTAGTGACTTGAATTTGAAGCTGGGTGGCGTACTGAGCCAGGGGTGCCCTAAGGCTCAGTGCTTGGGCCCCTTCTCTTCTCAATTTACACCTCTGCTACGCAGACGATACGCAACTCTACCTATCCTTCCCGCCAGGCGATCCCACTGTCTCAGCGCGGAACACGGATTGTCTATCGGACATATCTGCATGGATGAAGGCTTGCCACCTTCAACTAAACCTCTCTAAGACTGAACTCTTGGTCATTCCAGCCAAGCAATCTATCCACCATAACATCAAACTACAAATTAACTCCGCAACCATCACTCCAACAAGGGTGGTGAGAAACTAGGGTGTCATGATTGATGACCAGCTGTCCTTTTCAGACCATGTTGCTGCTGTCTCTCGGTCATGCCGCTTTGCTCTATACAACATAAGGAAAATCAGGCCCTACCTCACTCAGTACGCCACCCAGCTTCTGGTACAGGCCATGGTTATCTCTCGCATCGACTATTGCAATGCCCTCCTAGCAGGTCTTCCAGCTTGTGCGGTGAAACCCTTACAAATGGTTCAGAACGCAGCAGCGCGTCTGGTTTTTGATCAGCCCAAAAGGACTCGTGTCACTCCATTACTGAGTGACCTCCACTGGCTCCCCGTGGCCTCCAGAATCAAATTCAAGTCACTAATGCTTGCATACAGAGTGACTACTGGGTCTGCACCCATCTATCTAAGCTCCATAATACAAACTTACGTTCCTTCTCGGCCGCTATGCTTCACCAATGAACGCCGCCTGGCTCTGCCATCCCTTTACACAAAGCAATCCCAGTCCCGGCTATTCTCATCTGTGACACCACGAAGGTGGAACGAGCTACCACACGCCATCAGAGCAGGGGCGTCCCACTCTAACTTCAAGAAGCTCTTGAAAGCTCATCTCTTCCGAGAACACTTCCTCTTATAACACCTCTAACTCCTAACCTCTAACATGCACTTTCTGTGCTCTTCTTCTTCTATCCCCTACAGTTATCTTGTATTGATTGCACTTTTTTGTTTTGTTTGCACTTTTTGTTAACTCTTACTTCCTTCCCTAGGTATTTACCCCATTGATGTGATATGTACTATGAGCTTACTAGTACTTATTGCTGCTCTTATTAGTATGTATTGTCAGTTGTAGATCTGTATTTGATGCTCTGTTGATGCTTGTATGTTGTTCCTCAAATGTAAGTCACTTTGGATAAGAGCGTCTGCCAAATGAGTAAATGTAAAACGTAAATGTAAATGCAAACAAGCAAAGTGGTTGCCATAAAATGGTTGAAATATAGCTAAAAGTAATGAGTGAACAGTTGAAAAAGTTAACTAAAAGTAACACTAATAGATAAAAGTAATGGCTACATGGTAGAAATATTTAGCTAAAAGATATGAATAAATGGTTGAAATAGTTGGCTAAAAGTAATGTTAATGGATACATGTTACAGCTAAAGTTATTTATAAAGTCGAAAATAGCTAAAAGCAGTGGATAAATGGTTTAAATAGCTATAAAGAATGGATGTATTCATTAATGCTATAATAGTTAGCTAAAAGTAATATATATCTTTTGAAATAGCAAAAGGCAATGCTTACATGGTTGAAATAGCTAAAAGTAATGGATGATTGAAATAAATGGTGAGATAGCTGTAAGTAAATGCAGTGATTAAGAGATCGGAGAAAGCGGTATTGATGTTTTATGGTTTATTAGATAAGTGAAGAGGCACCCATGCTCATAAAACCTTGTAGAATTAATGAGGTCATAAAATATTGATCTATGATAAAACAAAGTTAAATAGACATATACTGTATCAACTCAACTCTAAGGAGTGATATGGTTCCCAGTTATTCACTTTTCATCCCTGTTTTTATTACTGACATTGATTATTAGATAATGAAGTGAATTTTGAGTCAGTCTGAGCCAGTATATAAAGTAGCTACATGCAATGTAATCCAGTACAACAGCTCCGCAGTAATGTAACATACATACAGTAGTTGCGAGTCCAGTGTTTTGATTAATCTGTGGTCATTTTGGAGGCTGTAGTTTGTGCTGCTGTTGAAGTGTACAAAAAACAGAAACACCCTTCAGTATAATGCAGAATAAAGCAACATGTTTGACAGAACTCTCCGTCACCCCCATCAAAACACCAAATGAGGCAATATTATATGGAAGAATGGTATTCATCCCTCTTGTACAGTCAATTTGAGAATGTCTGCAACAGAGCATTGAAACTATTCTGGAGGCTTGTTGTGGCAAAACGCCTTACTAAGACATGTTATGTTGGGTTTTCCCTTAATTTGTGACCCACCTTAAGTTGTATCTGAACATTAAATGCTTCATAAAAAGTAGGATTTACTGAAAGCCTGTTAAATTGGATTGCACTGGAGGTGATATACTTGATAAACTAGTGACTCAGTGTGTATAAAGAGTTTCCCCCAGGAAATATGTCCCGTCTCTTGAGTATTACAGGTCCTGACTGCATTGCATTTTATGATCAGTTTAGTGGGATATGTGACTGTGTGATGGTCTAACCAAAAGCATTACTCATTACAATAACTTTATTGCTTTCGCTGCATCATTGGCTTGTTTTCCCTGAAGGTTAATGGGTTTTGTTTTGTTTTTTTTAAGGATAATAAGTCTCACTGAGTTTAGCATAGCTTTGTTTCAGGTGTTGCAGCCTACCTCTACCATAAAACATAGGAAACATAAAAGATAGGAAACGCTGGTATTTTACTGTATAGCGATTGTTTTTTGTCAACCAGTGTGATCTCTGACCTTCACTCACACTAGCTACAGTCTTTAATGTAATTTGGACATTGTCCAGGGCCTTTAGAGTATGTTGTGAAACTGGTTTCTACATGAGATTTACTTGTGGAGTTTGTGTAAAGATCACTTTTGTGGTGCTCTCAAATGTCATCAAATGGCAGCACTTTGGGGAATAAAGGAGCCCAGGGAAACTACTTAAGAGTCTGCATTTATGTCTGTGATTATTTTGTTTGTGCTGATGCTCCAGCTGAACAAATGAAATCCTTGGATGACTGAATATGCAAAAACGGTTTGAGATTATGCACATACATTCCAAAACACTGTATTGTATAATTTCTGGTTCAAAGAGTGTTGTTTACGTAAATGAACACAGATACCAAACAGTTTATTGCAGCTTCAGTGCTCTATAGATACAGTGTATTTTACTTTGCCTGCTGTAGTGAATCATTCATTTTTGAGGTTTGCATAAACTTGTATCGTCAAAACACACAGATTTCAGTACTAATTTCTTAAAACAATATTTTATCACATCATGCAGAAAGTAAAAGCAGCAAGTCGTTCTTGAGTCGGGCATGGTGGTTAAATGTGCAGCTCAAAAAATTTTATGGAAGAAGCACAAAGTCTTTGATTAATTCAACACTTTTGAATTGTTTAATTTCTCCCGCAACCTTAATTGTGTGTGAAGTCCAAGATGCTCCCTCAAGACACACACAGCAACTCTGCCTTTCCAATCCATATTCATTATGTTTGGAGGACTCTGTTTACATTGCAATTAACTATTGATTGACAAAATAGCATTTCTGTGTCCCAAAGTGCCTCGTTACTGTTGTATTTTGTGTTACTCCAAAAGGCAGGTTTGATGGAAAAATTGATGATACTGCTTTATGAGAATGTCCAAATGCCAGGGTAAAAAAGAATGCATGAAATATTCAGGTGCTGTTTTCTGTTGTGCCACACTCCTTATATGTAGTATAGATCTACCCGCAGGAGGGCACAGAAAGAAAATCCTTATTTCTCAGTAGTAATGCATTTATGTTTGAATTCAGCAAGGGTTTTAATGATGGCTTTGAAGCTGATAAACTTTGTATTCAGTGACTGAATAGGACATCACCTTGGACATGCAGAATTTATAAGCCAAGCAGCGCTGCTGTTGTACTCTGCTCTTCTCATTAATTTGTCAATGCCTTACCTATCCCTCCATGCATCTTCTCTCTACAGCATTGCTGTGGGTGTGGGTTTCTATGGCAACAGTGAGACCAATGACGGCGTGTACCAGTTGACCTACTCCCTGTACAATGCCAATCACACGCTGGGCGGTGTTGACAGTCTGGTAGGTGAAACACCAACCTCCTCACATTAGTGTCATATGAAGAATATCTTGTTTGCCTCATAATGTCCATGTGTGAATTAAGTGGCATCGTGTTTTTAGTTTGTAAAAAACATACAAGTTTGTGTGATTTTGTTACATCCAGTTCATACATGGGATACCCATCTGGCTAGAAACAAACAGCTCTGAGTCAAGGCTTCAGAAATGTTGGTTGAGATGTATTCACACACACAAACAAGAGAAGAAAAAAGCCCAGAGGACTCAATTTAGTATGCCTTTAAATGTTTTTATAGTCGTTTTATGGCTTTTTACCACAACACACAAATTGACAGCCTCTCCACACACAAACTCTTTCCTTTTCCCAGACAGACAACTCACACACACATACACACACACACACACACACACACATTCTCACACTCCCTCTGCTCCACCTTCTCCCCAGCCACTGTGGCCTTGGCAGAAACAGAGAATTATCCTGTGTCTTTCGTGTGCTCACTTTAGCTCAGTATGTGTGCATTATCCTTTCCTATTTTTATCTGCCTAACTTCCCATCTTAGAGACTCTCATCACACATATGCCCAAATGTAGCTTGCTGTTGCAAATGTCACACTAATGACAAGGCATGTTTCTCCTTTTAGTTAAGAGTCAAAAAAAACAGTTGCTTATTTTCTCACTCCAGATTTTTCCCCACCAATGTTTTCAGAAAAGTGTTTTTTAAGTACTTTTAAAGTTGATTACCTGTCAACACTATTAGTGAAAGTACTTGGCAATTTGGCTTTACAGAAGTTTTACTTGAGTCAGACTTTTGTCATGAAAATGACTAAAAACACTATTAATACAGCTGCACAAGCAAGATATTGAAGTGCCATGCCATTTTAATAGTTAGGAGGGACCTGAAAGACTTGAATATGACTTGAAATTATAAAGACTGTGGTTTTGCTCCCAAGAACTTGAGATTTGAAGACTTAAGACCTGATTTAAGATTTTTTTACTTAAATTACTTGATACTTCTTTTTTTTTACTGAATTGACACCTATACAGATTGACTTGAGACATGTGTAGACTGACAAGACACAAGATTTGAGACTTTTGTAAATTGACTTATATTTATATAGAATGGCTTGAGACTTGACCTGAAATGTGATTAACTTGAGACTTGTAAATGTTAACTCGAGTCTTGAAACTGTGACAAACAACATGTGAACAGCTCTTTTTCTGATGTAGTGTTCATAAGCATTAGCTGTGTGTTGTGGCCTCGGTGCTGTGTGGCCAGCAGTGGTCCTGTGATGGTGTCAGCACAGTCAGAGATCCTGGGTGACTTGCTGTCAAAGAGTAGGGATTAAGTCTCCATCTGTGTTAATGGAGATTATTGTGGTAGTATGTGAGTCACTTAGCGCACTGACTCAACATGGCCTCAGTGATAAACATTTTGCTGAGAGGATATAGAGCCCACAGCACAGTCTCTGCAGCATTATGTTAGGACTTAGCCTGCTGAGGAAAATTATCTCAGATTTTAATGGAGAGCGGTTCTTAGCCGCCTGGTTCTGATTGATGCACTTTATAATTAATTTTAATTGGAAACATGTAAGATCTCTGTGATTACTGATATTGGAAGATCAGATGAGTTGCTCTAGTTGTCATTTGGGGGTTAGCTTTTACCTGACTTGCCTTAACCGACCATAAACATGTTAGCCTTTTTGATTTACTCTATTAAATCGATATTACCATACATCTCTTTGTCATTTCTAGACTGAATTATTTTTTTACTGATTCTCTCCTATTGTTCTTGTAAAGCGCTTAGCCACATTCATTTCTCAAAGTCATATTAACAGGAGGAGAGAAATCATCAACAAATGTCTCATCTGAAAGCTTGTCAGTGTGTTTCTCAGTGTAAAGATGTGCAAACATACAATTGGATATGGATCGTATGCGTGAGTGTACTCGCCTGTGCGTGTGCATTAGTGAGTTCATTGCACGCAGCAATAGACTGTTAAGGAGTCTAGTTCTTGAGTAGGACAAAGAGCTCAGTGTACCCCACACAGTTCCCAGTCTCCCCCCAGCTAATCAACCATGAGCCCAGGAGACAAAGCCATTTGATGGGGAAGAACAAGGAGCAATGCCGGCCTGTCTGATTGACAGAGTCGGGATTGAAATCGGTATTGAAGTCACTGACAATGAAAGCCTCACTGTCATTTGGCCCACACAAATGCCTTTTAGCTGGGCTCCAAGAGAGTTTAGAAGTGAGTTTGCTTCTAAAGACTCAGTATATAAGAGAGGAAAGGAAGGAATTTAGACTCATTATCAGTAGATGCTTTTTTCTCGACTGCTGTTGAGACCTTGATTAGTTGCGGTCTGGAATATATGCTTATGATGTGTTTATGAACACACACACACACACACATATACTCAGAATATATATATATATATATATATATACAGAAACACACCGACTTTCATAGTGAGAATGTGAATTAAACAAAACACTTGCATAATGAGTGAGGTGCAATTTCGGTGACATTACTTTCAAACAGAGTTGCAAAAACCATTAACAAGGCTTTAAAATCTGGAAACTGGCCAACTAGGATGCTTTATCTATGCTGTAATGGGACTGATGTGACATTTGAAGTATTTAGCCACACTAATAATAACTCTATTGTTTAGAGATGGGTGTTGTGAGAGGTGTTGGCAGCCAACAGCCACACAATGGACTAGGTCGATGTCTAGGTCAGTCACTGAGCATTTGGCCAGAGCTCAAACACGGTTTTGAAGTTGTTCCACTACATAATTACAAACATGCATATTTCCACAGCATTCACATAAGAAGTTTTTTTTTGTAATAATACAGAATAATAAGGTATGCATATTATGAGGGAACAATTATGAATTCAAGAACTGAACTGAATGATTTGTGTCTTTTGGGGAGAATTTGAAAGGTAATGGATTTGTGTGGAGAGGATATGTTTTCCCAGTACCCCTGGTATTCTTGATATTTAACCTGCCCCTTTTATATGTGGGAGGAAACTAGTACAACAATGGGGAGAACATTCAAACTCCTCAATACCACTTGGCCCGGGTAGAATTCAGACCATCTTGCTGTGAGGCGACAGTGTCAACCACTGAGCCACCATGCCGTGTGTCTGTGTACATGTGTCTTCACAATCTGACCCTGTTTTTTTGTCTAGAAAAAGAGAAATGGCACTCCTCAGTGTGAGATCAAGAGACAGATCAGTGCAAGTTCAGGCAGTAAAGCCAGATTAACTGAAGTCCAACTACAGTTACCTTCGGCGATGGTTATGATTTACAGTTCAGTGTCATATTTCTCCCATTGATATTATCCCCACAACAAAAGGTAGATGTATTGCACATTAGGCACACATTGTGCTTTAATTAAATTAAAAAAGAACCTCTGGTCTTTGTGTTGAAAAGTACCAGTTGAGATTGCCTCCCTGTGGAGGTATTCTACCACTGGGAACATCTTTGCAGTAGATGCCTCTGTACATGATGAAGATCATTTTGGCTCAAATCATTGTACTTTTGCTGTTGTAAAAATAAAATGTTTACATGAACAGATGATAGTGTTGCGATCCCAAATGAAGATACAAGTCACAATGTGACTGCAAAAAAGACATCTGGGGTACCTTGCAAAGCCTGTTGCCACCTTGACGGCAAATTCATAGATGTAGTAACTTCAGCTATAATACAGAGAGCAGGCTCTACCGCACAATTTGTTGTGGTTTAGGAGTCTGGTAATTCTTAAAAGAGAGAAGTTTGTTACATTCCAGCAGAAAAGACTCTTTTATTCAGTGGTTTAGGAAAGAGAAGTACAGATTAAACAACCTTCCCTAGGTGCAGATGTAAAGATCTCTCTGACATCTGGTTGTGTGTTTTAGCTTACCTAGTTGAGATATAATGAATGGACACTTTTGCTGACTTCCTTACTATCACATGGCTGCATAGGCAGCCTTCTAAAATTTTATGTGAATCACTGATGCCGGGCCAGAGGTTATCTCTGTAGCCAAACCACGTTCGGCTCCTCTCCATCTCTGTGTGAACTCTCTTAAGAACTAAACTACAGACATTCATAGAGTTGTTGGAACTGTTTGTGTATCACAGTACTTATAGCAAACCAATTTAGCGTGATGATCCCACTTCCTGCCTTTGGGCAACAATCTTTGCTGTGTGGCCCAGAGACTTTCCAAAGGTCTTGATTTAATGCCCGCTCAGTGTTTCATCAGCAAACCCATAAACACCTTTAAGTCCCCCTGTAGGGCAACCTCTTAAAACTTCTGTGGTCATCAATTATGAGAGGAAAAAGTAGGGTAGGAAATTATATATTTTTAAAGACTTCTGCAGAGCTTCATTATCCAGTGGTGAAAATGGTCTCCATCTTTGAGGTGACTAAGCTGCTGCGGCACTTCAGACATGTGTTTCATTTCACATTAGCTCCCACATTCAGTTTTAATTTAAGAAAGTATCTCCACTATCAAGCAGAGACAATGAGTTATAGTATTAAACATTTTTTCCTGCTCTATCTTAACCTTTGTTTTACTTAAATACATATGCTCATTGGTCCTCGTTTATGAAGTGATTACAAGTTGTGTACAGAATGCAGGGAAATGATCCTCAGATGCTTGCTCAGCAGCTAAATTGAGCACCAATAATTTCGTAGACTGAGAGGTCGGTGACCACTATGGGGTTAGAGCTGTGTGGAATTGGTTGGTCATTTACAAACTGTATAACTGATCCCAAGTCAGGCCCCTTTAGAGACTTTAAGCTTATCAAAAGGAAAACATGGAGCACAGCACAAGATCCAAAAAGCAGTAAAATGTCTTCATCGGTCTTAATCTGGAACCCAATGTGATTCAGAACTTTAAAAAAACACATGAAAACAAACTTTGGCAAGCAATTTTTCTGTTTCAGCTTAGAGGACATTCTGGAAGGTTTGCGTCTTAAACTGGGAATGTTCTTTTACAGCCTCTCTCTGTTTCTTACTCCCAGATTCATCTCTTAAGTATCACTTCCTCTGAGGTCTTGTACCAGCCCCAACAGGCTTAAAGATAATCATCAAATTCTAGTGAAAGAGGTTTCACCCTTCGGTAGAGTCTGAGAAGAAGTATTGTAATGTTGGGGGCAAGACACACATAGATAATTCAACAAGGTGTCTATTTCCAATCCTGATCTTGCTATATTAGCTCTTAGATGAAAATAATGGTCTTCTATGAATTATTATGTAGTATGAATAGTAATACAATTGTTTTCCCTGTACAATTCAATGTCTTCGTTGAAATGCCATGGGATTGATTGAAGTCTATGTGAAAGACTGAGTACCAATTTTTGATTTGATTTTATCATAGTGATAGTAGAGCCAATGAGGAATAGAGGTGAGACTACATGATCACCCCCCCCCCCCCCCGTTTACATGTAAACGAGAACCTTTGCATAATTCTCATTTATCTATATTTTATTCCCTTTCCCCAAGCTAGAATCAGCATTAGAATTTTGACAGCACATTTTTTCATTTTTTTCAGCCCAAAGCCACTTGTCATTTGTCACACTTATGTCATTTATCGTGATTTCTTATGTTATTTTGTTTGTTGTATACCCTCCATCGTGTAGAACTGAATATCCCACAGTAAAATAGCAAAACACACGCCGCTGCTTTGTTCAGAAAGATGTGAGGCAGAGAATTCTTCTCCATGGCCACAACACATCAGACTGAGATAAAGGCCAAGAAGACTGGGGACTGGGAATCATATCTTCTTGATCGGTGCGGATCACTTACACGGTGAGGATCAGACCAAGACGAAGGAGAGATTAGCTGGATTGGCTGTCTCCCCAGGCGTTTTAGATAAGATTCTCACACAGGAGGCGAGGATCAGATACATGCCTTCATTTCTCATCTACGATTTCATCTGTTCAGTCTGAGGAGGAAGCAGTTTCGAAGAGTGATCAGATAACTACAGAGCACCTCATGCCTGTGAATATGATCTCAGTGGCTACTCCAGTATGTTTTTTGTGTCATTTAAATATGAAAGCCACTGTGTGCAGGATATTTATGCTATTATAACATCGTGCAAATAATTCTGATGGCAGAATATTTAGTTTGTTGAAAGGTGAGCAAGTCTCGGTCATAAGTGGAAATATTGGTCTATGTTGATTTGAGTCCATTCTTCTAGCATATTTTTTGATACTGCCACTGGGTGCACCAGAGGGAATTTTAATTTGAATAAATACATATTTTTGTCATACATAAATAATAAGTCATTTTCTTTCTTTTTTTATTTTTAAGGAAACATAACATATATTCATTTCCAAACACATATACATGGTGCAGAGGTTAGCACTGTCAGCACACAGCAAGAAGGTTCTGGGTTTGAACATGGCAGCCGGCTGCCTTTCTGTGTGGAGTTTGCATGTTCTCCCCATACCTGCTCCAGTTTCCACAGTCCAAAGACATGCAGGATTGATTGGTTACTCTAAATTGTCTCTGTGTATCAGCCCTAGAGCCCCATGTTCAGGAGACGTAAAGTAGAGTTATTGAAAATCATTTGGAGATCTCTTGTTTTGATCAGAGTAAGACATAAATGAGACGATAATTTGAAAAGTAGGAGAAAAAAGCATTAGCTCAGTTGTGTCTAGGAGAAATGAAATATCAACTATGAAATCTCTTCTTGGATTTTGCTTTCCTCTGGAAATGCACCCCTAACTGTACTGCCAAGCAAATCGTATCTTGGTTCTCCGATGCTATTTACACATATTTAAATTTGGCAATATACATTTGGCATCTAATTGGCCTATTTCTATGCAAATGAGTCTCACTGCAAAAAAATTAAATTCACAAACTCCAGCAGCAGCACTAATAGCCACACAGTTAAGGTGTAATTATTAGCGTCTCCAGAGAGTTGGTTGTATCTGAAGTACATTTTTAAGGGGTGAAACACTTTCCAGTGATCATGTCAGCAGTGAATGTTGCCAGGCGTGGCAATAGTGCATCACAGTGCATTAAATGCTCACGGATGGCACAGACAGTGCAACCTATTATTCACCATGAGGGAATGAAACTGGAAAACAACATAAAACTTACTGCTGCAAAAGCAGACACAATGGTTACAATAACAGTCCAGCAGGGGTAGCTGAGTATAGAAAAGCTCTTCATGCGCCCAGATGCATTAGGGGGAGCTCACAGTTGAAGCATCCCCAATAACAATCACTCAGCCAAAAGTCTCAATATAGAGTGAGTCATACACAACCGAAACTACCCGCAGGTAGAAACCAATAATAGAGCGTGTGTAGTTCATATATAATAAGAATATTTAACGTTTTTATTTGAATGTGTTCTCTTTCAAATCCAACAATTTAAGATATAAGTGGAAAGTTTTGTTCTTGCAGCTGCATTTATACCAATCCTACCCAAATGTTGCTTAACCATGTCTTGTCATATGCTATTTCAGGCCACTTTAAATATTATATTATAAGTTATATAAATATTACTGGGACCACTACAGCAAATTGCAGATGAACGTTTAACAGATGCAAAACAAGGGCAAATTGCACAAAACTTTATGGGCACGTTTACACTGAATTATCATTAGCGCAATATAGTTTGTGAATCGGACCTCGAGACAGACCAGATAGTGATGCGCATTTTATGATGCTGTCAGTGGCAGCAATATATTCTTTGTAAGTTCGCCCAAGTCTTGTTTGCAGCCGTCTAGCGTGGGCCGCACGTTGAATGCAAACTCAACTAATTACTTCCACCCAACCACTCCTCGCCTTAGCTCCAGCAAACCCTATCCCTAACAAACACAGCAACAATATGAGTTTTCTCTCCTGTGAATGCCAAGTACCCAGAGCTGAATGGAAGCATTTATTACCCTTTTTAATTATCAAATAGCAGGATGTCTGTGTGAATGCCATTTCTTTGAAAACAACTTCTCCCTTCAAGCAAAGCACAGAATAATTAAACCCAAAGAAAATGGATAGCGCCTCTAGAGGAGATGTTCACTCCACACGTATAATCTGGTGTTACTGTATTTGGCCAATAAGGTAATAATATGATGTGTAAAAGTAAACGAGTGAATATTTATTACTTCAGTTTGTTTTTTGCCATAGAGGATCACACTTCCCCTTGGGGAATGGATTAATGGCTTAAACAGGTAAACAAACTATCAGTCTCATTAGTGAGACATCAGTTTGGAAAAAAGTCTGACAAACAGCAGCAGTTGTGGAATACAAAACTCCAGCACCAGCAAACTTACTATTTCACCTCTGGGCTCTCAGTTTTGGCTGTTTTCCCAGCTGAACTGTTTACTCAAAAGGGACCTCTTCACCGACACCCACACTCAGTATTCCGACTCTCCCACACGGTCCCCTCTCTCTGCTCCGCTGCTGATTGGCAGCACTGCCCAGCCTCATGTTTAGGCTAATCTCACCTTTGACCACTTTTTTGTTGGCAGACTTTCTCAGGCAGAAAAGTTGACCCACACATGGGCAGAATTCTGTGCTGTGCTCAGCTCTGAGAATAGTAATTTTGTTATTGTAGTAGAAAGGTGGAGATAATAAAAACACTATTATCTTTCTATCTACCATTTGTTTTGCAGGTATTTGGGCATAATCAAAGTACTGGACTAATAGAAAGTTTGACCTTAATATGGCACTAGATGAAAAGTCAGGGAATCCTCAAAGTCATTCAGATTCATCCTCAGGGGACCATGAATGTCTGTACAAATTTTCATGGCAATCCGTCCAATAGTTGATAATGTTTTTTCGTGTGGTGATGGAATGACTGACTGACATACTGACTTTTTATAATTCTAAACTTTTGTCCTTTGTGCTTGATATTCAACTCCTAACCTCAGTACTGTTGAATTCATCTCACCTCTTTCCTCTCCTCTTGTGCCATCCAGGTGACTGGCACCATGGGCAGCATGAAGAGTGGCCTGCACCAGCATCTCGCAAGGCTGGATGAGATCTTAGCCACGCGGGGCGACTATGTGCAGTCTTTGCAGTTCATGCAGCAGATGGCTGACAACGTGATCAAACAGTTGCTGGGCCTGCCTGACTGGGAGGAGGCTAAAGTGGATCTGGCCTGCATTGCTGATCAAACAGCGAACATAGAGTACTACAGGTGAGGAACAGAAAAATACATGTGTCTGGCTTATACAGTGCAGTGTGCCCCAAAGCCCTGTTCACTCACAGGGCTGATGATGATAAACAGGAAGACAAAACCATCAAAAATGGAAACTATCCAGAGTTGGGAGGACAAAATTCAGGATCTGGGTTAAAATGTTGTTTACTGTTTCCATGAATATTCATCAATCAAGGTTATCATGCAGCCAAAATTCTGTGGGAGGCAAATATTTGCACATGCTTTTCTAAATGGCATACGGGAAGATGGATGCTGATTAAACCGGACCTATCACATTTTTATGATCATATAAATACTACAGAAAGTAGAATAGATGTATTTGCTTCCTTCAGATACAGGATATACTTAAAGCTGGGGTAGGCCATTTATTTCAGAAGCATTTGTGTTATATTTGTTGAAATTGTCTTTACATCGTGATAGCAATCAATAAATCAAATGCTGTGACACAAAAATGAAAACAATCTGGTATCTGTGGCAGTCGCAGGACTGCAATATGCACAGCTAAACATTTAATTTGGTCTGAATAAAATGATTGTTTGGCCTACCTACCTACCCGCACACTCTGCCCATGCACTCTTTGTGCATAACAATGTGTTTTTGGGGGGGGGGCTTTAGGGGGCTCCATGAAGGGAGGAAGTGGGATTTTTTTAGTTGGATACTTCCAAAATCTAGCTGTGTATCCGATGTTGCCTACCCCAGCTTTAAGTTTATAATATCATGTCTCTTTTGTGGCTGCCATCACTGAGCAATTTGCCAATTGAACATTCAGTTAAATAGATAATTCATGTGTAGGTAGTTACATTCTGCACATTATGACCTGAATATATCACAAGATATTTAGTGGATGGGATGAAAAAATGTGGCTGCATGTGTGTGTGTCATCCACTTTGGTGAATATGAAGTCCTTTGCAGACATGGTTCTGTGGGACGTTGTAAGATAGAAGAATCCTATTAAATCATTAGCAATCATTGCATCAACACTTACACTGCATGTACCCTAATCATAGACGACAATGGTCGTAACAACTACAGTATGCTAAGAAGTATGATCCTAGGTCTTGTCTCATTACTGTTAAACTCATAGTCTTATCGTCTTAGAGCAGGAACAACCCCATGGCCAATTTTTCAGTCCTTGTGGAGGCTGGTATGTCTGTGGAGGCTGCAGTAACAGACAGGCTGGTAGTATTGTATTGATCTGTAATGTGACTCTTCTGCTCAGCCGATAATTCAATACACCACATTGCTCTGCAATAATAGACTAAACAGACTGTCTATTAATGCAGAGCAAAGCCAGACACTATAAGCTGTTATTGGATTCATTATCACTGCCTCACCTCCCAATAAATATTTTGTGTGCAGTTGGACGCATGTGTATGTGCATCCTTTTGATTTGACTTGTCAAATGTTGTTGATTTGACTTGTCAAATGTTGTTGTCAAGAGTTGGCTGTTTACTCTTCAAGCTTTCTCGCAGTGTTTGTCACATTACTTTACTGAATCACAAAAATGGCAGAACACTGATAAAGACCAACATTAATTCCAGGAACTGGGCCACACCCGAAGCAAACAGACCCTTTCTGTTCTTATTTAGTCTTTAGTCTGACTCATTTTCTCTCCGTTTTTGATGTTGATAACATCAATACGTGTTTGAGTTTTTAGTTAGAAACACTCCAGCTTTGCAATGCTCAGGGGATGTGCACTCTAATCAGGTGTTTGATTCTCTAACATATTTTTTTCAATATGTTTGATATTTGCTCTTGTAGTTCTTAAGCCTATACCAAGGGTTTCTGTGCGTTTGCTGTCTTGGCACTTAATGAACTAGCTTTCACAAGTCACACTGATACTTCTGTATTGTCTTTTAAATGTCAATGACACACCTTTTTAAACTGGATATTTAAATTACTAGGATTTTATGTCTTCTGGACTACATTATACTATTTATTTTATTGTTTTATCTAACTGTATCAGGTTTTGCAGTATCTTTGTAACTTTGTTAAGAAAAGTCCTATACAAGTTATTATTTTTATTATGTCCATACAATGGATGACAGAGAGTGAAAAATATTCTTGAGGACAGATTATAGAGATTTAACAAGATTAAGGATCTGTTTCAATGACAGTACTCAGAGATTATTGATTGAGCACATGTAAATTGCACATAAAGAATCCAGGAATTTGGTCTTCAGTTTCTCTGGTGGGAGAAATGTTCTCCTTAGTATCCATACCCAACAGATCCTTCATCTCTATTAAGAGTTGCTGTCATTACATTATATTACAACTTTGGGGATTTAGACTTCCCTTAAGCCTAACCCCCCTTATGTGTGAACAGGAGGCTCACATTTGCAAAAGCATTGTCAGATAGGGGAAAAAACAAGATTATCACAGGAACTTCCCTCACAAAAGTGTAACATCTTTCTAAAAGAAGATATTTTGGTGGAAAAGATGCCGTTCTTCAACCTGACATTGGAGCCCAAAGTTGCAACATTTGCCCTCTGGAAGTTTGACTAGATTCCTCCCATATTTACATCGAGATAAAGGCATGTGTCTTATCTACTGCGCCATCACCACCTCACCACATTAGTTGTTACTGTCTCTCTTATAGACACAGACAAACTACTACTACTTACCTAGCTCTGTGTTCTATCCCAAGTATTCAGTCGACTCCATACAAACTTCAAATATACATACACGATAATGTCTGGTTGTAGATGTTTCATCCTGGTAAACCTGCCAATGACTCCGAAAATATCTACATCAAATGTATTCCGCAACTTACATAACCCAGTTATTGATATCAAAATATAAAATTAAGCATTTTAAAAAAATCTTTTCACTCAGTATTTTAATACTAAATTAACAAGTCAACCAAACAGCAAAGAAAATGATCGTCAAGGCACTCCATCAAGGACAGGCAACACTGTGGGAACACCATAATAACACCAGGATAGAGGTATACATGGAAACACGTACACATGCATAGCCCACTGCATGATATTAAATCTATTCAATCTCTTTGGGTTTACATTTTTTTTGTCTTTCATTAAAGAAACAGTGAAGTTAAAATTTAAAAGAAGAAATGGAAAGTAGAGTGTGATCTTATGGCTTCCTTAATAAGAGCCCCTTGGTGAGTTTGGCCGTGGGCCTGCGGTTCCCCTTGCCCCAGACACAATTTCTTGAGGACATGTACTTTTCTATTATACATAAATGTAAACCCCCATCCCTATGTTTCTTTATGCTGTACTCAGTTTGACTCTAACTGAATTAAGATAACACAGACAAACACGGTGGCAGTGTCACCCGAGAGCCTCCATGTGCATGTTGATGTCTCAGCTTCTTGTACTGTACACTGCCAAGAGGGGAAAAGATGAAACGAGGGATACATAGCAAGGAGGTGGTGGCAAGGGAGAGAAAAGGGGCCCGAAAGGGAAAGAGACAGAGAGGACAGAGATTAAAGAGAGTGCAAAAGAGACGAGAAGGAAAAAAGAGAGAGATGGAGAAACAGATGGGATGGGAAATAAAATAAATAATTAAAAAGAAGGGACAACTTTACAAAGTGAGTATGATGTTGGAGTGATGAGTGCAGGAGTTATGATGAGAGTAAAATGAACACTGACTGAGAGAATAAGACAAAAAATTAGGTGAAATAAATTCCTAGATCAGAGTGAAAAAGTGATGTTCTGCCACTCCCTCCAGTTGCACAGCATATATAACATTTAGCCGTATGGATTGAGTTCATTCATAATTAACCATCTGGACAGGCTCTCTATGTCCGGTCACAGTCTGACCACTGCTCACATAACAGATGGATACACTGAGGAGGGCATTACTGGACAGGTGCATACCCTCAAGCATCAACACACACACACGCACACCTCAGATGACAGCTATTGCATGTGTCTGTTGAAAATAAATGGGATCCAATCCCCTAGTATTCAGGTTTCTAGCTCCAACATGTGATTTAAAATTCTGGTTATAACAATATGGGTTTCTTCTGTGAGTTATGATAACATTGTACTCAGGACAGTACAGTAAGTGAAACCTAATTCCCCTTGTTGCGGTGCCTGTTAAGATTTTTTATTCTCGCACAGCACACATGCAGCAGCACATATGCCCTTTACAATGATAACGACTTCGAACTAACTGCACTAATACTCGATTCCTTATTGATTATAATGTGAATTTTTTGTATTAGTATTATTGTATTATTTTGAATACTTGCACATTTTTCAACTCATTACTTTTTCTTTATTTATATTTCTATATTTATGTTTATGAGTTGAGCACCAATATATACCAAGGCAAATTCCTCATATGTGAAAATGTACCTGGCAATAAGCGTGATTCTGATAGATGAAAGATAACCACTTGAAATTCTTATTACATTTTTAAACAATGGGTCTTTGATTTCAAACAGAAGTAGACAAAAGGAGCCTTCTCATTTCTAGTCAGCAATCATCAGTTTTGGTTGCAGAAACAACAGCTATCACTAGCATATTTTATTAGCCATAGCTAGCTGTTGTTTACTAAGCTAAACGATGCTCTATGAGTTTTTGAAAACACTGTCTCTGGCTGATTTTTTTAATGTTTCCAGATGACTCCTTTAAGTTTGAGAACCATGTCAAATTGGTCTTAACTATGCATGGTGGCTACATACATATATATATATATATATATATATAATATATAAAAGCTTGAGGCCAAAGCTACTTGATCTAGGCAACAGCATCCTCAGAAGTTAATGATCCATGTTGAAGATATGGCAATAAGGAGCAGCTTTGTTCTCGTAATGTGGAGTAGCTAGTTAACCTTAGTAGAGTAACACCGTATTATAAACGAAAATATAATTTTAATGCTATAGAATTTCAATCAAAATGAAAGAGATTCATGCTTTATAGTTGGTATAGTCCACTAATGTGATTTTACAAGGGAAGAAGATTTGAGGATGAGAAACATACTTAACACTGTCTCAGGTTTTCGCTATTGACTAGAAACTTCCCCAAACCAGATAAAGAGCAGGTTGGAGCGTACCCTGCAGGTGATGATATGCTCCTTGGCTTCAAGTAATCTTAGGTTACTATTCTATGTAGTTGGCCTTAGCTAGTTAGTGGAACAAGCTAACATTTACAGCTTTTGTTAGAGCAGATAAACACACAGTTTAATCCATTTCTTATGCTTTTGGACTCATTGTTTTTGGTTTTGTAAAGGTGATAAAAAAGACAACATCCTTGTGTTTGTTTGGCCTGTCATCTTTCCAGGTCTCTATGGTAGAGAGGAGGCATTTATTGGGTGACATCTACAGTATGATTATTACTGATAGGAATGATGGCAACAGCTGAAAAGCTCAATAAAACCCATGTTAGATGCAATCAGAATTTCCCTTTAACAAAACTGCTCTGACTTTACCAAAACAGACATTCACACAGCAGTTTAATTTCTGTCTCTGTCTATCGCTGCAGGTGGCTCTCCTACCTGCTGCTCCTCATCGTGGACCTGATCATCTGCCTGCTGGCCTGTCTGGGGCTGGCCAAGCAGTCTCGCTGGCTGCTCACCACGTGAGTTTAAAACCTATTTACAGAGAAGAGAGCTTTTTTTGTTTACTAAGAAAAGAGGCAATCTGTTCCAAATTCCATTTTTATGTTTTATGTGTGATTTTCGTTTTCTGCACAATAGAAGGGAAAGGAAGAGAGTGAAGACGCAGGGGCAGATGAAGAAAAATCACAACTAACTGAGAGGCAACAAGGACGCAAAAATACATTAATTTTGTTTTTGTCACATTAGTGCTGCAGCAGTTGCTACAGTTTCTATTTTGTCCAGCTATTACAACATGTGCATTTTATAATAAAATGCTCACTTCTCTAAATGAAAGACTAGATTAAACCTTGTTCATTCTCATTGCTAAATCTAGAAAACTATATCCAAGAGCAAATAAAATAAATAAAATGCAAAAGTGCAAAATAATTAAACATTTTAACATAGAAGGAGATGAATTACTATGAGTAGGTGTAGACAGAGGGAGCTGGCGGCAGGTGTTACCTCTCTTTCTCATGGGAAACTGCCATTCAATGAGACAGCTAAGTTTTTGCCTCATGTCCTTGTACAAACACTGCTCTGCTCGCCCTGTTGTATTTCAACATTTGCCTTTTAGCACTGCCAGCGGTAGGTTGAACTTGCTCAGAGTGTTGCCGTCTCACTAGCTTTGCTCTACAAATTGGACTGGAGAGCGGAGGAGAGATGGGAGAGAAGCCATTTGATGTTATCCACAATATAACTTCCTGAAGCTTGTTATTCCAGTTTAACACTTGACCTGCTTTAAACAGCTTCACACGAGAATTACACTTGATAAAAGACAAAACACGCTGTATGTGCGCTGTATTTTTAGGTCAATACTAAAGGTAATGATTTTACCTTTTATGAGTGACAAGAAAAAAATATAAATAAAGACATAATAGCACCTGCAGATTATATTAAAACATAACCAAACATAAGAAAAATTATAAATGTCACATTGTCTTCTAGATAAGAAGCAATAATAGAATACATACAGGTGCTGGTCATATAATTAGAATATCATCAAAAAGTTGATTTATTTCAGTAATTCCATTCAAAAAGTGAAACTTGTATAATGTCTACATTCATTCCACACAGACTGATATATTTCAAGTGTTCATTCCTTTTAATTTTTATGATTATAACTGACAACTAATGAAAACCCCAAAATCAGTATCTCAGAAAATTAGAATATTGTGAAAAGGTTCAATATTGAAGACACCTGGTGCCACACTCTAATCAGCTAATTAAAAACTAATCAAAACACCTGCAAAGGCCTTTAAATGGTCTCTCAGTCTAGTTCTGTAGGCTACACAATCATGGGGAAGACTGCTGACTTGACAGCTGTCCAAAAGACGACCATTGACACCTTGCAAAAGGAGGGCAAGACACAAAAGGTCATTGCTAAAGAGGCTGGCTGTTCACAGAGGTCTGTGTCCAAGCACATTAATAGAGAGGTGAAGGGAAGGAAAAGATGTGGTAGAAAAAAGTGGACAAGCAATAGGGATAACCGCACCCTGGAGAGGATTGTGAAACAAAACCTATTCAAAAATGTGGGGGAGATTCACAAAGAGTGGACTGCAGCTGGAGGCTTCAGGAACCACCACGCACAGACGTATGCAAGACATGGGTTCCAGCTGTCACATTCCTTGTGTCAAGCCACTCTCGAACAAGAGCGTCAGAAGCGTCTTGCCCGGGCTAAAGACAAAAAGGACTGGACTGCTGCTGAGTGGTCCAAAGTTATGTTCTCTGATGAAAGTAAATTTTGCATTTCCTTTGGAAATCAAGGTCCCAGAGTCTGGAGGAAGAGAGGAGAGGCACAGAATCCACGTTGCTTGAAGTCCAGTGTAAAGATTCCACAGTCAGTGATGGTTTGGGGTGCCATGTCATCTGCTGGTGTTGGTCCACTGTGTTTTCTGAGGTCCAAGGTCAACGCAGCCATCTACCAGGAAGTTTTAGAGCACTTCATGCTTTCTGCTGCAGATTTCATTTTCCAACAGGACTTGGCACCTGCACACAGTGCCAAAGCTACCAGGACCTGGTTTAAGGACCATGTTATCCCTGTTCTTAATTGGCCAGCAAGCTCCCCTGACCTTAACCCTATAGAAAATCTACGGGGTATTGTGAAGCGGAAGATGCAATATGCCAGACCCAACAATGCAGAAGAGCTGAAGGCTACTATCAGAGCAACCTGGGCTCTCATAACACCTGAGCAGTGCCACAGACTGATGGACTCCATGCCACGCCGCATTGCTGCAGTAATTCAGGCAAAAGGAGCCCCAACTAAGTATTGAGTGCTGTACATGCTCATACTTTTCATGTTCATACTTTTCAGTTGGCCAACATTTCTAAAAATCCTTTTTTTGTATTGGTCTAAAGTAATATTCTAATTTTTGGAGATACTGAATTTGGGATTTTCATTAGTTTTCAGTTTTAATCATCACAATTAAATGAAATAAACATTTGAAATATATCAGTCTGTGTGTAATGAATGAATATAATATCCAAGTTTCACATTTTGAATGGAATTACTGAAATAAATCAACTTTATGATGATATTCTAATTATATGACCAGCACCTGTATTTTGTTTTTTGTTTTTTTTTTGGCCAGAAGGAGGCAGGAAGTGCTGACATAAATTTCAATGAAAACATGATGTTTGTGTGACAGATTTATGGCATAAAAACACACTCACACATCAAAATACATTTTACACAGAAAGATGATATTGCAGGCGTTTATACATACTGCACGGTATGTACAGTGTATATTCATATGCAGTGCTTTAATTTAATGTCCTCACAGTATCTGTGTGATTTTTTTCCAAGTGTAAAGGAGCTTTCACAGGGCATGAAATCCACCCAGGCCCCCATTCATCCATCCGAGCGTCACTCTGTCTCTCTCAATCAGTCAGTTCAGAGTGTGAGCTGCACTAAACTTGCCCTACTAACCACAAACCCACCCCCACTTCAGCTTCCCCACCCCTGTGCACAAACACGATGAGTCAGTGTCAAGAGTGTCTGCCCTCCCAAGGCATGCTCTCTTCCAGTAGAATGGAAATGGTTGGAGGCTTTCGAGAGAAGATTAGCCTCTTGGCGCTTACCGACTTTTCCTGGTGCTTTAACTGGCTGGCACGGTGTTAGCCTGGCACATAGAAACAGCTTAGACAAGAACATACGCCCACATGTGAGAGAGGGAGAAACATCCATAGACCTCACTGTCAGCAGATTTCTTTTAGGTCTGTTTTTGGTGGGCATGTTGCTGCTGAATTTTTTCAATTGTATTTTTTTTTATGCTTAAACAAATTCTGATGCACCTCCACTGTATTGGGGTGGTGGCGGAAATCTCAGAAATTGACATCTCAAAAGCTGAGTATGTAACAGAGAATCTGTTGAACTGAACCTTAAAATGTCACAATAAAAACACAGCAGAAGCCCATTTCAAAATGGAAGCTGAGGTCAGCAACTAGTTTTCCACCTGTGCTGATCAAATATCTGCTTTTAATTTATTGTAATTTAGTATTGTAATTTATGCAAGGAGGTTATTTTAGTATGAAACCAGGTTAATGACCTGATAAAGATAAAAGTCAAGAAGACTACTAGTCTACACAGAATCACACCGAGGAACATATCTGCCAAATGCTCATTCAACAAATTTAATTTGTCTTCCTACATGACATGGCATGATCAAAACTTTTCTATGTTCATGTAATTGTGGACTTGGTTAAATATTGAAAAAGTCAACTGTGACTTGAAGCTTTACTTTATTAACATTCAACCGATCCTTCTATACCCTTAAGCAAAGTATGTTGGTTGCCTAAACTGTATTACACGAGACACAAAATGCAAAAAGTCTTTCATGCAATTATATGCCCATCATCCAACCCAGAATTTCCCCTACAGTTTTACATGGTGCAAAAACAAAGCACTTCTTAGTTCCCAATGAATATAATCCAATCAACAATTATGATGCCCTAAAAATTAATATATAAACTTGATTTCTATGGGACAGGGTTGACCCAGGTTTTTGAGAGCCATTTCTGCTGTCACAGTGTGAAATCCTTAACATTGTGTGTTTAATTTACCCATTGCCACTGGGGAGATTCCGGAAGAATTCTGTAAAGATAATACCAGCACACTGTCAGATAAGCATATTTATGGCATGTAACATAAAAAATTGTTAATTTGTTCAAAATTAAACATGACACTTGATTAAACTTCATTACAATTACATGCTTTGAATCCTGTCTCGACACTACCTTTTCATTTCAAAATTGTCCCGTTTAACCTAGACCCATGTAATTATGGTGTACCACAGGGATGTGTATTTGGGCCTTTGTAATTCTGTGTGTGTATATGTGCATATATATATATTATATGTGTGTGTGTATGTATGTATATGTGTGTGTGTGTGTGTGTGTGTATATATATATATATATATATTATATGTGTGTATGTATGTATGTATGTATGTATGTATGTATGTGTATATATATATATTTTCAACATAGGATATTAAGTGTATAATCCATATTAATGGTGATGACCCAGTTTCTTTAATATTCATTACATCAGCAGAAGCAGTAGGGCCACAGTCCAAGAGCTGAAAACCCAGATGAAAGAACATAATAGGCAGATTTATATAAAACCTCAGCTCTTCAAACTTTAAAGAGATTGCACAGCACTCTGGAGTGAAGTACAATTTCTTCTGTACATACAATCAATATATGGTCAACACACAAAACACTAATTTACTTAGTAAAGTCCATGTTTCCAGTGTTATCTTGATAGCTGAGACATTCTGCAAGTCTCAATCTGTGAGAAAGTTGTTTGCTCAAGACACATAAAAAACAATATAATGAGATGCATTCTAAGTTAGTCTCTAAGTTGGCAATCACAAAGCAGAAGCCAAATTTAGAACTTGAGAGAATGATGTGATTATTATCACAAGCTAATTGGTGTTGGCAGTGTGTTCCCATGCCTCCTGCATCACTTTCATTTTGGTTTTAATTGACACATACAGTTTGTAGTTTGTATAATAGTGCAAGCCATCACTTTCCATATCCGTTGTACAGATTGAATATACAGTAACAGCTGTTTACAGTAAAGTATTAAATTTTTGTCAGTTAATGAAAAAATCCATTTCCCACACTGATTTAACTCAGAGTGACTTGACATCACCCTTGGTGAGTGCATTTACTTGCATCATCTGCCCTGCTCATCGGCCTCTATGACTTTTTCACTTGATGTGCTTTGCGTCAGGTTTGCACACGATTTTGTGCTATACTATGTAGCTTATTGAATCCCCTTTGCCCACCAGAGCACAAAACTGAATACAGTCTCGCTTGGTTTGGATGTGACCTACAGGCACTGAGGAGGCAATCAGAGAGCATTTCTTTCATGTGCCCTGTCACCCAGTGTCATAGTTAAAGAAGCTCTCGCAGTCCGGTATCACACACCAAACAACAACAAATTGTAAAATAAGCATTGTCTGGCAGACACATAGGCCAGTGGTTCCCAACGTTTTTGGCTTATGACCTTTTATAACAAACTAATGTGTGATTGTGCCCCTCATCACAGCCTAAGCTAAGCAAGTGGTAAACACACAATTAGTAAAAACAATACAGACACATTCAGGGTGCTTGTGTATTGTTCTCAGAAAAGATACTGAGATACTTTCCATGTAACTATGCAAGTACATGCAGACATTACCCTGTTAAACCACTAATACATTCGAACCACTTTTGCATCTGTTCTGCTTTTCAATTTTAAATCAAGATGAGGACTTTGTGAAGCCATGCCCTTATTCCTATCTGTTTCCTAGTTAAGTGTCGGGGCTTGTGAGGGCTCTGTATCTGAGAGAAGGATGGTGATAGACTACAAGAGTGAAAAACTGATTTAAAAAATGAGGCAGAAGCAGAGAAAATATAAGGGAGAGAGTGTGAGGGAATAGAGAGAGCAAAGAACTGTAAAAAAAGATAAAGTAAGAATGATTAAGGACATGTGGTGGCTTGTAAGTTCAATGTTGGAAGCCTAGTATCTTCTCTGCACATTGGGAATTTGATTAGCCAGGGAGCTGGAGAGTGTTGAAAGACAGACAGGACATGCATACCCAAAAAATATTTAAGCCCTGGTAACATGTTGTAAGGGGAATACCGTGATTGTGCTTTTGTGGGCAAATTAACAGGAGCTTATTGGATTTTCAGGATATTATTTCACCTAACATAAGCAGATCTATGAAAGGACCAGTGTTCATCTTTTAATGGGTATTGATCTTTTTCTAACATATTGTACACACAAAGACAGACACATCACTGCTCCCCTGCATGTAGAAATGTTCACCCTTATCTTCCCATCTCATTCCCTTTGTTGTCACATGTCTCTGATGTCACTTTCTGATACTATGAGATCATTAAGCAGGGGGCCCACTGTAAACCAAAACCACATTTTTTAGTCCTCATGGGTGCAGGAAGCAGCCATCCACCCAGGGGGCTGTAATCGAAAGTAGGCCAGCGGAGCGTTTATTCTCTGATCACCGCTCCTCGATTCATAAAGCCACGACGCTGCAGCTGTATGTTAAGGCTGCAGAATCAACTCCCACAGAAATGAACATGACCTCTGATTTTTTATGCTGATGACAGGCCAATGAGATCACCACTCCTGTCTCTCGGGGCTCACACTGTTTCCTTTCAATAGCAGAGGCTGTTATGAAAAGAACTCCATTTGCGTCACTGTACTCCCTGTAGGATGCTGATAACTATATTAACAAAATTACACTTTTTTGCTTTAGTTTTGAGGTTGTCCTCACATTTGTCATCTATATATCTATATATCCAGAGAGGTTTTGTCCTACATCTTAAACTATGTCATTTCTTCCTCATGTCTTATGAAAATATCAACTTAAAGCAGCTGTAATAAATGCTTTTCTTATAAAATTCCTTGTTGATGAACCCCCAGAGAAATATCACCCAACTCTGCTCTACGGAGGTTTGTAGTGTACTGTACTGTAATGTACCGTTTTGGTTCACTCACCAAGTATCTTTTTCGGGAGGAGCAGGTGGCTTTTTTCAGCAAAAAAGCTTAAAAAGAAGAACATACCCATCACAAAACACCAGGCTGACAAAGTTAGTGCCTAGCTCGTGAACATAGTGGAGCATTTAGCAGCTAAAATGGCAGATATTTTATATTGGTGTAGAGGAAATATTACATTCATTAGATTGACACAAACAAATCACCAAATCAAATGAATGCTAATGTTGTTGCGTATATGCAAATACTGTAAGCATCTGTTTGATGAAGTTCACCTTATCAACTTGTGATGAAATGTCAGTGTTAATAATCTTTCGGCTGCCACTTTAATGGGCCCCTGAGGTGCTACTGCACGGTCCTGACTCAAACCAGCGACCTCGGGTGCGGGAGGCAGACACGCTGACGAGGAAGCTGAAACCCACAGGCATAGCGTCAGTCGCCAGTGTCTGGGAGTAAGGTTTACTCACTGCACATCCTCGCTGGTTTCCGTTACACCACCAAATATTGCAGGTTTAAATGACAAACCCTAGATATGTAATTTAAGACAGAAATAGTCTCCAACTTATAATCAGTTCAAATTATTGGAAGATTACTGCAAAGTGGGACAAGTGATGTAAATCATTAATTATTGTGTTTCAATTAATGATTTACTTTATTTGGATAAATGGCGAGCTTTACCACATCCTGGCTGCTAAGGCTTCAGTTAAACTGCATTTGATTCAGTGATTATTGTACTGAATTGCACAGTGACCTTGCTGTTGCTCTGTGTCCCTGCAGGATGATGGTGTTTGGAGTGCTTACGCTGGTCCTGAGCTGGAGTTCTCTGGGAGCTGACCTGGCCACTGCTGTGGTAAGCTGCTTCGCTTTCTCAGCCCTGACTGACTGGCTTACCCCAATATGAAACTTGCATAAACTGCTCTGCAGTCATTTCTTGTCGTGCCAGACAGTGATGATAAATAGCTTTATTTACACGCACACTGCACTTGAAAAATGTCTTTCAATGTGTACGGGTAAGGGAGACGAGACGATTGTACATACATGAGCATATGTGTATATATCTGTATGTGAATGAATACATTTTAAAAATCTGCAGTGTGCTATTACAAAAAGGATGGGAAACGATTGTCAGAGCAATCACATCACAATTTGTTTTTGTTAACATAGGATGCAGCTGCAATTTGTTGCATTTGCATCAAGACTTTTCATCCAAAGGTATTGCATGTATTAGTTGGATAGCTTCTAATCAAGGCACTTTCTAGTCTCTCTTACCTAAGTTTAAATTATTCTCAGAAAAATGTGTGTTAGCTAGAAAGAGCCCTTACAGTGATGCTGTGTAATCTAAAAAGGCTTTAAAACATTCTCACTGCCCAGTCTCAAATTCCTCTGATCTTGGTTTGTCTGTCTGTCACCTCATATGCTTTTGATCTCTCCTGTCAGACAGCACAATGCTAAAAATAGACTGACAAAAGAGCAAAATCCCAAACACACACCATGTCAGCATCATTATACAAACCTGAATAACTTAATTAAAAGTCAAGGATTATGACAGCAATAATCCAATTGCAGCTTTTCAAGCCTATCATGCTGAATAGGTGAATCATTTCAGTGCTTTGCTCTATTATGGTCACAGCCAAAAAAGATTTAATTCCACACAAATGTTTGAATGACCTAGAGGGTAAGAATTAGAGTGATATGCGAAAATAGAGAGATACATTTGAAAGGATGAATATCAAATGGATGAGTGCTGGTGTTTGACTCACCTGCCTGAGGCATGTGTGCTATTTTTTCTCAGGTCTGTTGTTGGAGGTTGTGTTTTGACTTGGGGCTGCAGGATTGTTAACATGTGTGAATTTAAGTTGGCGATAATGAGCACCGGGTGGAAAGCAGACGGAGGTGTGATCCGTAACAACACATTAGTCTCTGGTTTCATCTTCCTTTTTCATCTACCAGTTACATGTATCCTTTAGAACTTGATCGATGGTTGAAATCCCTAGTGGATTCCTTGTGATACCAATGCCATGACACACAGGAAAACCAAGACTTCAAAAAACCCAGAAAACATGCAATGTTCAATATGCTGCACAATAGGGAACTTATCAACAAACAACAGACAGATAATTCACAGTTTAATTCGCATGCTACACTATGATATACAGGATGTTGCGTGCAAGTGGAAATGTAGGTGTAAGCAGGGTACTGCGGGGTCTTAAAAGTATTTAAAAAGTCGTAAATTTCATATTCCTTAAAAGTATTAAATTTCATTTACAAGTACATTTCGTTTACCAAGGTCTTAAATTTTTTCTTGCCCTTTCGTAGGATTAAATTAATGCCGTAACTTCATAAATAAATACTTTGTATGTGTGTGAGATTTCATAATATATTCCATTTGGTGTGACTCTGATGTTATAACGCAGTATAGTTAACGTTCCTGTTTACGTCTGTGTTTAGCTTTACGCTCCGGACTGTGGAGTTTTCACGGTGCAAGAGCTCTGGGTATCTGGTATTTATCAAGCTTCTCAAAGTGCCATTTTAGTCTTAAGTGCTGAGAATTCATGAAATTTACTCCTGCTTTTAAACTTAAGAATAAAAGGAAGTTATCAAATTTCTTAAAGCTAAGAATTACTCTTACTCTCCCAGTTATTTAAGACAGCTCCAGAGGTCTCACAAGTGGTTAGGAGCTACCAGTAGGGGCTTGTGATGGCACTGTGGAGACAGAGACATGCGCAAATATTTCAGGAGAGGAAGAATTTCGGAATTATTTGACGACACGCAGTTAATAAGATGGGGTTGGACAGCGCAGGCATAAACTTTGTCAGTGAGTTGGCGAGGGACGTCATCTCACCACTGACTTTACGCAGTAATGTGTTTTCAGTTAAATTGAAGGTGGTGATGACGCTTCGTTTATTTGCCACAGGAGAAATGCAGAAATGCTGATGATTTTGGCCGTCACAACCATCAATAATATTCATGGAAACAACTGTGGCACTTAGTCTGCAGCTCCACACATCCCCCCCCCCTGTAATCACAAAGTGACGTCCTAGATTAATTTTATCTTATCAAAGTACAAACACACCACAAAAAGCTATAGTGTGTTAAATATGAATGTATTATAATAAAATATTTTATTAAATTCACATAACTCACGTAATTTTCTCAGGCTTAAAATTCATACAGATTTTCCATTATCCAGCCGTGAAGTTGGTATTAAATTTCATCCTAGGTGGTATTAAAAAGGTCTTTAGAAGTCTTAAATTTAATTTTGAGAATCCCGGGGTACCCTGGTAAGGATCATGTTATACAAAACGCAATGGGATCAGCTAAATCAAAAAAGGTTCCTTTTCTGGGGAACATGACCTGCCAGGCAGCAACCAATGCATTTCATGGTCCTTTAGATTTAGGTCACCATAACTATAACGATCCATCATTCAAGTGTTGGTCAGGGGGAAACTGTGACCTACCTAGCTTTACAAAAAATAGTCAGGGGTTTATCAAAGACCGTAAATATCCGTATCAAATTTTCTCGCAATCTGGCCCATAGTTGTCAAGATTTTTACTTTAGACCAAAGTTAGTGGCTTTAAAATCCCTCTTCAACTCCCCCTTTGCTCTGTATTTCCATTTGATGAAGCACCTGGCTTTATAGAAATTGCCTTAAAGTCAAAGAAATCATTCTTACAATTTGTCCTCTCAATGTGTGTTCTAATATCATGGTATTTATGTCCGCCTGTTATGTAACCTGTCTGTTACGTGGTGTCTGGCTGAGGCTGACCCTGACTGGACTGTGTGGTTGACGTCCACTGGGCTTTTTCTTAGCTTGAGAGCAAACATCACCACCGCTTAAAAAAGGTCTGATAATTGCTCAGGCAGGGATACAAATGGCCACAAGCAAAGCAATGACATGAACAATCTGCACTGGCCTCCTTCAAACATAATTTCTGTGTGTGAATAAATGTGTGTGTTCCCATGTATGTGTGACCTCTCAGTTATGTGTTAATGCAGGTGGTACAGGCTTGTGCATGCGTGTTCTTTTGTGTATGTGGGGATTTTTCTGCACTTGGGCAAAAAGTTGCCATACAGGAGTGCGTGTAACCTGCTTACGTGAAGGTTAAACAGACACTGCATGTGTGTGTGCGTGTGGATGTACTACTCCATGACTCAGTCTAGTCTGCATTGCTCTGAATAGCAAAATACACAATTCTAGCCATTAATGATTATACTAAAACATAAAAGTTTGGGTGATGTCTTCAAAATTGCTTTTTTTGTCTAACTTCTAAAACCCAAAGATAAACCATTTTACATTTATATAAAGCAGAGAAAAGCAGCAAATCATCACATTTGAGAAGCTGGAACCAGTGAATTTTTGGCATTTTTGCTCGATAAATTACTTAAATGCTTAAGCCATTATGATAATTACAGTTAATTTTCTTCCAACTGAATAATTGAATAATGGACTCAGTCAGACCTAGTACTGTGTAAGACAACATAAATCTGTTCTCAATCATTGTGAAAGATTTCGCTTTAGTTCAAGCTCAGATTTCTTATGACTTTCCTGTTTTTAGCGGTTTAACTCTTGACATGATATATAATATACACACCAGTCATCCATTTTCTTTTTCATTTAGTCATTTTTTTAGGTCTTTCAGCAGCTACAGACTTTAGCAAACACTGGCCAGGTCATCATTCCATAGCAGAGCTGAAATAAATCCACATTCACATATGTGCAACTCTCCAAGTTTGCTGGCTTCAATGGTTCTGGACTGTTGAGGGGAACTGGATCACCTGTGGTGAACCTGTGTGTAAGCGGGGAGAACATGTCAGCAGTGGCGGCCACTTGGCAATCACGGAGCCCTCACATACTACCAACATCGGACAGTGTCTGAAAATCCCAGAAATGTTTCCTTCACACTTACCGACCTCCTTTGAACTTGTGCTAATGTGTTTGCCACTGCAGCCAGGCTGCTGTGGTCCACTTTATATGAGAATGAGTTTTGTACTGTGCTCTAATGATGTCAGACAACCACCACATAGAGGAACAACAGACCTGCATGCCAGTGTGGTGTGTTAGTGTGTAGACATTGTATTTGTTTGTCTTTCTGAGGATATTTGTGTGTGGCTACAGTCTGTGTTTAAAGGTGTGCATGTCAGATATTTTTGTGCTTGACTGACTACGGACGTTTTTTGTCTGCATGAGAATTGTGTGTGTCTGTGTGTGTGTATGTGTGTTTGTGTAGGCTACAGTTAGATTAGTGCCTTAGTACTCAATTAATTAATGCATAATAAATGCAACCCTTCACAGAACTCTTAATTACAGACAGTGGGTAGTCAGTACTCTCTCAGAGAATCACTGTTTTCCCTTTAGGAATTGTAACAAGTTGCTCCTGAATTGCAGAGCTCCTTGTGTCCCTTGTTTCTAGCAAACTAGCTCGGGTGTGCTGAGGAACTCAGCTTGCTTTATTTCATCTGTGCATGGGGCTCATTAGCGTACACCCCAGAGGAGGTTAAGCTACATGCAGTGTTTGTCTTGAGCCCGGGGGACATTTAACATTCAGACAGCACAGTTCAGACGAGACCACCACTCCTCACTTCTGTTATTTTGCCAAGGCAGGTTTCTTGTTAGCACTGTGAGGTGGAGTAAAAGTGGTTGTGAGTGACAGAATTGAAAAGTATTTCTGTCTAGACATGTTAAAAAGGATAATAAAAGAAGCCTGTCCTCATTATTTTCCTTTCTGTGTCAAAATGTGATGAGCTGATCATTATTATTCATCTTTGTCAAAAAGACTTTCTAAGTGTTAATGAACTATTAATGTCAGGTACTTTGGATTTGGCATTCTGATTCATTCCTTCTCTCACTGGTTCTTTATGAATTTTTTTAACATCCTTATTTTAACAACCATTACATCTTTTCAGCTGTGTCTTTGTTTTCTGTTTACTGCTTTTACATGTCTCCTGTTTTATTTCAGGGCACAAGTGATTTCTGTGTGTCCCCTGACAAGTACATCATGAGCCAAACAAAGGGTATCATCGGTGCTGGTGAGTTTCAGTGGGCATAATATGAATAATGTTGCAATAATGGAGCTGTAATCATCCATGACACTAATTGAGCTTTAGCTCAAGGTTCACTGTGTAATATTTCTGAGGATCTATCGACAGAAATGCAATGTAGGATCCATAACTATGTTTTCAGTGGTGTAATAAACCATTATGTTTTTATTACCTTAGAATGAGCCATTTATATCTACATAATCACGGGTACCCCCTTCCATCGTCGCAATGTTACATCGTCATGTTTCTACAGTAGCTGAAAATGGACAAACGGTGCTACAGAGTGCGTTTCATCTCTACTTTGTTCTTGTTCTACTTCTGGTAGAATTCAGGCAGTGCAGACACTCATCACTATGTAGAATACGTTCATTAGAAGAAGAAGTAGTAATAATATACAGCAGGGGTCTGCAAGTAAGTTTCGCATCGGAGCAATATTTTCAACCAGTAGATGGTGGTTGAACTGTATGAACATGTTATTTGGTTAGCTGAGTTGGTAAAGTGCAGGACTCACAACCGAAGGGTTCAGTGTTTGATCCCACCTCAAGATAACTTTTTTTACTCTCTTCAACAAATGAATTCTACAGCGAATGTTTCTCAGATCACGGCATGCACTGTTTTTGTTTCGGTGTTTGATCCTCATCCATCAGCCACTAAATCTTACACATTGAACCTTTAAGTATAAAATGTTTATGGCTGGAAATGCATTTAATGAGCTTCTTCTGCCTGTGTGTGTTTTTCAGATATTGTTCATTACTACCTTTACTGCAACCAGACTCTCTCCAACCCTTTCCAGCAGGTAGGAAACAGGATGCTTTTCTGAGCTCTGGCTGAATGTTGACTGATATGACCTAGCATTTTTGGTGCTTTTCAGGTCATAAGACATGTGGGGGTTAGAACAGGGATTCATTTGTTAAAAAAATTATCATTTTGTAGACATCTATCAGCAGGGCTGTAGCTGCCACTGAGGACACTGTGGTCATGTGTTTGTTATTATCTGAGAATTTTGGGGAAGTTAGCAGTATACAATTAAAAACTTCAGTCAGTATTTTACAGGCTGACTGCAGTATGTTTGGACTCAGTGTACTTAAATTTGAGTTCTTTTAGTCCAACAAAATAAACTAAACAAAGGACTAGGGATGGGGATTGGTATCTGAGTCTAAACAATACCTTACTTACTTTGGGGAATATACACATTGTTTGACCCCTTTGTTTTCCATAAACAAAAATAAATCAAAATCATCCATATTTCAGTGTTATATGATTGCCTAATTAAAATGTCTGTCTGATTTACATCCTAACGTCACCTCAAAGCACTGTCTCCCAGGCTTTCGCCATTATTTTTCTCTCTTTCTCCTGGATTTCTTCATTCTTTGGCATATAACAAGCAAACAAGCCAAAACATACCAAAATGTTACAATGCTGCTAAGACAAAGACTGTAAAATTGCAGATTAGATCAAGCAATTTGGTGAATCTTTTCCCTCTTCTAAGGTTCTTTGAGGTTCATCTTCAGAGAAGCAGAGACTGTGGGTCACATCTCTGACTTCACTGTTGACCTCGGTCAGTCGTAAAGTCAATTTCTGCGAGTTCAGGCCCAGCGGAGCTCAGATCTTATTATCTGACTCTCGTAGACATGCCCTGAGGATAACAAGAGCAGAGCAACAGAGGGCAGACAGCCATCACCCCGCTTGGTAAACAAAGTCAGCACTCTTTTTCTCTGTCACACAGATACCCAACAGGTGCAAAGTTCACAAGCAAGCTGGCAGATACAGGAATTCACACTGATTGGCAAACATGCAAGTTCTCCCTCTCTTTCTCTCTCATGTCTCTCTCTCTCACACTCTCTCATGTATTCTCAACCTGAACCGCAGCACTGCCCTGTCGTTCTACCCTCTGTGACCTTGTATTTAGTTGTTCTGGGCCTCATTCCTGCATCAATTCTGCTTCTTTCCACAGCTTTTTCTATTCTTATCATCGTCATCTTTTCTCCTTTTCTAACTGTCCTCCTCTATCCACTTTCTTTGTCCTATTCTTTTTTACTTTACTTGGCTCAGAACAAGCTCACCCAAGCTAAAATAAAAAGGCAAATCTGATCAGGACATTGGATTGTGCAGCGGAGAGCAGTTTGACCATGGACAGTCATGCAGATCCAGAAAAATGTTAGATCAAAGGAAAGCCATTTCATTTATGGATGGCTGAGGTAATTGACCATATCCTGTTTCAATTTAACATTGCGCCACAGGCCAGGAGGTTTCCAGACTACTCTTGTTAGGTTGGGTGACTGCGAAGATACAATTTTACTTTGGAGATGTGACAGATGAATTCATTTATGGTTGTGCTTGAATGTTAATTGAAAAAGAAGCATGGGGCAGAAGGTGCTGTCTTTCAGGTAGACTGTGATTATCCACTTGCATCGAACCAAATGTGCAGGCTTATTTTGCCCCCTGTTGGAGAGAACATAAATATACATGACCACAATGACAGAATGTTGAAATGTAGTGATAGGATATTTTGTATTAGTTCACTGACCTACAAAGACATAAGGCAGTAATGCATTTTTGTCCCCTTCCTTTGTGACATGTGTCTTACAATATGAAATATTTTATGCAATTTTAGAAAACAAATATAATTTTGAGGACCTATCAAACAGGTAGGAACCAAACCACAGCGTGACTAGTTGTTACTGCACTCCAGCTTCACTGGTTTTATCTTTATGGTGGGAGGATGGGATAAACACTTTAAAAAGGCATAAAGTTATGGTTTTACTACTAATATATCTGTTACAGACATTAGCTAAGTAACCCTGAAACTTCAAACCCTTTTTTACAGTGACAAGTAAATCATTCAATAATGCCACTGCCTCGTCCAACCAAATTAATCGTTTTCTCTTACTTTTTTTGGCCGTGTGTCATATTACAGCTTGTGTTTTGTCTTTCAGATGCTAGTCTATGTTCCTTTATACATGCTAACATTGTGACAAATGTCCTTTTTTCTTAAGAGCTCTCAAGACTAACACTCCAACAGTTGCTGTTAATTTATTAATATTTAAATATACTAAAAGGAAATCACTAAGAAATATTCTATAGGCTAATATATAGGCTACTATTATGGTTTCATCAGTGTATTTTCACCTTGTGGAAGCTGAAGAAGCCTGCTAAAAGGCAGTTGTTATTTGACAATAGCTCAGCCTTGAGAACCTTTACTTTCTTTGCTGACTCTTTCATTATGATGCCTCCCTTGAGACTTCCATTAAGATCATTGCTTACTGTTCATTTGCATGCTCTTTTGATGGTGTGCATTCAAACACACTTCCATGTTTGCAGCCTCTGACCATCTTCCAGAGGTCCCTGACCACCATGCAGATCCAGATTCAGGGTCTGCTGCAGTTCGCTGTGCCTCTGTTCCCTACAGCTGAGGTATCACACACAAATGTCAAGCTATGATTTTAATGCTTTAACAGATTCAAATTATATGGGAGCAGCATTAGAAGGAGTGCTTAAGTATTTTTCAGTGATACTGTATGCTGACCTCTCTACAGAGAGACCTACTGGGTATCCAGCACTTGCTCAACTCCTCGGAGGCCAGTCTGCACCAGCTGACTGCCCTGCTGGACTGCAGGGGGCTCAACAAGGTTCGTTCACTGCATCCTAATTGGCATCACAGCAGCACAACTAGGTCAACAGGATAGTAAGTGGCCACGCAGGATTTCAGCTTCAAACTGAAAGTGGAACTCGACACAGAGCTAAGCAAGGCAAAACAGAAAGAATTTGAAATTTAATGAGCTCTACTTTTCTGAACTGTTTTCCTACTAAGGTACGTGTGAGTTTCTTGCACTGTTTAACTTGTACAGTGTGACTCACAACAGCAGTGCAGTTTACATGAATACTGTTGAACATTCCCCTGAATGTGCATGACACAAATTAAGTATATGTCTTCCTGGACACACTCCAGCACTCTAAGTTTCATCTTTGCTTTATTGTGTCCACTGTGAATTCAAATATGACAGTAACCACCTATACAAGAAAATTCTTTCTGCCGTTTTGTTTGTGTTATATTATGTGTTTGATTGCTTTAGGACTACCTGGATGCAATGGTGGGGGTATGCTATGATGGGGTGGAGGGTGTGCTCTACCTCTGCCTCTTCTCCACCCTGGCAGCCTGTGCCTTCACTGTCATGCTGTGTGCCATTCCTAGGGCATGGAGACAAATTGCCTGCAGGTCAGTTCCTTCTCTGCTTGTCTGCCTGCCTGCCTGAGCGCCCTCATTTCCTCATCCTGCAGCCATCTCTATGCAGCTCCATGCACTGTATGAGCCAACTAGTACGTGCGTTTGTGTGTGTGAATATTTTTTTGTGCTCAGGTGTTTTGCTACAAATACAAATTCAGTTGTGTGAGTGCAAGGTGTCAGACTAAACAATATCTTCTTTAAGTAGCTAATAATTCAGTGCCATTAAAGCACAATAAGGCTAATTTTGAACGTTTGAACACATTCACATATGCACTCATTTATATTACAACAGCATACTACAGGTTTATATTCATTCCCTGTTCTTCAGCAATGTCAAACAATGTCAAAATAACATGCAGACAATGGGAACTTGCTTGAGAGAGGTTATCCATCGCAATGAACAATGTATCACCTTTATTTCCTTGTCAGTTACATTATTGTCATATAACAATGCAGGTGTAAACAGGGGGTGTTTTGAAAAGACTTGTCACACTGACACCCGAGATGACTACCAAGAAGAAATGTTTTGTAATGCAAGAAACAAAAAAAAATGTTTTCACCAGTAGAGCTTATGAATGCTTATCAGCAGCTGAGTGTCAAAGCAGAAGAGAGCTGAGGAAGAGTCCCTGCTCACAGCTATATTACCATACATTGAAATGTCAAAAATGATGGATTACATGTCCCTCTGCTAATATTCAAACTATACTAAATTCAAGCTGTCCAAAATGCTTTTGGAAATGGTCAGCAGCAATGTAACATACTGTACGGGGGCTAAAACGCCAATTATACTACAACATGAAAAAAGTTAACATTAAGGGATTCTGTCATTCCTGTTATGTGTTCACCTCAATCAATGGGAATACTCGAAATTTTGAAACTACAATTCCCATAATGCTGTGGGGGATGTAAACAGGTAGTATAATGTTGCAAAGCATTTCACATTGCTCGGAACTCGGAAATTGAAATTTCCAAATTCAGTTCTTAAAGCATTCCAGGTGCATGATGGTTCATGACGCCGAATGTGATCAAAAAACATGAAACAAAAAAACATGGCTCACCGTGACAAACTGTTGTTTCTTTGTCAAGTGTACACACAATTGAACCCTTAGCAGTGCCCTTGGTGTTAATTAAAAAGATGGCTGTTTTAATGAAAACAAGTGACATAAATATACATACTCATGAACTGTGTACCCATCTAGCTACATCACTGGATAATCCTCAAAAGTCAGTAAATTTTGTAAGCATTTCCTTATGGTTTCTCATGTTTTAGCATTTTTAATGTTTTCCTGAATTACTATAGTGCGGAAAAGATGACGTTCCAAGAGCTACCTCATAACATTGGTAAAATATTTCTACATTAATTTACATGCAAATCAAGTTTTACTATATGATAGCATGTATTATTTTAATTACATATGGCTATGGTTCAGGGGGTAGAGCGTAATCCCGTAATCAGAAGGTAGTAAAAATGTCCTGACACTGAACCCCAAATTGGTGTGGGAATGTGTATGATTGAGTTCATTTCCGTTTCTGGTGGGTATTTGGCAATTTGAGCCTCTGCTCATCAGTGTATGAGTTGGGGTGAATGTGATGCTGTGTAAAGTGGTTTGAGTGGTCAGAAAGACACTATACCGATATAGACCATTGACCATTTAAATTCAGGCAAATATACTTTTTGTTTAGTTTAGGGTTTACCATTTACAATGTGTGCTTCCATGGGAGCTGCCATTGTTTTGTTATGTCATTCAGCTGCTTCTCGTGAAGTTGGAGTACATATTTTTCACAAGTAGGAACTCGGACTTCAAGTAGCGTTCCTTGGTTCTCAGGGGCGTTGCACAAAAATCTGGACCCTGTGTAGAAGCATTCTCAATGGGCCCTCCCCGCGTTCACGGCTGTTCGTTCTAGTAACTTTGTGGGCCCTCCTCACAAGTGGGCCCTGTATACTCCCTTTTTCTCCACCAGTCCTACGCCCCTGCTTTTTCTAGGTGGAGGTGGGATATTTCCGAGTTTTAAGTTGCCGCAGCATTAGTTAACTTGAGCCCTGTGTTTTAAGCCTTGTTTACATTTTGACTAATTGGCAACACAAAGGTGTGCCGAATAAAGCTATTAGCATTTCCTTTTTGCACTGTCCTCCCTTTAACTCTCCCGTGCCGCCCGGGACAGCACACGTCACAGTTTGAAAACTTTCTGGTCTAAACTAAGCCTTAAACTCCTCTGCTGATGTTGCTCTCCTCATCTAGAGAACGAGATTACGACGACATCGATGAGGAGGATCCATTCAACCCCCGTACGAGGAGGATAGGCTCTCAGAACCCCAATGTCACCAACATGCACAGCTTCTGCAGCTACAGCAGCAGCATGGGCAGCCAGAGTAGCCTACACCCGCCCGCCCCAGCTGTCTCCAACGCCCCTATGTCTGAGTACATGTGAGTGAACGGAAGTAATGTGTGGAGCAACGTGTGATTTCTACATTCGATGTGTTCATATTTCCTCTGGTATCTAAGCAGAGTCTTTCGTTCTTTCTCAGGAACCAGACCGCTTTGTTCGGAGGAAATCCGCGGTACGAGAACGTGCCTCTGATAGGACGAGGCTCTCCACCCCCATCGGTGCGTTGGGTCCCAGAGGCCTTCCTATGATGTCACTTCCCTAACAGACAGATTTAGCCTTTAAAGCACAGGAAATAATGCTATTATAGTTACTGATTATTTCTTTCATATTTTCACTGAGTGACTCAGCTCACTTCTTTTTGTAAATTTCACTTTTATATCACTCAGAAGTTAAGCCATATCTAATCACCTTTCTCTGTAATTAACTTTTCTTAAAGGTATTTAATGAGATACTCTTTCTTTGTACACTGTGCCTTCTTCTGCCCTCCATAACTTACAGGAGGTTGACTTACAGTACCAAAGCAAGGGGAGGAGAAGTAATGTGGTTAATATTTAATCATGAACGTTATTTAGCCTCTCTCAGGCCAAATTCCCAAGAGGGAGTGACACACGTCTTTACCCTAAACTGTTGACAGTAAAGGTTTTCTTCCTCATTGAATAAATTTGCCCCCTGCTGGGCCACATGTCTCCTGTACATGTCGGAGATAAAAATAGAAACATTTTGGATTAAATTTTCATCGGGCACAGCCTCTTAATAATATGCTGCATAAGTGAGTGATGTAATACAGCAGTTAAATGCACACTGCAGCTTTTAAATGGACTTTAGATCAGTTGTTTTGTAACCTTCTTTTTAAATTTATAGTGATCCAATGTTGTGATCATCAGGTCAAGAAATTCAAACAAAAAACACATTTTATTTTTGATTAACTGCATTTTATTGTTATGTGTAGAGGTTTAAACTCCACACAACTGTAATAATAATAATATATGTTCTACATGTTAGTATTTAAGTACAGTTTGTAGAATATAAAGAAAAATATCAGTCATCTTTCACCTTAACCTTCAGTCTATAGTTCCAACTTTAATTAACCAACAATTGTGATGTACTTTGCCTCATGACTTCCCAATTAACAACAGCAAGTAATGTATAATTAAATTCTCTCTCATGACTACCACTGTACAGCACCATCCAGTAGTCTGCAGCTAACAGCTTCTTTTATATATTTTTTTGTTTGTTCGTTTGTCATGTGTACGTTTGTTTGTTTGTATCTTTCATTTCTCTGTTTCCTCTTTTTTTTATCAACTTTTGGAGATATACTCTCAGCAGTATAGAAACCGAGTAAGTCTTTTCAACTCTTCCTCAGGATTATCTACTTCACTTTCCTTCAGTTGCATCTCCGTCTTTTACCTCTCCAGTACCTCACCTCACTTTGTTTGGTTCTTGTGAAGTTCTCCTGTTTGGCATGGCTTTTAACTCACAATCTGTTCTCCTCATTCCAGAAAGTCTGTTTGAGTTAGTGAGGGTTTGTCTGCCCCTGGCGTTCACAAGGCGGGACTGCATTTATGTCCCTGGATTTCCTCATATTTAGCCTCCCTGTGCATGCAGTTCTGCTCCAGCCATTCAATTCTATAGCTTGTACTGCCACCAGGTGTAAAGCACCAGGCGTTCTGTAGTGCTATAGAATTTATGTGATGTAGGTATTGACAGATTTAGAGTGATAGTACAGTTGATGTTAATGTAACAGCGACTGACAAATTGCCAACTGTGCATTTAATAAGTAATGGATTGATTGTTTGAACAAACTGTAGATTCCATTTGTTATAAATGCCTGAGCCAGTTTTGTAGGTGTGAGTTAAAGGAATACTCCACAGAAAATCTATCTTTTGAGCATACACGTTGATTCACAGCAGTTACAATGGATTTCAATGGTGACCCAGAATGTAAATGCAACACAACATCCATTGAAATTTCCACTCCTGCAGCATAATCCACGACCCAGATAGGCAAAGGGTGGGTTTAAGTCCATAGGGGCATAACCAGGCAGGCAAGAACATACACCATACAAAACATGGTGTAGTACCAGGGGTAAAGGACAGGTATAAATACGGGCTATTTGATGAGGTGGGAGGGTCAGGTGAAGAAATATGGAAACATATTGGGAGCAACTGCTGAACAGGGAGGGAACAGCAGGATCTTAAATGACAGGTAATGTTACAGACAGACCGACAGTTAATGTTACAATATTTCAGCAATTTAGAAAAATTTGTTGGTTTTTCTTTTGCATCCTGCAAAACGTTAAATTAGCAGTAGAAGTAGCATATTTAGTGATTTACTGGTGAAACGGCCATAGTCTGGGTCGTAATGGGAGTCCATTGTAACTCCTGCGAATCCAAGCTGCCATCCTTTGCTAAGCGTCAATTTTTACAGAGCCAACTTTCAATCCTATATGTGGTGAGAAATTGATTCTCAAAAGATAGATTTTTAGTGGACTATTAATTTAAACCCCCATGACATTTTCTTTCTTTTTAGCTGATGTTTAGGCTCAGTCCATACCTGTGAAACATCGCTGTCAGCTCACAGAATCAGCTCATAATCTTCTCTGTGTGTGTCTGTGTGTTTACCTTTCCTCCACAGTACTCCCCCAGTATGAGGGCCACCTATCTGTCCATGACCGAGGAACAGAGAAGACACTTTGGGAACGACTTCCAAGCATAGACTTCTTTTATCTGTCCAAGGAGGGAAACGGCATCACACACAAACACACACGCTCAACCGACAGAGAGTGTGTGGCTACTCCAAGCATCACAGAGAGCAGGGGTGTAACATCTTGTTAGTCCAGGACTTCAGTCTCAGGACAATGGAACCACATCTGTACTGGTCTCAGTATGTTGTATGCTCATAAATGATTAAACACATTTTTCTGTCCTTTTTGGGGGAACTTGCTAAATATTTCTGACACGTGCTATTGAACCTAACCTTAATACATTGTGTTCCTTTGCTAACTGATACAAGTTGGTTGTCAGGCTGTGTCATCTATTGATGAAGCATCAAGGAGGAAAAAAAGCTGTGATCGAAAAGATTTGACTGTTTTTGTCTTTGAGTTATTCTGTTAAAACTTGTAGATGAAACAGGTGAGAGAAGCCATTTTGAGGATTTATTTCTCGCTGCAGTAAAACATAGCAATGTGTCCACAATAATGTAAAAATGACACAATTTGAACTTTTTTGTCCCTCCCATTCAAAGACATTTTTCAAAAACTTACATTCAGGTGTCCAAAGAGAAAAATGTGAACATGACAGCTGATGTAAACATGATTCATGCTTGATATTTGTGAAACACAAACCCACTAATGGCAGCACACAGCAGGAGGTAATTTTAAGGTACAATTTATTTATATTTACACAGAGACATGCCTGCAGGTTTCTACATCTCCCGTAGACAAGACTACCTTTAGACCCCGGTTTGTGTATATAAGTTGTACAATAACAGACTTTTTTCTCATCAACAATGTGTTTTATTTAGATTTTTTTTAAACAATGTGCCATTTTTATATATTTTTTCTAGCTTTGTGTGGCGATGTCGCATAGGATCCCTATTATTTTTTGTAATTCCTAAAGGGCCATTAATTCATATCTCTTCTTATCTAATCCAGCTAATAGAATAGAGTTTATAAAGTCATAACTTGGGAAGCGGTGCTGCTCTAACCATGATTAATGAGAATATTCAGGTAATTATTTTCATCAATTCAAACCATTCAAACAATACATGTTTGTTTTGACTAACAATGACATTCTGTAGGGATGTAATACTTGATGTTTTTTTTTTTATTCATTATTTTGTTACGTGTCATTTCTCTCAGCATGTTACATTGTACAGGCACTGAGAGTGGTGTTTCATTTTGTGTGTGCGACCTTAAGCTTCAGGGTCTAATTGTGAGTCAAATAAATCAGTTTGGAGTACAACTTGATGTGTGCTCACTTTCTTGTTGGATGTTCATGTGCACCTTACCACAGGGGGAACTGTTGTGAGGATACACTGAACAGAAACGCAACTGAATGTACTTTAATCCCAACCCACAACTTGTTGGCATAATACGTCGTACACCCAAAAAGTCTTTTAAGACTCATTTACAGACTTGTATTAGTAAGTGTAAAATAAATGGAATCTGCTGCAGTTCTAGGTGAGCTTGAGTTCACATTTCAAAACTTGAGTAACCTTAAAACGCCTTTACTGAAAACAGTATATGGTGAATGACCATTGATTAAGTGGGGATTTTGGGTTAATATTCATTCATATTGGTTACATTGATGATAATTGACACAGCCACGTTCCTGACATTACATGTAATCAACCATCTAACATTTATGAAATTAAAGATAATCACAATCACCTTATTTTAGTCCTGTTTGACACCCTGTAAATTAATACCTGCTAATAGCACCTCAATGGTTGAGTTTCATGCTGAATAACTGGTGTAAACTTGAAGGTTATTGTAAATTATTGTTATTGAATTATCAACATTAACATTGTGATGTTGTTCTATACTAATGTGAATATGTTCAGTGGGGTCGTTTTGTATCTAAGGCTGGAACAAAAGATTATGTTTGTTATCGATTACAGTTTTTCTTGATTGCTCGGACACATTTCTTGAAATTATGTCTCCTTTTCCTGAAACTCTAAAGTCAAATCCATAACTTCTCACCCAATTCCCCAAACTCCCTTTTGTGCAGGCACTGAACTATATATTGTATAAATACAAGAATTACACACAAGCAATAGATTTTTATTTTGGTAATATGCAGTTATGCCTTTTCAGAATACATATTTTACCTGTTGGTTCACTGGAAGATTCTGACAATTGACTGTTGAGCGGGCCACATTTGGCTGCTCTTGATTACCTGGTCAATCACAGTAGCCCTCATGTCATCAGAGACTACAGTTCTTGGTCATCTTTGTCGTTGTCTTACCCCACCACGCATGCAGAATCCTCTTCCTCTCCATACCACTCTTTCTCCTCCGTCTCTTGCAGGCTCCATTTTGAAGTGGAGGTGTAACAAAACATTCCAAAGATGTCTCCTTTTATAGGTAGTAATGAGATCACCAGGTGAAAAGACCAGTGTAAGACTCTAACTGAGATGGGAATGAGCTGTCATTGGTAACGTTTACATAATTTCATTCCATACTATTTCACTATTTGTCTCCATAACCATCCTTTTTTAGGATTCTGAATGTATTGCAGTGGGGTTTGTAATTTGACAAATTGCTGTCCATTTGAATTTGTGTAAGGTTTTGAACTTAAATTTAACAGTTTTGAAAAGACTATGTAAGAATTAGCAAAATTGGCTGTGGATACACATGTTTTTTCTGGTGGTTGACTTTGAGTGGGAAAAGAATTTTTGAACATAGGTCAAAGGTCAGATGACCTGTTTTGAACAATAGATGCCAACAATGGACAGAAAGCAAGCTGAGTAGGAGGGAGAGGCAGGGGATGACAACAAGGACAAGTTCAAGGAGGAAGAGTTGGAAGAGGATAGGAAGGAGTGGAGGAGGAGGAGGAATTAGAAGAGGATGATGGCAAAGAAGAGAAGGAAGGAGAGCCATCACTGATGAGATCAGGGCCACACTTATTGATCATGTGATCAACCACAGGTTGACAGTGAGAGAAGCTAGACTGAGAGTCCAGCCAAACTTGAGTCGCTTTACATTGGCATCCATAATTTGACAAATTAGAACAGGTTGCAACAATCTAATGGTTATTTCAGCAATGCAGTATTGTAAAATAAGTATTCATTTTTTGCAATAAAAGTAATTATACTTTTGGTTAAATGTTAATGGATCTTCTTTTCATGTATGCTGCTGTACAGAACACTGTGCTACGGTTACAACAGTAATATTTTGCCAAATAAATATTTTCTGTTTCAACATTGTATGGAAATGTAAATATAAGCCTATGAAAGACAAAAGAGCTTTAGATTTAGGACAACAGTGTGTAAATGGTATATCCAATAATTTACTATTATGAAAAAAGTGTTTGCAATCTGGTGCCAATGCTTCATTTTAAGATGTGTTTATGGCATTTTGAATGCAGTGTTTCATTTTGAAGGAGATATGAGGCATTTTGCATTTTGTGTGAGCAGTTTTGGGAATTGTGTGTAGAATTTTGAAGAAAAAAAAAGGCGGCAATACCTTTGAAAACGTGTGTAAGCAGTTGTAAAAAACCTTGTGGCCAACTGACGTTGATGTAATTCTTAACTCTTCCAGCAGATGTCAGCATAGTCTCACAAAATGCGCTGCTCAGTGCTGTTGTGGTACATCCGCAATATGTGTAGATTTATATGGACCAATTTAGAAGGTTAAATAAAAATTCTAAAAAAATATAATCAAGAGCTTTAATGTGTAAACGTTAGTCTGTTTGCACACTGAAAGGCTGCAATTTAGTGAGTGTGCTCTGCTATAATGTGTGTATATTTGCTTTTGTGAAGAAAAAACAAACAGAATTTTTTTTTTTTTTTATAAAATCCAAGTCATATTATTTTTTTCGGGCGTAATATGCTTTCTATCCCGTCACATGTTATGAAGCTATGCCGCAGTTTTATTTTCTAATCGGAAGTAGCATTTTTTAGCTTGTTTTTACTGTAGCCACTTGGCACCGGTGCTCCGCTGATCTCCAGGGACAACGTGAACACACACACACACACACACACACACACAAACCCCAACCAGCACACAGGGAAGTGAGTGTAGCAGGTGGGCTGCTCCGGGTGTTACCCAGTTCTCTCCGTCTTTGGAGTAATTCTCGTATTCGTGTCTCTAACCTGCAGAGACACACGGGACGAGCGGTGGAGCGCCGACGCACTTTGAAGGACGGAGGGAAGACTAGACTAGATGTTAAGAAAACGTTAAAGGTTGTTGAGCTCGGCGGTAGTTAGCTGCTGTGAGGAGACACTGAGAGACTATAACAGCAGCTGCAAAGAGTCCACTAGTTGTTGAGTGTGCGAGCGAAAGGGCTGCAGGTGTTTGTTTAGAGGAGCTGGCATGCCACCGGTACCCACACTGAAGAGGATGGTCCAGTGTCCCGTTTGCCGTTGACGCTTACTATTTTTCACTCTGTCCGAAAGTGACCATGAAGGACACTGGGGAATCAAAGGACCAACAACTAACTGTAAGTTCAAACTGGTTATCCTTTTAATGCTGCTTTTAATTCCTGGGTAGGCAGGGATTTAAAAATAGAAACCAGGATTGTAACGTTGTGGTTGTAACAGAATAGTAGGAACACCATTTCACACTAAAGCTAAAACATAATTTATCTGTGTCAAAAACACCTGGACATTATTAGGCATCATAAAAGTAGACTTTATGGCAGAATCTCGTTAGATTGGACAGGTGTCCTCAATAAAGTGTATTTTTGCAGATGTTTTTTTTCTTCTTCAAATAACTAGATGTTTCTTTTTATAAATCCTAAAAGCATGTTATTACATTTCCTAGTCCTCCACTAGCAGCCCATATCTGAATAATTGAAGTGGCTGTTTCAGTTGCCTGGTCTCTCTTCTCCAGCATTTAGTACACTTTCTACAGGGTGCTGACAGAGAGAACACTTTATTATCCCCCCTTTGGTGCTTTGGTGGAACTAAGATGGACAGGAATTGATAGTATTATTATTATTACAAACACACAACACCCCAAAAATTTAACATTCTGCAATATATTCAACAGTTCAGTACAGTCAGCAGTACATCAGAGTTGTTACTTATTAATGCCTGTGGGTTGCATGCCAGCCTCTGGGTACACCACTGCTGCGATTGTTATTGTCTGTCTTCCCATTTTGCTCCCAAATTGAAAGTAGGGCTGAACAATTCAATTTAAATTTTATCGAAATATTGTTGTGCTGCAGAGGTGTCCAGGCCCACACATCATATTCTACAGACTTAAGAAAACATCTTTGTTTGGTATAGATCCCCGCAAAACTCTCACCACAATTCATTTTGATATGTTTTCCAATGAAAACAAGAACACTGATGTAAATATCAGAATTCCCTCTAACATCGCATATATTATAATACAGTATGACAATATCACAATTGCAATATCAGGCATGATAATTGTAATTACATTATTCCTTCAGCCCTAATCAAACCCTTTCCTTCTGATCTGAATGTTTTCATGGAAAGAAACCATGCAGGGAGAGAAAGTATAACAACAGGGTAACCGTGTGTGATTGTATTAATGTACTAATATGATGTTCCATTGGTGGTTTGTATCTGCCAAATGCTCTCCAGTGTTCATAAGGGAAGGCTAATTTAGCATCTAAAGCTACAGGTGTCTGTTTCACATTTAAGATTTAAGTTTAGGAGTATTGCGTATTGTGGGAAAATGTCATCACTCTAATTCGTTGATTATTTTTTGCAGGAGATATTGACATTATTTAGACTGTGAAGTAGAGTGACATGTGGGGTTGAATTTGTTTGTCAATCCAATGATCCATCTGTTTTCTGTACCTATTAGTCACATTCAGGGTGCTGGCAGCATGAAACATATCCCAGCATGTACTAGGCAGAATGCAGGGTACACCCTAGACCTGTCACCAGTCTGCCACAGACCTAATGCACATAGACAATGTAACACATTTATACTCATATTTAGGGACAATTTAGAGTTTTTCAGTTGACCTAATCTGCATAGTTTGGGCTGTGGGACTGGAAACTAGAGAGAAAAAATGTTAAAATGAATATAATAACAACTGAATTAAAAAGAATCAACCAACAGGGTTCGGTTTAAGCCCAGTACCTTCTAAATATGAGTTTCCTTTTCTCTCTGGTTGAATGTAAAATATTCTTTTAACCTGTGCTTGACATTTAAAGATTACTCATGTAGTTTTCTTCTTGTACTGAATTGAATTTGCGCTCCATTCTGCATCAATGCAGACTTCAGACTCGCATTGTTCATAAATAAAAACTTGTTTATTATATAAGCTAGAGTGCTTTTGTGCTCTGTCAGTGTTATTCCTACCCTAGCTAGAGTTCAATTAATTTTCTAACTTGTAATTTCAGTAAATTGGACATCTATGTGTTGATAAAATTCAAGGACGACTAAATTATATCTGTGTGCCGCAGGTTGCCTTGAGGATCCGACCCCTCAGCGATGCTGAGCAGGAGGAGGCGGCTACAATCGTGGCCCACAGAGTGGACGACCAGGTGAGATGACTGCCCTTCATTCTATCACTGTGTGTGTGTGTGTGTGTGTGTGTGTCAGTAACCTGTTTACCTCTGTGCACACGCAGTATGCATGCATGTGAGTGAGTGATGGGGTCAGTGTGTGTGCTCTTGTGTGGGAGACGGCTGTTGTCTCCGTTTCAGAACCCTCTTCCTGCCTGTCACAGGCTGTACAGATAAGGTATCTGCAGGGACCTCTGTAAAGCCGGCGGATCTTTTTTAAAAACAGCTCGTTTGTAAAGCTCAAACATCATTTCATTTCATTTGTAAATGAATGCTGTATGACTCAGACCTATAGCAAAGAGAGTGACCTTTCTAACGACTGATGAATTCTTTCATAAGCTGATGGCTGAAAGCTTTGCCATGGTGAATTCCTGGGGATTAATTGGACATCAACAACTGCAGAGCTGTGTAACCCTTCTAACATAAAGCCTTCGTGCAGATTGTGGCTCAGTCTCTCTCTCAGTGTCTTTCTGACTTGAATGATAAAGAGTTATAGCCAGGGCCACAGCCACTGATTATTTCTGTTATGAATTCATCTAACAATTATGTTGCAATTTTTTGTGAGTCGGTTAATCCTTTAAAAGAGTACTGCATTGATTTAACATTGCACTTCTATACTTCTATGACACTGTCAGACTCACGATGGACAAACACAAAATCGATGCAGCAGAACCAAAGATATGTCCTTTTTGGTTCATGCATTTTTCTTCCTTGTCAAAACCTGCCTGCTGTGTACATTACCCACAATTCCATTCGACCCACTGACAGTTATGTCAGAGGTTCAAGCTAGTTATGCTAGTAACAGCTAATTTAGCAGAAATGAGTAGTGGGCTACATAGGTCTGTTAAGCCCACTTCTTCCAACTCCATACCCCTGGATTTTTTTCATTTTAGAATTTGTCATCTTAACCCCCAACCAACACACACAAGCCCTCCCTCCTGAGCCACAAAGGCTTTACACAAATTCAGTCCTAGTATTCCATCTGACCTGTTAACAAACATTCATGTGTAAAACCTGTATGCTGTACTCATACTATCAAGCTGTAGTATTTGCTGCCATTTCTCAGAGAAAAGTTTATTCTGAGATCAGTCTTGGCATGTGTAGACATGCATGTAGTTATTAATGCCCTGTGCACCAACTAAAGACAATCAAAACATAAAACAGAAAGTTCTACTGAAACAACTGCCCCAGGGCAATTGGATGACACTGACTGCTGCTGCTGCTGTATTATGTTGCTGCTAACTTACTTTCACTGGCTCACCTCTACACCAACCTTCATATATTATTCAATTTAAGACATTGCTATTGCTACAGCTGACTGCTATTTACTGCAGCCACCACTGCGTTGCCAGCAGAAATTCAACCCACATGTTATGTTATAAGCTGATTTGATTAGTTAGTTGCGGCCTTAAGATGCACATACATTTGACACACTGTATATTTGAATCATCTAATATGTTGACATTTGAAAATAGATAACAGAAACAACACTATACCTGTCCACTCTACTCCCACTTGTGCTCCCAAATATGAGATGGCTTTCTGATTTATTTGGAAAATAAACTGCTTTGAATGGAGCCGTTATGCTAATTGTATTTACCATTAGAATAAACTATGACAGGAATGTTTCAGAATGAACAGAATGTAGATTACCTATGATCGCCACAGTTATACACAACAGCAGAGGGTTAGTCTTACACATTTCCTTTAAATTTGACCAGAGACCATAGACTATATAAAATACCATATTTGGACAAAAGGGTGGCACCGGGGAGGGATAACAGATCGACACAAGGTCGCCACGCCCTGAAACATTCCCTGCTTTATTGTCTATTTCAGTCTAGGGACCAGTGTTTACAAAATGAACATCATGCTGTATTGAATAAAAATGGATAAATTATCCTAGCCATAGAAAAAAAATTCAATATCTGGACATAGATTGCTGTCACACAAGAGAGATGATCCTGTCCTTAGAGCATGACCACTGTGTGCTGTATGTAATGAGGTTGTTACTAAATTACCTCTCATATGAGAAGGACAAGCACGAGTTCCATGAGGACCATGTTTCCCAGCAGTCATCACGTTTGAACCGGTCCCTCTTGGAGACCATTTAACAGTACCAACGGTGAGCGTGTTATGATGATGAACATAGTGCAAATGATAATGAGCATCGTGGCTGGAAAGCTGCTAAGGTGTCTCCTTGCTCAGTGTAGGCTGATTAAGTCAGCAGTGGGCATACAGGTGGTGGGCAGCTTTTCTTGATTAACTCAGACAAAGCCAAAAAAGTGACAGCATAGCAACAGCTGACACAGTGACTCAGACTTGACAGTGACTAGTGCTGGAGGGAAAGGATGTGATTAGTAGTGTTCGTTCATGCTGCAGAAGGATTTACTAGAGAACACTTCTAGCAACATTTAATCCACAGTGCTGAGATCAGACTTGTTTGTCTGTCTTCTCAGAAGTAATTAAATTACACCAAGTCTTAAGAACGACATCGGCACGTCTGCTGCTTGGACAGTATAGATAGACAGCATAGCAGTAGGCAGGTAGATTAGCAGAGTTTACTGTTCAATACATACTTTTTATTGAGACCGTGGCAATCTGATAATCTGCTGTTTACCTAGGCCATGTCTTGAGAATGGCTCACCTTTGCTGCTGTGACATGAATGGAGGTAATATAATGAGGAAGGTCACAACAACACAAGCATGTTGTGAGATTATAGACCACAGAATGGCTAAATCTTTTTACCTTCCTTAGCCATCACCCAGGTCACACAAATATTTGCAGAGATGTACTGTACATGCCAATAACAACTTAAATCTCTTCCACACGCTGTTGCTCTACAATTACACATTACTGTGTACTGATTACTTTGTTTGTGAAACAGGCAGACGGGCAGTGACCATATGGTCAAGAGGTAGTGCTCAGACAGATTAGCAGGGGGCTGGTGGCTAACTTGGCCGACTGGGTGGGAGTACACAGATCTGGCCTGCGGAGATGAGCTCATAGGATGGGTTTTAGCTCAGGTTAAGCCTTCTGCCACCTGCTCTCTTTCTATCTCTGGCTTTACTCTTCCCTCAGTGACAGCCTCTAGGGATTCAGCCACTGCCTTTCATAGACCACCTGTTGCCTTTTATGCTCAATAGTCTTTTCTTGTCCTTGAGTGAGTAGGACATCAGTCAGAGTTGTAGTGAGGTGGATTTATGAATGAGATATTAAATGGCTCAGGTTGAGCAATTGTTATTCAGTCAAGGTCGGCATAGAAAAGTACCTTTAAACCTAAACTGTGTTCAAGATACAGGGAAGCTTTGCTCTGTAAAAGCATCAAAGCATTATTCTTGTGTAAGTAAACTTGATTTAAAAAATAATTTTAATGACACAGATTGGAGAATTTATAAACCAGTGCCTTCTGGGACGCTGTGGACAGTCAAAACAGCCAACATTTTAAATAGTTATGGGACAAAAGAAAGAACACCCACGGAGATCTGATCATAAAAAGTTACAGTTTCATTGTATATTTACATGTATAACCTATTTTGAGCTCTAAAGAAGATAAGAAACAAGTTCTGTAGATAAGAAGCCGGAAATTATGAGCGTTGTGAAAAAGAAAAAGCTGTTTTTTCATTACTTTGTGGCGTTGTTGCTGTGTGTTCCTTGAATAAGCCGGTATGTTTTGGTTCCCAGCTTGTAGCTGTATAATACACAGTGGTATGTGATTTAGACAAAAAATTATAGCTATTTCCACTGTAGTAATAACACAAATCAGTTTTAGGTATCTGCAAAAACACATAAAGAATAATAGAAGTTGATAGTTTCCTCTGAAAGGAGATCATTTAAAAAAATGTGTGCTTTCACTGGAATGCCTTGAAAATGTTTGGGTGGTAATCTATGTGATTTGTACTTAATTTTCTAAAACGCCAATATGGTCCTTTAAAACCACACTCATATGACTTACTATAACTTTAAAACTGCTGATTTATTCTTTTTGGCCACCACTACGTTTATGGACAAAATGGTGATTTACACCAGCTGCTAGAGTGCCATTTACTCTTACTCATTCTGTTTGTGTGTCATGGCTGTAACTGACTGGGCACAAAAATTATTTTAGTTCAAATATCACAGAGCTTGGGGTTAGTACAATGCATGAAGAACGGGAAAAATCTAGAGAGGTCAAAACCCCGGCAACACCTGTAGGATAAAGAACCAACATTCTTTGACAATTTTACTGTCAGACCAGCGAGTTTTGGCTTGTGGTTTTTTGACCCTGATGACCCTGATGGTTTGACAATAAAGTTGTCCTTTATGTTACAAGTGTTGCTGGAGTTTTGACCTCACCAAACTGAGAGTAGCCTTGGTCTGACAATATTTACCATCCCACGTTGGAGCTAAAGACCCAGAGAGGTGATAGCCCTCTTTATGGGGCTAAATGTTTATCCTCCAAGGATAAGATGGTCGCTCAACCTCGTGATTGAGACACCTGAGAGGACTATTTTATCTCACTACTGATCTCTCTCTACTTATAAAAGACTGTGTGGTAGGAATTTAGAGCATACGTTAGATAGGATAAATAATCAGCTAAACACAACAGAATACACAACACTTTATTCTTTAAAGCATGTTTTAGCTTTAATGTATTTACACCGAGTCCTGGTTTCTTTTTCCAAACCAATCTGTCTTTGAGGTCTTGGCAGTGGTGATTGAGTCAGTGCAGTAATCAAGCACGTTTGTAAGCGTTTTAATACTCATGTAGATGTATCATGTCAGTAGAAATGAGTGTTTACACCCTGCAGGATATGTCTTACTTATCCCTTGAACTTGCATGTCTTTGGCAAGCCTGGCCTGTCAGTAGCACACAGTGGGGAGTGCTTTACAGTAAGGCCTTGTCTCCATGGAGACATCTAGACAAGGTCATGGCCATTGTTTGTTTTTTTGTGTTTTTTAATCCTCAGTTTTACAGTCTTCCATATGAGAAAATGAGAAGAAACAGCAAGGGAAAAGGCCCCTTTTTTGGTTGTTTTTTAAAATATCTGCAGATGGATTGGCAGAAATAAATAATTTTTTTTTTGGAACATTTGTTTGGCCCGATTTTTGGCAGGGTTGTCAATGCAATTTGGAGTGGACTGTAAGAGAGGTAGCAATAAATATATCACACAGTATTGATGGTAGCATTTCATGGTCATCTTTTTCAAAGTGAGAATTCTGTGGAGATAATTGAGGACTTAAAAGCCTGTCTTCATAACAACAAGAGGAGCAGAGACTTACAAAAAAAACGTTCCTACCTTGTATTCACGTGTTTACCTGAAGGAGAGGAAAAGCTAACCCTGAGGCAGGTGGTTCATTTTGAGAGAGAGCGAGAGAGAATGTCAGCCAGCAGGCAAACAAAAATGTGCCATTTTGCATCTCCGTTCCTTTGTAAAGTTCAAATTAAAACAATAATCAGCATTCAACCTGGTCCAAGTACTAGTACTAGTACAACTCTACTTGAATACAGTGTACCATGAATTGGCAAATTTTCTGCCTTTGTTGAGTACAAAGCACCTCACCTCAGTGCTCAGTGTAGAGTTTCCACCACCCTCTACACCGGTCTGTCAGTGAAAGGAGATTCAATAGCCTTACGCTTAAAGGCTGCATTGTAGTTAGCCTGATACAATAATGCAAACACAGCAAATCAGATTTCATTTGGAGAAATCTTACTGCTGGTCTGAGGGTGAGTAATATGCATCAGAAATTCTCAAATTTTGCATAAAAATGACCCAGTTTCCTTACTGTTATAATGTTCCCCCACCATCGGCTATTGGAAATGTTTTCTCCATCACCATCGTTCATTGGCATAATAGCCTAGTTAAACTCTGGGGGAAAACATAAGAATGAGCACACTTTGTCCATGCAGAGTCTGTTTTTTTATGAGGCGAGGTGTTTGAATAGCTTCACAGTTGGACAAGAGAGGGAAAGGAACTACAAATAGCCTTGTCCTTTTTAACTGTGAAGATTTAACTTCCACACACAGAGACAGATCCAGGAACGAGACCTGAACCTAAAATGGCAACAGTGGCAGAGAGATGCAGAAATGAAGAAGAAGCACAGAAGAGTTTATATTGGGTCACACACAGAAGGTACTAGGTACTTTTTTGCCAAGCTAGGTTAATATGTCAACACAAATAGACTGTCTGACCCTGAGAAGTGGATAATCTTTGCGTTCCTTATTTGCTTTGACTCAGAGTGACACTCTCTCTTATTCCCCTGATCCCTGCCCCCCCCTTGAGTCTCTTTTACAATGAGTGCTTGTGGGTGGGTCTGTACATGTTTGTGTGAGTTGTATGAGATCCCACTCGATGCCCTCCTTGCTCTTCCACTCCTAATCTTGATGAGAGGACAGGGCGTGACAGCTCACTACAAGGGGCCTCTGAAGGAGACTAGGTGCTGGAGTGGCCCTGCTGTTAGTTCTTCTGAACAGCTTGTAGTACTCAAGTTAACACACTTATTGCCCCCGACTAACCCCTGTACAGCAGGGCCTTTGTGACAAGGACTGGGAGAAACCTAGGAATTACAATGAGTTCATTATGCATTTTGATAAGAAAACAGTATTAAACATAGAGCTGTTATATAATAGAGGACTTAATGCAGCAGGTGTGAATTGTTCACACCATGCTGTGTCCTTTGCTGTCTTCTGAGTCATTCTTCAGTCCACAGGGGGTGATAAAAAGGAAGGAACGACCCAGAGGGCTTTTACTGTTACCACATCAACTAATAACACAGGTTACGCAAGCATAACATCTTTTCCATTTTAGGGCAAAATTGTGATAAGAGCACAATTGGTGCTGTGTGTGTGCATTTGTCTGTGTATGTGTGTGCTCTGTTCTGGTTCTGTAACAGAATCAGGATGTGGACAATGTTCCGCTTCATCCATGGCCACCTAATAGCTCTTACACAAGCAGTAAGTGCAGGCTAGCCGTAGGGCCATCAATGTGCCGTCTTTATTGGGCCTCTGGCCAGAAACACAAGCAGGGATTGGTCCATTGTAACATAGCTAATAGGTCGCAACACAACAACCAAAGTGCACATCAACAGCAAAGCGTCCTCTCAAAATCTCTTTAGGACACTGACAAATTGATATGAAGGACCGCTAAAAAGAAAACCAATTCACTGAAAACAATTGTGACTGTGTAAGAAAGTGTGGTGTGCAGTGAGAGCAACAGGTGGACAGAAGGAGGCTGAGGGACAATCAGGACAGAGCAAAGTGGTACTGAAGACAGACAGATTTGCAGCTAGAGATTGAGAGGTAATTCAGTAACAACCTCATCTCCCATATGTCTTGATTGTTGAGGACCTAGAGGGAGTAAGTCCATAAGGGTGTTTCTCTGTTACATCCCAGTCATAACAAATTGTTGTTTGTCTGGTTAAGCTCATCCATGAGACCGCCTTTCCAGTAAAATGACATCACCGGCTAAAGCTGGAAACGATGGAAATGTTAATGTGCAGTAGCCTACCGGGAAGTAGTGTCACCCAATCCTACCTTATCCGCAAAGGTGGCAGATCAGAAGAAGCTGAGTCACTTTTGGAACGTTTTGTTGTTAAGTTTTGAGGGCTGCATCCAGAAATATAGTATATGATGCTAATATGCTATCAAGCAAGTATGGCAGTGTTCATGCTTGTTTGCAGTTACAAGAAAATAAAGTACATAGTTGGTTTGTAATAACAGGAAATGATACATGATGTGTGCCAATGAATGTCAATCAAACTGATGTTGGAACATGACTTTGACATTTAAACCTCACAGAGAGAAAGCCTTTGATTAGTGCTTTAATAGTCCTTCCTGGGCTCTTACATGAGCTGTTTCATCATAATCTGCATACTAAAATGTATCAGCAAACTCAAAAATCAGGCAGATAATTTTGCCCACTTTCCAGTGCGACCAAACTGAATACTCAAAACCCACGTTGTGTGTCAATTTTTTCACCCATCCACCAATTTTGCTTGCTTCATAATGAGCTTTACAGTCTCATGGGGCTGCAAGCATGTGTGGCTATGTGTCTATTTGTCTTTACTTCAGTGCATGAAATCTTTCATCTTCAAAAAACAGAGTACAGTGTTTTTTGAAAACCCTGTGGAAAGTTCATTGTGTGCCGTGGTTGCAGAAGACTGGAAGCTTCTTGGAAACACTAATGACTGCTTTTGTGTTTCACACAGATGATATCTCGTCATGTCTGATGGAAGCAAATGGACTAAGATGCCTGAAAATAGCATGGTGTTTAGTACCATTGTGCTATTACTGATATCATTATATGCGAACATGGGCGTGAAGTTAACTTGACACTGTACTAAATGGATCCTTGCACAGCTTGCTGCTGTCTCCTTCTTAAAAGTTCATCCAAAGGGTAATACTTATCAAAGGTTCAACACATGACATTATGATATGAGCTATTCTCTCATTCTCCACTAAATTTCGCTCTGATGGATACAGCATTCATGTTCAATGAACTTACTGAAACACATTTCCCCCAATTAGCTTATATTATATACTTTACTGTTTGAGTTATATAGGAATGATTAAAAGCAGAACATAAAATGAGAGACAATGGTGTAAGTGTACATTTATTTAATCTTTTACTAAATTCTGTGTTCCAAAAAAACCCAGCATATGGGCAAAACTGTCCTCATTCGGCAATTTGTGTGAATCCTGCACACCCTTAACTCTTGAACTCCTGAACTGAGAGTATTCTTTGTTAGTGTAGTCATATGTGAAGTCAAGTTAAAGGCAGTTGGATGCTGTCATTGTTTTGATACTGTAGCTCCAAGTTTATTAGGTGTGACATATGCTGATGTTTTTTTATTTGTTCTTAACCAGAGGTAAGTTTTCTTTTATTGAAATTCAAAAACTATCATCCACCTTTTTTTTGCTATCGGTCGCTTAGCAACAGTGTTCTCCTGACTTACCACCTAAACGTCAAGCATAATGACTTCCATATCAAAACTAGAACCTCACATGTTTCGTTTGAAGGCAGCAATTATCTTAGTTCAGATGTTTCAGCAGAATCACACAGCTGCACTGCTCTGCTGAAACTCGTACTTGTTGCAGATTCAAATTTTGCAGCATTACCAGGTGTTTATCATTCAATGTCATCATTGTTGTTTTCATTTCAGTGACTTGTTATGAACACGGATACATGGTTTGAGTGACAAGAAGAAGATGAATAACAATAATGTAGTCCTAAATTCACTGTATCTTACCTGATATTTTACATTTTTAAGAGGAAATATTAGTTAAGTGGGTAAGTTAGTAAAGGTGGGCTTCCACTTGACTTGAGATTTGAGATCTGAGATTTCCTTGTTTGATCTCATTATTTTATGCCAAAAGGACAGCTGTACAACTTCAGATGGACTCTTAAGTTGTTCCTCTGGTACTCAAAATGTCAGCCTGTGGTTAGATGACCCACAAAGACCACAGGGCTGTAACTTGATTCTCTGAAGCATGTGTATGTGTGCATGTCTGTGTGTTGTTGTCTGGGTAATTGGTGATTGTCCTAGTTCGTGTGTTATGGCACTCCTCTGGCATCAAGGCTACCTCTGACCTTAAATAGACAGCAGCCTGTGCCAGGCTGTCATTCGGCTACTAAGCTTTCTTGCCAGTTGGTGTACCCTTGGATGTTTGTTGTTTGTGATTGCACCAAGTAGATAAGTAATAGCTTTGCTGGTAATCAGCTTAATCAACCCGCAAGGGAGGTTGTGCTTTTAGTACAGTTTTAGTTAGTTTGCAGTATATAAACTTGTGAGATATAAAATGTGTTGTAACACAAGGGTAGTTGTTTAGCTTGTGGTTTAGATCAAATATTTTTTTCACTATTTTTGCAATTTTAATTTAAAATTACATCATCTGGCACATAGACACTTGTTATGTTGAGGTTGACATTAATGGCAATATTAGGGCACTTTCTACTTTTTCACACTTAATTTAGATCTTAGGTTCAATGAATCGCTTTCATGGATGACAAATAGCTGTATTGTTCCTCTTATCCCTTGTAACCATCTGTGCCTGTGCTATCCAGTAATACAGCTGTGCTACATGCAGAATCGAAGTGACGAGGGTAATGAGCAAGGGAGAACAAATAAACAGCTGGCAGAAAGAAAGACAAGCAATTTGCCTTATCCATTTCTTGATCTTTCAAGATCTCTTAGGTAAGAGTCTGAGAATCCTGCAAGGATCTGTCTATGTGTGTGTGTGTGTGTGTGTGTGTGTGTGTGTGTGTGTGTGTGTGTGTGTGTGTGTGCGTGTGTTCCTGCAGGTGCACACATGAGTGTCTTGAGTTGGAATTACAGTGACTCTGGTCTAGAGCCCGACCGATTTATCGTTTTGCAAATATTATCGGCTGATATGAGCTAGTTGCAGATATATCTGCATCTGTGTTTATAACAGCCGATATATGATTATCAAAAAAGAAACAACGAGTCGAATCCTTCCCTCAAGTCATGAGTGTTCTGGTGTTGCATAGTTTGCTCCTTTGTTGAAACCCTGCAGCACCACAGAACAAAACATCAGCTGACCGCAGTCTACCAGAGCCACGGAGAGTAGCTCCTGGTTGCTCTCACGCTCAGTGTTCCCGGTGAGTTGCTCTTTTGTCATGTCCATTACATGACTTAAATAATAATAAAAATGGCCCTCATCACTTCTCCTCTTTGTAGACCAGACTTCCTAACCCTCCCGTTTTTCACTGCCCTCTCCAGGCTCACAGCAGAGTGTTTAATATTAAGGTAGTTGGCTGTTGGAGGCTACGCTGCTGACAGATGTGATTATAGATTTATTTCTGAAACATGTGGCAGTTCTAGCGACCAGTCCTCTTATTTCTCTCAAATTTATTACTTCTAAATATTCTCTAACATCACAGAACTCTGCCTGTTACAAAATTAACCACAAAGCTAATGGCATGTTTATCAGTGGAGGAGTGCTAATGTTAAAGAACGAATAAACTGTACGTTAGTGTTTGACGTATTATATCTGAGAGCAGCTTCGGCGTGTCAGAAATGATTAAACCAGAAGGGACTTGTGAATAAACGTGAGCTGAACAAGTATGTAACATGGCTTCTTGCCTAACAAAGTTATCTAAGTTAGCTCACCTTTCAAATGTGAAATCTCAAAGTTGCATGTCCTCGTTGTAGACAATCATGTAGTATTAGATTAATTTAAGGTCAGCGTTTCCTGTGTGTCACTGTATCATAGACGCCATTTTTTAGAGCTGGGTTGTGGTTAGGAAATGGTTTCTCGTAGCTTTGGATAGAATTAACAGAGTGCTGGTGATAAAGTAGATGTAGAAAGTGGCGGATTTTATGTAAGGTAATAACTACTGCATGACAAATATACATGAGAGAGGATATATTGTACTATTATTATTTTTAGTAGTAGTAGTTTATTAGTATTTTTTATAGTTTATGTTTTGCTGGCCCCCACAATATATGCACTATTTAATTTAATGTTAATTAGTAGTAGTACTCAAATCAGATATTTTTAAAATGTTTTCTGTAGTTTTATACATTTGACTCCTATTTATAAAAACTTTAATGTATTTTGCTGTAATTTAGTTCAAAGTGCTATTTCTAACTATAACAAGTTTCTTTTTATACTGCATTATGTCATGGTATCTTGGTATGGTCTCAACATAACAGATAGGTGATTATCTTTGTTTATGTTATGCATTTCTCAAAATAAAGGGAAAATAAATTTCGGCCGATATATTGGCATATCAGATTTTAAAATCCTCAAATATCAAAATCGGTATCGGACTTAAAAAATCCATATTGGTTGGGCTCTACTCTCGTCCGAATGTAATGATCTGGCATTCGTTTGTCACAGTCACAACCAGACAGCTTATGTAACCACAAATGAAGAGCAGACCTAGCGCTATCAAGCACCCTGTATCAGGTACACTGTGATCCACCACACACCTGCAATCATCGAGAGCCCCTGAAACAGGATATACAGTAGCATTGTTGGGGTTCAGAGAGGGCAGCTCTGAGGTTTTCTATCAGATAACCAGCCGCAATTGTGCTAGGTGGACTTTGGTTGCGTTTCTGAAAGACCAGCTTGAAAGGTTGCTCCGTAAAGGTCACCGCTTAGACCTGATTGCTTTCTTTTTGTGATCTTGATCCTTTGTTCTTTGCGGTATTCTTCACACAGCACTCAGATGTCATTGTTAAATGATTCTGTGGTTATGTCATTGTGCAACCTAAAGATAAGACAAGGAAAAAGGTGAAATGCAAGCAGTGAGAGCCCAGCTGTCCACACACGTGCTCGCTTACACACACACACACACACACACACACAGATACACTTATTTCATGTTATGATGGATTCTATGAGGCTGATCATTACATTAGAGATGAATATCTGCACAAAAGTGAAAGGAGCGTTATACAAGACAATGAATAGTATAGATTGTCACCTATGTGCTGTAAACATATTAATGGCTAATTGCAAATACTTTATATGTCTTTAACTGCTTACTTTAAGATGAAGAAATAGTCACTCAAAAGATTATATTATCATGTGTCGCATATGCTTGAGGTCGTATTGTTTCAAGAATATTCTATAACATACATATAATTATTTGTTAACAAGACTGACACACTACAGCCACATGTCTGTGCACCATCTTTGCGTAACATTTGTTAATTAGCACAAAACACAAAGTACAGCTGAGGCTGACAGTAATGTCATTAGTTTTGCAAGTATTTATTATATATCCAAGTGTTGGATAAATTACTGTAAAACTTGGACCTGATTATGACAATAGATTAAAAGCTAAGGGATCACCAAAGTTCAAGTACAATTCATCCTGAGGGTGACATGAGTGAAACGCAAAACAAATTTCATGACAGGCCATCCAAGTCCATCTAAGTAGTCAAGACATTTCAGTGAAAACCACAAATGTCAACCTGATGGTGCTGTTAAAGGAAAAGTCAGGAAGTCACCAAAGTCAGTAGGATTCATATTCTGGCAGGCATCATTGCTGGAATAAATCTATTTGGAAATCAATTTCAGTTTCAGATATTTCAGTCTGGACTGAAGTGGTGGACTGACCTAAGGACATTGCCATTGGAAGGAGAAGATAGATTTGGTGGAAAGTTCCTCCATTTGCCCAACTGACCATTTCTTAGTGTGAATCAAACTATTTTTTTAAAGGATTTTAAACAGTGAAAGGTTTTTGATTTGTTGCTATTTCATGGCTTACAGTATACCGCTCTACTGTGGAGATTTTGAAAATTCAAAATATTTTCTAGGATTCAAATAATACCTTGGTGTTGCATTGATGATCATCCCCAGTTGCACACACATTCACTAAGCAGCTGAAACTGAATTGGAAACACACTTCAATGGCTACAACACATGTCACATGGATATGAGGGTTAAATGGATGATGGTGTCTCGGGGGAAAAACAAGATAAAAGACACACAGATAATAGTCCCTATCTTAATCTCTCCAACACATGCATGGTCATGGGATGTAACCTCATGACCTTTGACGTGTGGTTGACACGCTTCAGCCCTATTGTTCTGATTCAGACCCCATCTGCATTTTGTTGTTTAAAAAAGACGTCCTTCTCTATCTGCTGCCATGTGGTGTTGTTGTCTGGTCTTTCAGAGCCGTTCTTTTTATCATTTTTTATCAGTCTGTATTTGTAACTGCTGTATTTGTCTTCTTAAGTGACTATTGTCTTGTTAATTTCACTTAAATGTTTATTAAGATATGACCTGAGTTTCTTTCCAGTCTTACCTGCTGGCAGTTAGACCAGATGGAAGTCTGATTGTAAAGATCATGGAGAATAGTTTAGTACAAGAGAGAAAAATACTTAATTTTGTTTCTAATCAAGCTCTTTGTGTTATTACAGTGTGAGTGGTGGCCAGTGAGCTGAATGGCCTTTATATCCAATTGCTCTTTTGTCATTTTATTAGTTATCCAAGCCATCATTTAGGTGTAATGAAACCAAAGCTTATAAAAGTCATGCTACATGACTGCTGACTTTTGTGGGTCTGTCTTGGCAGCGTTTGCCACTTGGCACACAATAGTGGAACGAGTCAAAGAGAACCAGCCTGGGTAGGCCAGCTTGTGAAACCGTACCACATCCAGGCTTTGAATTATGGATCCACGGTGGGATTTAGCGGTGCTATAATCAGTAAGATGGCCAACCAAGTCAACCCTGCTGCTTTAACGACCAGACCAGCAGGTCCTGTTGATTAGAAAACCCATCAGCCGAGAATGGCGCTGTGCAAGGGTGCTTCATTGCACCCAGCTGCTTTTTATGGCATTTAGATAACTCCATCACGCTAATTGCTTTCATGTCGCTGCATAAGCAAGCTGTTGTTTTGACTTTGGCTGATCTGTGAGGATATGAATATTTTAGGAGCCCCTTTTTTTTTCATAGCCACGGCGTGTAAATTTATGCTCTGACCATTTGTTTTGTCATCCCCCGGGGTCAGGTTAAATTGAGTCAAGCCCTGCATCCAAGTGTATAGTGGGTGTAGCATGTGATGGCCATTGTGAAAGGGGACAGCATGATTAAAACTGCTAAAAATGACACCACGTTTACAGAGGCTGTCGACCAGGAAATTACTTTCCTTTTTACCTCATGCAGTTCTTGGGTCATTTAGGCATCTAGCCCGCTTGTGTCAAAATTGACATCTCCTTTAGTGGCGGCTATGAATTAGTCAGCGGTCATCGAGAAAGGGGTGATTAATCCCAGTAGAAAGAACAACAGGGCCCAATTTAGACCCCAGTGGAAAATCTGTCCTTGACATCAGTCAAGGTATTATATGTTATCGAACTGGACTATTGTTGAGCAATTTCTTTGTCTGCTAATATTCTGATGTTTCCTAATCTTTGACAGATGATGCTTAACAAGTTGAACCAGCTACTTCCCTCCTGGCAGAATTGCAGATAGGTCAGACAGAATTAACCACCATCGTGGACATTTGGAAATCACGCTAAGGACTCTACTCACACTGTTTCTATCGTCTACCTGACATAGTTTCAACTGTCAAATCATTCTTGATCGAAATAATTGTCTACCTAGACTGGCTTTCAACAGGGTAAGGTCAGACAATTTACTATAGGAGGTTAGATAAATAGATACATCTGCAAAGTCTTCACATTAGAGTCACAGCCAATGTCCCTGTAACTAAACATCATTGTCATAATTACAGCTTGCACACTACTTTGTTCGATAACAGAGACACCAGTGAGACATTTCTATTCATCTTATCAGGGTCTATGGTTAATGTGTTTGCTGTATTGTGCATGTTGTGTTTATAGAGTGGTTGCTGTGCAGCTGTTCACTGATTCACAGCCCAGTTTTAAGCCTGTTGGATTCATGATTCAGGCGCAAATAGGGGGGACTATCAGCTTTTCTACAGTGACTGACTGTAACTTCTACACTAACTGACATTTTGATCAGCTGATATCTGTGTTTAACACATAATCATAACACTTAATCTGTGGCTTGGCCAGTCCATGTGGAAAGAAATCATAGGCTTTATCCAGGCATAGAAATGAATTGGTTTTGTGTTTGTGTGAGGATGTTCATTTAGTATCACTTACCTCTTTGCAATAACATGACCTTGTACCAAATACAGAGAACAATTGGGGAAATGTAGTTCAAAGTTCAAATGTTCAAAAAGAATACCAAGATGCATGGAGACAGTTTTGTTTTGTTCGATCAACAGTCCAAAAACCAAAGATCATAATAGAAGTTATCTCAAGGCACTTTCCATAGAGTATGTCTAGACTACTAGACCTACTCATTATAATATTCATTCGAGGAAGGTTAAAATCAAGGGCGACTGGAATCAGTTGAAGGTATTTGAAGCGGATTTGTCCCTCATCTGAGAGACTTCTTCAATTCCGACTGACTGGTAGGGAAACATCATAAAAGAGAAAGAATACCAGAAAATATGCACAATCAACAAGCTGGAACCAGGTCATTTCTGCTTAAAACCAGCTCAAACTAGTTGCCGATAAATTTTCTGTAGATTGACTAATCAATTAATCGGCTAACAGTTCTATTAAGATCTGTTGCACTCTGGATGATAAAATGATCTGTGTAAGTTTGTCAGTGTACCCACAGAACAAGACAGGTGCCACTGTCTGAATGTGTAGAAAATACAACAGATGACACCTCCTCTCATTCATACACCCAAGCACACTGTGGAGGAGTGCAGACCTCAACTCCTGTGGTCAGTCATGCCACCCTGCTTGCACAGACTTGCTTGTTGCAGAGGACATGAAATGCTGCTTTCTTAGTTGCTATGTGTGTATGAATAGATGTTTCCATGCAACTGTGTGAGAAAGCGAGAGGATGTGCGGGAGATTTAATGAGACTGCCATGTTTCCAAATGCTCCTTAACCTGTTCTGTACACTTGACATCAGCGCTCAACAACCAAGGGCGACCTGTACTTTACCCCAGACTGTTTGTTTCTTAGAAGCCTACTATGATCTACTGGGAAGGGCACCTGTGTTGACTAAACAAAAAGGATAAGTTGGCATTGAAACCCTGAGGCACATGCTGCCACATGGTGTACTGTCATTAGAGCCAGCACCTTACAGTCTTATCAGAAGACTTTAAGAAAATTAGTGGTACAGAACCTGCCCAAGCAACAGGTGCTGTGTGGATGTTCATGGGTGTAGCTGTGGACAGTTGTAACTCAAGAAACACAGATGACAGATGGGACAAGAAGTGTTATCAACACCCTTGGCCTTGATCATTTTCCCAAGTGCGTGCACATGGACAAAACTGGGCATGGATGCGCACAGTATTTGATACCTACTGTACATGCAATTATGTGAGAGCATACTCATCAGATTTCGCAAGGAACACAATTGCACATGCACACAGCATGCATGCAATGTTCACACTAAGCTGGTTTCACCTTGCGTCCACATTTAATTTTAATTTTTCACACCAGAAAACTGCTCTACACAGTGGACACATTTGGAAACACCATTGTCACATTTTAGTGTGGATGAGGACGCTTTTCTAAAACGATGATGCATGTTGTCTCATACATGGGTGGATGTTATGTCGAAGTAATAAGAATAAGTCATTTTTGTCCCCAGCTCTGCAGGTGCTGCATTGATTTGTTGTTATGTTGTCAAATGACTTATTTAGATGCAGCAGTGAAGGAATTACTGTTTACCTTAGTTAACAGGCTGTATGAGCCATAGTCATGTTGCTACTTTATACTCATGCAGTCTGTCAACAAAAACACAGAAAAAAGATGGAAACAGCCAAATTGTGTCTTCTTCTTTATTGAAACAGAAGACATCACATACAGTGGGAAGGTGATGGAACAGCGGTTTAGTGTAAACTGCTGAGACCAGATTCTGCTCCCCAGATGGTGGTTGTAATTCACAATTTTGTTGTTTGCAACTAGGCTTGTGACAATTTCAGATGTAGGACATGATTGCTAATGCACCTGCTGATTTAAAGATTCTTTATTTATGTTTATTGTGCGTGTGTGTTGGTTCAAAATGTATTGTGTATAAAAATATGTATAAAAAGCCTAATCAGTAAGGTAATCCTAAACTTCCTAAATATTTGTTTTATATTTAGAACTGGAATCTGATCTAATAGCAAACCCTCCCTCCCTCCAGGTATTTTCTGTGTGTCTGTACATTGTACCAACTGCTGTGAAGTCACATTTTAACTATGCTGAAAGAGACAAAAAACGGTCTTTAGTTTTATTTATCAATGGAGTCACCTGTGCTATGTAAGACAAACTCTTGTTTTTTGACAAACTAATTCCTCTGACTGAGGTCTTCAGATTGGTCTCTGAAGTGCCTCTAACCTTAAGTGCTTCTGATACTAAGAGAAGTATATCTTTCCTGTGAAATGCGATCAGAACTCGGGCGTCATTGCATCTGGATGGCATGCAAGCAGGAAGTTAAGAGAATGGGGAGAAAGAAGAGGGGTAGGAAGTATTTTCAGAAGTTCTACTTGTGTCTTGAGCCTAATTTAGCCTCATTGTCTCTGTACAGAGAACAATACACTCTTCCAGGAAAAAAATGCATGACATATCTGGAGCCCAGTAAAGGAGTAAAGTCCATGGACGGACAAGTAGCATCGTTTCATTCATTTCCCCTACCTCTCCATCTTTTCTCTTCTCCCTATCTCTCCTCTTGAATTTCAATTGAGAGGCTTCAAAGTGAGCGGCTCAGTGGTTGAGGGGGTCATCAAACAAGCCGGGTGCTTCAGTGTTACAGGCTGCAGAGGACTCTCCTGGTCCACTGCTGAACAAAGCTGATAAGCTGAAAAATATGGCAAACTCCCAGCTACCCAACAGTCGTATCTGAAATAAACCCAAAGGTCCTCTGTACTGTCTTATTTTTTTAATCATTATTGACTTTTCTGCCCTTTCCATAGCACGAGATTTAAACCCAAACCCCTGTCAAGGGAATAATTTTCTTTTAGCTGTGGACAACCTGTCAAGTCAGTTGCACCCACTCTGATTTGGTGAATTGTCAACAGCATTATAATATTTTCCTGTTGTGTCATGCTGTGCAGCATCTGTTCAGAATTTGTCCCTGAAATATTCTTTGGGAGAGCTGTGATGTACCATTGATTATGGGTTAGGCTTAGGCTTTGTCAAACAGCACAATTGGAACAATGAAACATCCCAATCTCCATCTAGTCATATACTGCTCACACTTTCACATGCACGAAAACCCATTTTTGGGATGCTACATTATGAATGTCCTTGATGGTTAGGTCATCCTGTCCGATAAGCAACATTCAGATTATGGCAGAGTGAATGCCCATTTGCGCACACACGGTAAGAAGTGTCCCTGATCTGGACAGGGGCTGTTTCTGACAGCCTGTCATACATTGGAGAACACAGTTTCCATTGACATTTTTTTATAATATTTCTTAAAATTATTGGTAATGAAACGTTGAACGGTAGGAAAGTGCTACTAAGTTTAGTTTGCTGATTAGTTTTTTTTAACAGTTTTAGTTCTAAAAAGAATTGAATATTATTAATATCAGTGAATATTTTAAATATTTCCTGTTTCTCTCTGTCCTTGCTTTTAAATAGGACATTTCTTTTCTCCATTCTAGCTACCAGTCATTTTCTTAATCTGATCCGAATACACAAAAATCCATGTGCACCGGACTCATTTGAAACTATACAGTAGTGTTTTAGGAAAATAGATAAATAAATAAGATACACAGTATGATTACAAATTAGTGTAAGGTTGATTGCGAGTGTATTTATTTTCACCATAATCTTGTAACTACCAGCTACAACAAGCAGGCTGCACAGAACAACACCATCCTAAGTCAGTTAAGATGTTTCCTCAATGCCACCTGCTTTAATTGTTTGAAAGCTAGTTAAGAAGATTGCAGAGAAGTCAAAACAGTGAGGACCATGACTGGGTACATGAGCTCGTCTGATTGGACTGTAGGGCTACATTTAAACAAAAGGTTCAACACCACTGCATCAGATAAACCTGCCAGAATCTTACAACTGACTGAGCTGGTAGCTATGAGCATGTGATGGCTTTTAATGTCCTGTTGTACACCACATGCAAAGTGTTTCTATAGAACAGACATCTGCAACAAACAGAGAGCCATCTGCATTTTGTATTAGCTTGACCTGACAGCTGATTCTCCATCTGTGCGCTGTACACTAAATGATAAGAGTAGCGTCCACTCCCTATAATCTCACCGGAATCTAGTTGAGACAGTAATTTTGTGTTTCAGTAACGTTCCGACTGTCCTTTTGGTCATTTGCTTATGCCATATTTTCAAACAGACTCTCACCTCACTGAATTGAGCTCACATTTTCTTAACTTAGCTTAACTTTCGACAGTGATTGACAAGAGACATATCTTCAAGTTAATTAGCTGCTCACTGACGTCAATTTGTGCCTGGAGACATAATACCCACTCATACCATGTACCTCTTTTTTTCCCATTCTCTTGTCTCTCTTTATTTTCTTTGCCTTCATCTTCATCATTAGATGGTGGTTCTGATGGACCCCATGGAAGATCCGGATGACATCCTGCGTGCCAACCGCTCCAGGGAGAAGACTTACATGTTTGACGTGGCGTTTGACTACTCAGCCAGTCAGGTCAGTCAAAAAGTAAAAGTTCAAATAAAAACAGAAACTATATGAAATCTAAACAGGTGTGGCACAGCATGTGCACTTGAACCCTTGAAGTTTATTTTCTTCTTCCGGTGCAGGAGGAGGTGTACCGAGCTACAACCAAAGGGCTGATTGAAGGCCTCATCTCAGGCTACAATGCCACCGTGTTTGCCTACGGACCCACAGGTTTGTGTGTGTGAGTGAGTTACACAGAACTCACAAACACAACTAAGCACGGTCTGAATGGAGGTGTGTTAGCTTTCTGGTGCATAATCTCTGGTCAGCCTCTTTTGAGTCGTTTAGTCAGCACACTCTCAGGAAAAGGTGAGACACCTTATTCGCATCTGCTTTGGTTTTAAATTGTAGTGCAGGTCTGATTAGAAAATGAGTCATGCTTTACCTCCCACGTTTCCAGCAGGTAGGGACAGATTGTCAAAGACTACTTAAGATCCGCAGCTCTTTGACTCTTCTCGTTGGGAAGTAAACAGGGGTTTTAGCATGTGTGTGTGTGTGTGTGTATGTGTTCGTTTACACCATGTGACAGTGTGGTCAGAGCAGCCAAGGACAAATTAAGACAGCACTGTTTACACCATGTGCAACAGTGTGGTCAGAGCAGCCAAGGACAAATTAAGATGGCACATCCTGTGCTGACACTGTAAACAAGTTTAGCTTTAGCATTTAGCTTTCATAAGGCGGTTTGGTTTAAAATATAGTATTAACTTTGGTTAACCAATTTTAAATACTGTATCATGAGTGATATCCTTAATACTGCATTCATTCGTTTATTTGGTTTTTGGGGCCAAAAGATCTTCTTAGTATCACCTTCTAAAATAGAAAACATAGCTTAGCACACGTTTGCCTGTTTACACATCCATGAGACACAGAGCATCACGGTCATTCATTTGAAAAGTTTTCTTTTAACTCTGGTCTAGTGTCCAAAAACTCAAAAATATCTGGCTAATTAGCTGTTAAATGGTCCACTATGTTAAACAGCTAATCGCTAACGCTGATGACAGCGGTGAGAAAGAACTAAAACAGTAAACTTACTGACATAAAACCAGAGTCATTAGAAGTTCCACTATGTATCTCCCAGGTCGCCATTTCGAGTCCAGCACGGACCTTTGCAGAAGGTGCCCCTGAGCAAGGCACTGAACCCATAACTGCTCCCTGGGCGTTACTTACTCCTGATTAGGTTGGGTAAAATGCAGAGGACAAATTTCGGATGCATTGTACTGTGTAAAATTGTATATGGCCAATAAAGTTAATTAAACAGATCTGATATATATAATTGGAGCATGACAGACTAGACATTTTTTTCTTTGTTTTTTTTTTTCTATGGTGTATTTTCAGGTTGTGGGAAGACATATACTATGTTGGGGACAGACAAGGAGCCAGGCATCTACGTTCGAACGCTGAATGACCTGTTCCGTGCCATCGAGGAGACCAGTGACGACATGCTGTATAGCGTCTCCATGTCCTATCTGGAGGTCAGGATTTCAGTTTTCAACAACTTGTCTCCACATTTATTCTCCTCACTCCCAACATCTACTTAATGCAGTGGTGACACATCTCCTAATGACCATGTAGTCAAAATGTAATAGCTATTGACTTGATTGCTTACTCAGTGTTCAAAGATTTCTTCTGATTTGGTCACATTTGAGTTGTCTTTATCTATCTCTGTTTCTGTCAGCATCACAATTAGAACTTTGTCTTTCACCATCACATGTTCACACTGATAAGATCTGAGGTTGTTAGCTAATGCCAATTGCAGGTAGGTCCTACTGGTGTCCTTTTACGCTAGTCTGGCATTCGTTTCACGTCTGAAATGAGCTGAGACAGCATCCTTACCCACACCCTGTAGAGAAGCCCAGACACAGATGAACAGACTTTGTAGAACACCACACTGCTAGATGTGTGTGTTTTATATGCCTCTTGATTCTTTTATATCTGGTCTTGATGCCTTGTTTATGTCTTACATAAAGCACTTTGAATTGCCTTTTAAATTGTTGTTGAAAAGAGATGTACAAATGCACTTACCTTGATTAAAGGCATACTACTGATAGAAAAATCTTTTTGAAGTCAAATACAAAGTGGTAGTCAGACATAGATTACCACCATTAAACCATCAGCTGTTGTTTTTGTGGTTTTTCCCCAACTGACCCTTATCATTGGATATTTAGCAGCTTAGCCATGTTGCAGGAATTTCATCCATTTGTTGTTTTTTCCCCTCTACCTTTTCATTTCTATTTTTTGTTAGGCTAAAAATGCCAGTACTACTTCAAACTATCAAAAGTTGTCTCAATTTATATTACTTTTTTTAGCTCGTTGTGTCAGGGGCTTTAGGTGGAGTTGTTTTTTTAGCAAAGTGACATGAATAGAGACGTTTTGAAGACATCACAAAGGTAATAATGCAACCAGACTGTCACACAAAATTACTTTAACGACAGGATGTATGTCTTTCTTATGTCTGTTGTCTTTACATTATCTGTCACTTAACTAGTAATACCACTATAGCTTGGACAAGACTTACAAATTTTCTAACACAGTAAGTAACCGATCACACACTGTAGGTGTATATGTGCTTTTGTTGCACAGAAGCCCACAGTACTGTTGGGTGTGGAGTGATCTGTGGTCCTGTTGGCTGAGTGATTACCGCTGCCTTTGTTACTTGATGATGAACCACAGATAAGACAGCAGGCTGATGATGGTGGTTTCTCTGTATGCCTGCTGGCTGTGGTTCCAAACCTCATTACTGAGAAGCAGGTACAGCTCAGACTGCGTGTTTAATGACAAAGCCCTAAATAGCACTTGATACAATGGAGATGGTTCATTTGACTCTGATAGCAGTAACTGAGCCTGACTACTTTGACTTGGTACTCCCATTTAAAGAGGTCATTTTTGGCTTTTCATGACTTTGGTCAATTTGAAATTAGTATAGTTGTACACATAGGTTTTAATGTATATGACAGACTTTGCATGGAGCTATTTTAAATACAGAAAATATTATATCATGTTCAGTTCAGTTCAGTTCATTTATTATTATCCCAAGTGGGAAACTCGATTTGCAGTCAGGGCACAAGATAAAACATACATACAATGATCAGAATAAACAATACAACAACGTCTTGGCCAGGTCTCCCTCGGAAAAGAGATTTCAATCTCAAGGGACTTCCTGGTTAAATAAAGGTTAAATAAAATTAAAAAAACAAATACGCAAAAAAGACACACAAAAATAAAATAAAATGTAACCAGTACATACAGTACAAATAAGTAAGCCTACCATGAAAACATAAAACAATCTCTAAATATGATGTTACCTGAGACAATTTAGCAGGGTTATTGCACAGGGAACAAAGGAGTTTTTGCTCCTATTGCACTTTGATCGTGGAGCTCTAAATCTACGACCTGAGGGAATAATTTCAAACTCAGAATGTAGAGGATGGTTTTTACAGTCTAGTTTAAACCTGGACTTACAGAGAACCTGCTGTTCAAAGCAGTCAGGGGAGTCTGTGAGATACCTATAACCTCACCAGCCACCTTCACAATATTGTTTAGGTGGTTTTTGTCCCTAATGTTCAGGTTTCCATACCATGCAATCATAGAAAAAGGAAGGACAGATTCAATAAAAGAAAACAAACACATCATTGTCTTGTCAACATCGAAAACATTTTACTTCCTGAGGAAATACAAACGTTGCTGCATCAGAATTAGCATCAAATTTCAGGTCACTATCAATGATTGTTCGTAAATATTGATACTTACAAATTCAATATCGGTTCCTTTATGAAGGTCTGAGACGGTGATTTGGATGACTTCCTTCTAAAATCTATGATTATATTCTTGGTCTTTGTAGTGTTTAATTGGAGGAAGGCCTCATCACACCATATAACAAAATCATCTACCACTGGCCCGTGCTCAGATTCTGTCTTGTTAAGCAAGCTGATGATAACTGGATCATCAGCAAATTTCAGGATGTGCCTGTCCTCGTGCTGGCTTCTACAGTCAGTGGTGTAGAGAATATACAGCAGAGGGGACAGGACACAGCCCTGAGGAGAGCCAGCGGAGGAGGAGCGCTGATCTGACAGAAAGCCATTTACTCTCACCCTCTGAAACTTACACGTTAAAAAATCTACAATCCAGCCCACAAAGTTAACATCAAGATTAAAATAAATGAGCGATTTCCTGGCTAATACATGTGGCTGGATAGTATTAAATGCAGATGAAAAATCCAAAAACAAAAAAGTCTAGCATGCGTACCGGGACTTTCTAGATGACTGTACAGGAAGTTGAGTAATGTGATTTGGGCATCCTCTACTCCCATCCCAGCTCTATATGCAAACTGCATGGGGTCCAGAGCTTCCCCCACCATTTCTAACAATTCCCCTTTAACCAATGATTGCATGACCAGTGATGTCAATGCCACTGGTCTTAAGTCATTTAGCTCTTTTGGGTTTCCACATTTTGCCTTGGAACCCTTCGCTGCTCCAAAGACATCAGATTTGTCTTTGTGGGGAGGGCAGACTCTGCATATTTCCCTGAGTTCATCTGCAAAATCCTCTGTATCAAATTGTAAATAAAAAGTATTAAGTGCGTCAGCTAAGTCTTTGTTACCATCATAACCTGCAAGGTAAATGACTTGTTTTCCTGTATTTCATTTTTCTCATTCCATCCCAAGCTCTGTACAGTCAAAGCATCCCTGTAGTACAGAGACAGCATCTTCACTCCAGACCTTGATTTCTCTTGTCTTCACCTTAAGTCTGTATTAAGTACTGTCCTGTATACAGTGATAGATGGTACTGTAGTTGGAGGAACCAAGGGGGGTCCTAGGAGAAGCCTTGTATGCTTCTATTATAGAACAATAACACAAGTCTAGAGTCTTATTTTTTCTCGTCGGGCAGTTAACATACTGGTAAAGGTTCAGGGATTTTTTAAGTTTACAGTTATTAAAATCTCCCATTAAAAAACACGGAGCATCAGGGGAAGGGTACTGAAGTCTTTGATTCACTCTGTAGATAGTGTCAGCAGCGATTTGTGCATTTGCTTTTGGGTGTATATACACCACTGTCACAAATAGCTGTGGAAACTCCCTGGGGAGATAAACGGACAACAGTTATATGTCAGCTGAGCATATGGATGCCCTGATGGAGACATTATTGCAGCACCGCTGATTTATGTGTACACATACTCCCCCTCCTTGGGATTTCCCCATAGTATTTGTATGCACCAAAGCCGCTGATTGTCAGATCAGAGTCGGTATCTTTTGAGGTAAGCCATGTCTCGCTGAAGGCCATAATGCAGGCATCTCTATATTCATGTAGATAGTTTGTGTTAGCCTGCAGCTCGTCTGTCTTATTTATTGCGCCGCAGTTTGTAACATTTTAATCTTTGTCGAACACCTCTTTTCCCTGTGATCATCCATCTGCATGTCCACACGGTTCTGTGCGTCCCATTGCATTAGGAACTCCCAAGAGTATTGTCTTACTGTGCGTTGTAACTGAGGTTGAACGCCACAGATCCATAAAACAGTCCATAAAATAACCACGTAAATTATCTCCATAATGACTGTGAACCTTTTAGTGATTTTAAGTGAACAAGTTGTTGTATAATTTGCTCCCAAAAGTCGTTCTGGAAAATATGGCAGCATTAATATAAAGGAAAAATTAGAAATTGACTTTTTTTCCCCCAAATATTAGGTTGGCAGGAAATGAAATTAAAGTGAGAGAAAAAGAGACAAAGGACGAGCAAAGTGTTCAGAGAGATAGAAAAGAAAGGGATACAGACAGAAAGGAAGGGGCAGATGATGAATATAACCTTGTATAAAAAGAGCAAATATGAAAAAAGCATTAAACCTTAAACTGAAAATGAAAATGGAACAGAAATTGAAATTAAATTTTGTGTTTGTTATTATGTTCAATGATTGACAATCTCTTTAGTAGCACTGGGGGTAGGTGGAAGTGAAAATGTTCATATGAAAACGGCAATCTTGGTCTAGATGTTCTCTGACCTGTATTGCACAAGTCTTGATGATGAATCCTGACACAAGGCTGTGAGTGACATGTGTGTTTGCTGTTTCCAGGGAGCAATCTGTTGCTACTGCTGCCTCACCGCAAAGAGGTTAAACGCTGTTTTACAACCTGACTGAGCGATGTGCACACATCCGCTACTTTTCTTGTTCAAATCACACTCGCTTTCACACATGCAATCTCTAAAACACATGCACAGAAGCATACATGCAGCGAATACAAATAAATGTACGCTGTACGAGTTTTAAAAAAAGGCACAGTTATTCTTCACTACTCACATGCACACAGTACTCCCCTCCCCCTTTTCTTTTGTGTTTATTCTGATTTAGTTTCCCAACTCTTTTTTTGCTACTGTACACTTCTACACATTGTAAGTCTGTTGGTCAGCCCACCACTCTTATCTAGAGTGAAATATCTCAAAAAGTATCCAATGGATTGCCATGAAAATGTATACAAATATCCATGATGACCAGAAGATGAATTGTAATAACTTTGGTGATCCCGACTTTTCATCTAGTGCCACCATCAGGTCAACATATTCATTTGTTGAATATTTTGATTTATAACCGAATACCTGAAAAATAAATGCCATTCCCAACAGGCTCAGCTGTACTTTGTGTTTGGTGCTAATTAAAAATGTTAGCATGCTAACACTCTGAACTAAGATGGGGAACATGGTAAACATAATACCTGATAAACATCAGCACGTTAGTACTTTTTGAGCATGTTAGCACACTTACATTAGCATTTTGATCAAAGCACCACTCTGTGTACAGCGTCACAGAGCTGCTAGCATGGCTGTGGACTCTTGTTCTAAGTTCACTAGTTATGAAAGAGCACAGATGGAAAAAAATAATATAACACATATCCTACTGTCAGTGTCAGTAAAAGTGTCAGCCTTTCAGAGTCTGAGGCTGAGGTCTGCTTGACAAATAAAAACTACCTGTACAGCATCAACCCAGTGGTTTGTCACCCAGTCATCACTTTCCAGGATGTCACTTCCTGCACTGAGCTTTTATGTGGGTTTGGGGGCTTTCGCTGCACCATCAATGTCAGTACAGAGAAGTCACATGAATTTTCTTTTAGTGAATGAAGAGCACTGACTCCGGCTAATGACAGCCTGCCACCCAACAAGCTGTGGTTTCTAAATGACAAGTTGCTGAAAATATAGCACTTGATGTTTATGTACCAGGTTTGGGTCTGTGTAGGAGGTCTGAGAGCCTGAATGGAACCTTTTTCAATGGACATAAACATCCTCCCAGTTAATTCATGTCTGTTATTCAGAGGAACATAACATAAGCATGTCGAGCATATACATGAAGTGTTGCATTTACCTGACTTGTGCTCAATTCAACTATGTATGTTGCAGGTGCATTCAGCTGACGGTTTTATATTTCTATCTGTCTTTATAGATCTATAATGAGATGATCCGTGACCTGCTGAACCCATCCTCGGGCTTCTTGGACCTGAGAGAAGATTCTAAAGGAGAGATTCAGGTTGCTGGCATCACAGAGGTCTCTACCATCAATGCACAAGAGGTTAGAGGAGCTACCTGACTGTGCATAACATGACTACACACTGCACACATGACAAATAACTCTATCTGTGTTTACAGATCATGGAATTGCTGATGAGGGGCAACAAACAGCGCACCCAGGAGCCAACAGCCGCCAATCAGACATCATCTCGCTCCCACGCTGTGCTGCAGGTGGCCGTCAAACAGCAGAGCCGGTGTCGAGACGTCCTGCAGGAGGTCCGCTTTGCACGCCTCTTCATGATTGACCTCGCCGGCTCAGAACGAGCAGCCCAGGTGTGTGTATATATACTTAGTCATTAGGTTTTTAAATAACTGAAATTATGTTCAATGGTAGTTGTACAGCTAGACAATGTGTCACATACTTTTCTGCCAAACTCAAATTCAAGTTCAAAGACTGGCTAATGTACATGTTACATACATACAACTTCTTTTAAGCTTTTATGGACATTACATGTGTATATCCTCAAAACAACAAGAGTCTGCTTTGTGAGTGTCTGGACCCAAATGTAGTCTGCTCACTGGGGATGCTTGGCAGCGTATCTTTACAACAGTCCAGAGGATTGAGGTTCCCATAAACCTCAGGAGACCTTAATAAAAGCCTCTTTATATCTGCCATTATAGCTCACTGTGCAGTTTATTAAATACACCAACCTTTTGGCAAATGGGATCATGTTGTGGTGTAAAACTGTGATTGACACTGGTGGAAAGTACCCGAGTTATTTCCGTTTATTGTCACTTGTTGCTTTGACCTCTTTTTAAGCAGTATAGTGAGAATGTTGCGAATGTTGAGTATTTTTTCAGTTTTTAGAAGTTTTTCAAGTTGAGTCTGCTTCTTTCAGTCAGATGAATGCGTTGTCATTGTCGCCCATGTTAACACTGCCACGTCCTTGTACGCCATGACAGCAACATGCAAACAGTCAGTGAGTGAGAGCACTTCTTTACCATGGAGACAGTGTGAATGGTTCACAGCCACACTATTTCTGAATAGCACATATGTCCTCCATTAGTAATTGAGCAGAACAGAGTTGTTTGGCACTTGGGGCCACAAGGAACATTTTCTCTGTATCTGAGTGTGCATGCAGTTAGTAAGTTGATTTAGTTGAGCAAAGTATTGATAGACCAACGGTAGGAGGTAATGCCATCTCCTGGGCAAGAGAGGAAACGTGTTAGGGTGGGGTGCCCAGGTGGTCAAGTATTATATTCTTAAGCATTGCTCTGTAACTAAATTAAATATTCAATATGTAACAATGAAAGTAAAAAAGGTATTGTTTATCAAGAGGTTAAAACTCAAAAACTTAGCTAATCTCCTCCATCAGGACTGTGCTTGTGTGATTTGATCAGAATTTATTGACAGTGACCAACAACCCATTTATCCATTCAAATGTTGCTAAATCCTGATTGGTTCACGTAAGAATGTGACATCACTTTTTCCTATCTGAGCCCGGCCAACTTGAAGCCAATTAGAAGAGGACAGAGGGAAAAAGAAGGTGGTCTCTCAGGTGAAATAACTAAAATCGTTATAATGAAAGAAAATACTGGGGGACTGTGGGATCACTTTGCTCATCATAAGTAAGGTGAAGAAAATTAGTCTTCAGGGCCTTTAAGGTGCTGACCATGTAATTACAAAGTCCCCGGTTTGAGTCTAAAAGGTGTTAAAATCTCTTAATCGCATCTATCTGTCTATCTGTTAGACTCAGAATAGGGGTCAGCGGTTGAAAGAGGGGGCCCACATCAACCGATCCCTCCTGGCTTTGGGCAACTGCATCAACGCCCTGAGTGACAGAAATGGCACCAAGTATGTCAACTATCGAGACAGCAAGTTGACTCGACTACTAAAGGTACAGCAATTTCAGAATTTATAGGAGACCAACTCCAGGATAGAACTATATTTTGTGATTCAGATATTATTCATGTATTGTTTCTCTTCTGATGTCTTTGAATGACAGGACTCGTTGGGCGGGAACAGCCGAACGGTCATGATAGCCCACATTAGCCCCGCCTCTATGGCGTTTGAGGAGTCTCGTAACACGCTGGCTTACGCTGACCGTGCCAAAAGCATTCGAACACGGGTGAGCTCAGAACACATAGCTGTTAGTCTCTTATTTGTCTTTACTACAGTTGAAATAGAGATGAGTGTGAGAGAATTTCAAGATACAATTAAAAATTCATTGAAATGATACTTCACTTTAGAAGACTAGTTTATTACAGTTTATTGGTGATTTATGGTTGAATTATAAGCAAATTGTAAAGTGCTTTGCAATTTTATGGCATTTTATTATGTTGTTGAATCTAATTAAGCTACTTGCAATTAGAAAATGCAACTTTCAGTCTCAAATATCTAAGTATTCTTTTCTTTATATTTCTCATCATCGTTTTGTGCTACAGGTAAAGAAGAACCTTATAAATGTGTCATACCACATTGCTCAGTACACCAACATCATCTCAGACCTGCGCTGTGAGATCCAGCGGCTCAAGAAGAAGATTGCAGATCAGGCGAGTCGCCAGCTCAACTCAGACCGGGCTGACATCCGCCATGTCCAGGGTAAAGTCTTCTCCACACTGCCTCCTCCAGTACCTGAATAATATCCTTATTCCTAATATTCATTATTCCTCTCTTCTCTCTTCTTGTCATCTCTCCCCACTCGTAGCGGAGGTCCAGGCCCACTCCAGTCATCAGAGTCGGGCCGAGATGGACCAGTTGAGGGAGCATCTCCTGGATGCCTTCCGACAACAAATGGAAATCAGGAGGAGCCTGATGGAGCTGGAAAACAGCAACATGGAGAACCAGATCGACACCTCCAAACACCTGCTAACCATTGCAGAGTCAGTGTTTAGGATATATATATCTGTCTTTCCTACCCTGTCTGATAGCGTAATACAGTGATCTGTAACCCCCTGTGTGACATTCAGGAACTGACAATGTGGCAAATTGACTTATATGACTATGAGTATGTGTACCATATAATCAAAATTAGTATTGAGTATTAATTATACCAGCTGTGAGCAAGGTGTATTGAAGAGCAGGTAACCATAGCAACCACTTTGCTACATTCATTTAATTTTCACTGGTTACAACTGATCTAACCATGGGTTATATGGGTTGATAATTTTTCAGGACAGTGCACATTCAAATGAAGCTGCAGAAAAGCGATCAATGTGATCAATAGCTGTAAATTACAAACCAGATGACATGCTGGTGTGTATTCTTATTCTCCTAGCTGGGAGCAGGAGCGGAGTAGGCGCAGGAGGAAGTGGCGGGCTGAAAGGAGGAAGGAAAGTGTCAATAAGGATGAAAGTGAGAAGGACTCTGACTGCCCGGAGTCTCCTCCGGACAGCACAGAGACCCAGCAGGTGGCGATGGCCCGAGAAAACCTGGTTACACTCATGGCTGAACAGAAAAGGATTCACAAACAGAAGGTAGGATTCTTGATCTACTTTTTAAAACTGTGGGAAATTGGTTCATATACTTGTAAGTTTCCTTAGAATATAAAAACAAAGCACTTGCTTCAAATGCCTTATAAATCATTTGAGGCTTTGCTGTGATTTTACATTTCTTTACATGACATTTTTTTATGAATAGAAAAAGAAAAGTGCACACATCTTGTACCATTCTTTTCCCCGCTGGTCCTCAAGGCGTTGCTTGAGCGCAGATTTCTGGAGCTTCGGGATCGGGCTCGGCGCTTGGAGGAGCTGCTGCCTCGGCGGGTGAGCTCAGAGGAGCAACGCGAGGTCCTGGGCCTGCTCTGCAAGGTCCACGAGCTGGAGATCGAGAACGCAGAGATGCAGTCCCACGCGCTGCTCAAGGACAATGTCATCCGGCAGAAAAACTATGTGGTGCAGCGCTTCGAGCAGCACCGACACCTGTGTGACGAGATCATTCAACAGCAGAAACAGTTCATTGATGGTGAGCCTATCTCTATTAAATATCTGTTGTTTAGTTAATTGCTGTGCAAGTCCACAAGTCTGGTTTAGAGCTGCAACAATTGTTCAATCGAAATAATTAATCAGCAGCTAGTTTGCTAATCTTGTTAGTCATTTCTCAAGCATAAATGCCAAACATTTGATGGTTTCAGTTTCTAAAATCTAAGAGTTTTCTGCTCTTGTTGGTCTTACATTATGGTAAATTGAATATTTCTGACATTTGTTTATGTGATGATGTATAGACCAAACAATTAATTGCGAAAATAATCTCTGTGTGTTCCAGACCACAGTCTGCTAGTACCTCCACACCTCCAGGAGCTGTATGATATGTACATGAGGGAGCTGGATGAGAGGAAACTGGACAGAGCCATGGCCCTGGATAAGGTGACCATCAGACACACCATCAAGGTAGCCCCCGCATGACAAATCAAATTTAGAAACTAAATTAAACATAATCATGTATAAGGTGTTCTAGATGAATGCTCATACACATAATTCCTAATAAATGCTCTGCTCTCACTTCCAGGAGGGCTCTCTACCCAAGATCACCCTGCCCGGTCAGGGTCGCGACAACATGCAGGACATGGACTCTGACCAGGAGAGTGTGCGCAACATGTGCTCTGATAACAGACGTGGCCAAGTTAAAATCCGTAGACACACTTTGCCCCCCATTCTACCTGAGCCTGAGCTGTAAGAGGACATCTTGTTCATATGTTTCCCATTTAGATTTTATACAGCAACTGCATTATAAGTAATAATAATGACTTGTTATATCTTTTTTTCTGTGTCAGGGACAATAACAGAGTTTTTAAGAACAGCCCTCATGCTAGGCAGATCAAAAACCCGGCTGTCATGACCCCGCCTCCAATCCACATTAACGGGAAGGGCAACAGAGAGGTGAGGACAATTTTAATAGGCAGTATTTGCCTTGTTTTTTTCCAGTTCAGTAGCTATCCCTAAGGGGGGCCTCGTGGTGTGGATTAATACAATCTAGTCGGGTGTTGCTTTTCACTTAAAGCAATATGGGTTCCTGTTTTAATAAAACTCCACCAGATATTTCACTCCGGTAGAACATTTTCATTTTCAATCCTCACAGCTCCATAAAATAAACTCCACCATAAGCTATAATAAGAATTCACTCTCAACTCTTGCTTCCAGGATTTGTGCTCAGCTTTCCATGTTGAAATTTGCAAACCAGTAGAATTACATCTTTGTTCCAGGCTTGAAATAATATTACCTGCATCTAATCTTCTTTGGTTTTATGTAAATGTATCCAGTGTGACTCATCGACAAGATTACGTAATAAGAGTTATGAATGTTTGAATCCAAATGCCCTATTCAAAATGAAAATTTCATTTTATGGAGACAGAAATGACTACGGTAGCACTCAATGTGACCATCTGAAAGCAAAGAACTGCAGTGAATGTCTGATCATAATGTCGCACTCTGCATCTCATGTTTGCAGCTGCAGCCGCTGGCTCCTGAGAGCTCTCTGAGCTACAGCCATCTCAGCCACAGTGTCAGCAGCCACCTGGACTCCTCACCTGAGAGCAGCGAGGCCGGGGCTGATATCCCTCTTCTACAAACTGGTAAGAAGTTTGAGTGTGCATGTGCAGTGTGGGTTAGTGGAAGGGCAATTGGGGTCAAATAATTGTTGTTGTTGTTGTTGTGGTGGTGTAAGAACATTCAACAGTACATTTTTTAATCCAGTTTTGTGAATTGGTATTTTGAAAAGTTTTTCACACTGATTAGCATTTGTACATTAGCTACAGCTAAACATTTTCACAATAGATAAACCTGTTCATTTTTTTCTTCTTCTGATAAGTCAATTTTATTTGGACAAATTTGCCTTAAACTGCTTTACAATCTATACAGTAGACAACACACTCCATTCTTAGACCCTCAATTTAGATAATTGTGCATTGCAATGTCCCTTTGCCCAAGGTCAAGTATTCAAATTGTTTGTTTTGCCTGATCAACTCGCCGGTGTATTAATAATCCCTGTGTTTCCACAGAGCGGCAGCAGATCCTGAAGGGCGTCCAGAACATTGTAGTAAAAGCGGCCCGTCGACGCTCCAAAGCTCTGGAGGTTGATGCCTTGCGGTTACCCCCTACCCCCTCTCCCCTGGACCCCCAGAAGCAGAAAAGCAGTCTGTCTTTGACTGAGGCACCCAGTAGAGGTTTGCCAATGCGGCCCGGCAGGCAGCCTAGTCCCGAGCTCAGACACGCCACCTCGGACGATAATTTGTCCAGCAGCACAGGTGAGGGGCCTGGCCTGCATGTGACCTGGACACGCCCACGTAACCGCCAGGTCGCCAGCAAGAACCAAATGCCTCGTGAACTGGACTTTGAAGCTCGCCGCAAGAAGAGGCGCTCACGCTCTTTCGAGGTCACTGGTCAAGCAGTGAGTATTTTCCAAATTCAGCATGTGCAGTATCATTAGTGGAAGAGTTGTATCATGTCCTTAAGAGACACTGATGAGACTCCAAAGCAAATGGCAACAAGCCTTAATATCATTATTATCACACTCATATATATCACACATAAAAAACTTTCAGAAAAATACATGCCCAATGCCTGTTTGTCATTAAATCAAACCTTCAAGGGAATCACTCATCACTACATTGTACATACTTTGAGAACTCAATTGTGACAGTAGTGAAATTGTAGATGTCCAGTTTTTCAGGCTTACATGTATACAAATTATTGACCTACACATCTAGCAGAAACAGGCATCATTTACTTGTTTTTTAGCCTGGTTTTTATGGTGTCACATAATACATATGTAAGCCATAAACCCACAAAATAGTTATCATAGGACTAAACAGCATTTATTAGATTGTCAGTGGTTATAGAACAAGTAGTTTGGGTGTTATAATTTCTTCCTGCTCTCGCTTGCAGCTGCCTCAAACTAAGACAACCACAGCTCAGAGGTTCCGTCCTCTGGACAGCACATCAGACCCCCATCTCCACAATAACAGTCAGCCCCAGGGTCCCATGCTCCGCCCCCAGTACAGAGGGGTCCCTCCTCTTGCCAAAGTCCGGGCACCCCACAGCAGCCAGCAAACCGGTAAACCGCTGTCACTGCCAATGTAGACTAAGTGACATTCGGCCATAACAACCTTTTTATCGAGTTTTGTTTTTGTTATCTCCCCATCTCTCTACAGGCTCAAATGCAGAGTCCTCTGCAGCCTACATGAATAACCTGAAGCGAGGGCCCCAGCTGCGGCAGCCCCAGCCCCTCCTCTACATCACCACTACGGGCACCGGGGGCCAGCGCACACGTAAACACTGAGCCATTACTCACATTTATCTTCAACACCAGCACTAACACCAAGACCCGCTGAGCCCCGAAGGCAACAGTCTCCTAATGGGAGAGCCGAGGGCATCCATACCCACCCCCATCCCCATTAAAATGAACAGTTAACCCCTCAGTGACTGACATTAGCCAAGATTGTGAGGCAGTGTGACGGAGACTAACCAGACAGTAACTGGATACCTCCAAACAGGTCTCCACTGTGCTTTGTTGTGGACACTGAGCGACGGCGCTAATGGGCTCTGAGACCTATAAGCCTACAGACGCCAAAGATTGCTAGACATACGGTGCGTGTTCTGTTCTATCAAGTGTTTCCACTTTAGCTTCCTGTCGTGCTCATTTATGTGATCGTCAAGTCAGGATGGTGTCAAGCTCACTGTGAATGCAACACACTGTACCAATGTTTGTGCATTATGAGTATATATGGTTTGGTAATTGTCAGTGCTTGTTATTAAGGCCAGTAAGAAAGAAAGATCAATTTAATGGGGGATGTTTGTGGGGCTCAACCTCACAGTAGTGATGTAAATGACAATCGAGGGAAAAGACTGGCTTTATTAGACAGAGAGGATATTACACTTACGGTGATGTGTATAATGAAAAAATGGCCTAAAATATCTTGATTGTTGTGCACTTCTGGACACTCAATGTTGTATTCTCACACACCCAAGGTCTATGCCTTTTCTTACCCAAACTTGACTGTTAAATGTCATGTCTGTTTGTGTAGGTGTATAGTACCATGGGTTGCTGAGTTTTCCTGATTAGTTGGCTGTATTTTTAAGGAGTTATTTAACTGTTGCCTTTTCTTGTATGTTGTTGTCATTGACATTGTTTTCATAATTACTACTTTCTATGCTTTATTTTGTACTTTTTTTTATTTGTACCCAAATAAATTCAAAGGAAATAAGTAAAAAGATGCCTTATTTTTTGGTGCAAACATACAATTCATTGGCTGCAATAAATAGCTACCACCTTTTATTGTAGAAAATTAATTGTTTGCAGGAGTGAGATAAAAAGACTCAGTTCATAAGGCACTTTTGTGTCATGCTAGTTCACAACATTGCTGCATCTATGCAAATTACAGACAAGAGTCCGTAACCAAGAGATTTCCACTGCAGAATTTGTTTGCCACTCAGGATCAGGGTCCACATCAGTGCATTAATAAATACATCAAGTGCTTACACTGAAATTGTTTTATAGAACACTTTGGGACTTTAGATTTAATGTTATGGTAATGAAGATGTAGGAGTCTTTCTACTGATTTGGATGTGTAATATTCTAAAATGTTCACTAGATGGTGCAGTAGCCGCAGAAGATGAATGAACTATCCAGCATTCAAGCTACAGTATGCCATCTGATGGACAATCTGAATACTTACAACACACAAATTTCTCCTAAAAAAGAAAATTCAGTTTGGGGTTTTGATTTTTTAAGTCGTTTTGTTACATTTATTATTTTACATATTGTATATAACCAGCAAGTTTATTTTTCACATCTTTGACATCTAATTTCCTATAATTAGGCTATAATCACAGGACTATTATGTAGGCGCTGTTCAGAAAATACAGATCAGGATCAATCTGATAATGCAGTTGTTCTCAAACTTCACATCAAGGACCCCTGACACAAAGTAGACCACGGAGCCCCATTTGATTTTGTCACAGGGTTCCACATCTGATAGAATGTTTGCTTTTAAATGTTTTATTTCAGAAAGTAAATGAAACCCACAACTAAAATAGTCACACATTCTGTCATTGTGTTATTTATGGATGACACTGTGAAAATAAATGATTCCCCTTTTTGTTGGGAACCCCTTGAACCTCCTTAAGGACCCCTGGGGGTCCCCAGACCCTACTGTTAGAACCAATGTGATAATGTATAGTTGGGAAAGGGGTATTATTCTGTCTGGGTCTGTGTTTGACCTGTCCATACAGCGGTTGACAGGTGATTTACACAATTTTTGGCTGCAGAACCATTATTTCAATGACAAAGAACTGTTCTGCGAACATAAACCTTTCCGTAATACACACTGAAGCTCTAATTCAATATTTAGTTAGCATATTTAATATGTCGAAACTCAATATGATTAATCAATGCTTCCAGTAATTATTAGTCATTATGTTAATAACTACTGGCACATGTCAGTGAATTATTGCTCAGAGCATCCTAATATTACATTTAGAATGATTGTTAAGAGTCCCTTGAGTTTGGAAGCCTTGGCATTCGCTCCTGACTAACAAATAATTATCACAGAAGCACCTATACATTTGAGGAGTAACGTTAAAACCAACAAATCTATTTTTGTTCCAGATATAATGCGGTTTTAGTTAGCAATCAGCTAGATAACCCAGTAGAACTGACTATTCCTTGTAGACTTTTTGTTTAAATTATGTCTCAGCCTGAAACACCTTCGAAAATTAGACAAAAGACAAGCAAACAAACGAATCAGTACAAGATTTTGTTCCACTGTATCTCGATAGGTCTGAGTCGGAAATACCGCCTCCTCTGTTCTATTGACAGCACGCTTATCCAATGACAAGTCGCGGGCCACGTGATTGATATCTCCGTCGACCAATGAGCGGTGGGATTACGGCTCTCGGGCGGTAGTTCACGTACAGCTGATTTGCAACCCGCCGAAGCAACAGCAGAGAAGGAGGAAAAATGTCGCTGGCTTCGACGCGGACCGTTCTAGGATCAGTGTCCTTTTAGGAAAAGTCAGACGGCAATTCGGTGAGTGGGACAGCCGTCACTAGTTGCATCGGCGGTTACCGGTTAAATTAGGCCTGTCCTGTCCAGACCGGCTACCGTCCGCCACAGTTTTGCACGTTTTGTGTAACGCTTCAGGGCTGCTGTAGAGAAACGGCTGCTCCTGGCAGCCATGATAAATGTTAGTTAGGAGAAATGTAACACTAGCAGTGATCAAATTTGTGTTGTTAGTTGGTATCTTAAAAGTCAGCGTCTTTTGTCGTGTAGCTGCAAGTCCAAATGTATCACTATTGTAATTAAGTATTTTTAAAATGTCAGGTGAGGAGAGGAAGGCTTGTCTTGGTGTAATTTCGAAAGTTGACGCTATGTTAGTTTGCACATCTGAGATGCCAACTCACCCTGAACGCGAGGCTCATCGTTTAGTTAATGGACGCCTCTTGTATTCCTCAGCCTTTAAAAAGTTGATGTGGGTTTAATTATTTAGTAGACGCTTGGACAAACTGTGCAGTTGTTGGAGCTGAAGTAGAGAGCCATCTATGGAGCAGCAGCTGGGCTTTGGTGGCCAGCAAACAGTGTTCACAAAAACTTTGACCTAAATTGCTAGTTGAGCTTTTGGTGTAATGATAAAACCATATGAGGCTTTTCTTCCCTTTGCTTTGTTATGAAGCTGATGGTCAAACGAATCACATTCCTATATTCTCATATACAGTGTATTAAAGATTCAAAACTTGTGCAAAAGTATTAACATCAAATTATACTTAAATAAAAGTATCCATTATATGCAAAAGGGACAATTCCAGAATAAGAAATCTTATATAATTGGATGCGTTTATATGTAAGCATCACTTTGTTGCAGCTGGTAAATAAATGTAGTGGAGTGACAAGCGGTGGTAATGGGACAGTGGATAAGATGCATGGCTTTGTTGTGGGAGACCCAGGTTCACTCCCCACTGTGACCCACCAATGTGTCCCTGAGCAAGACACTTAACCCCTGGTTGCTCCAGACAAATATAGCAATTGTAACTCGCTTTGGATAAAAGCATCAGAAATGTAGTGGGGCAGATATATAAAGCAGAATAGAGTACCTCAAAAGTGTATGTACAGTGAGGAAAATAAGTATTTGAACACCCTGCTATTTTGCAAGTTCTCCCACTTAGAAATCATGGAGGGGTCTGAAATTGTCATCGTAGGTGCATGTCCACTGTGAGAGACATAATCTAAAAAAAAGGAAATCCAGAAATCACAATGTATGATTTAACTATTTATTTGTATGATACAGCTGCAAATAAGTATTTGAACACCTGTCTATCAGCTAGAATTCTGACTCTCAAAGACCTGTTAGTCTGCCTTCAAAATGTCCACCTCCACTCCATTTATTATCCTGAATTAGATGCACCTGTTTGAGGTCGTTAGCTGCATAAAGACACCTGTCCACCCCATACAATCAGTAAGAATCCAACTACTAACATGGCCAAGACCAAAGAGCTGTCCAAAGACACTAGAGACAAAATTGTACACCTCCACAAGGCTGGAAAGGGCTACGGGGAAATTGCCAAGCAGCTTGGTGAAAAAAGGTCCACTGTTGGAGCAATCATTAGAAAATGGAAGAAGCTAAACATGTCAATCTCCCTCGGACTGGGGCTCCATGCAAGATCTCACCTCGTGGGGTCTCAATGATCCTAAGAAAGGTGAGAAATCAGCCCAGAACTACACGGGAGGAGCTGGTCAATGACCTGAAAAGAGCTGGGACCACCGTTTCCAAGGTTACTGTTGGTAATACACTAAGACGTCATGGTTTGAAATCACGCATTGGCACGGAAGGTTCCCCTGCTTAAACCAGCACATGTCAAGGCCCGTCTTAAGTTGACCATTTGGATGATCCAGAGGAGTCATGGGAGAAAGTCATGTGGTCAGATGAGACCAAAATAGAACTTTCTGGTCATAATTCCACTAACTGTGTTTGGAGGAGGAAGAATGATGAGTACCATCCCAAGAACACCATCCCTACTGAAGCATTGGGGTGGTAGCATCATGCTTTGGGGGTGTTTTTCTGCACATGGGACAGGGCGACTGCACTGTATTAAGGAGAGGATGACCGGGGCCATGTATTGCGAGATTTTGGGGAACAACCTCCTTCCCTCAGTTAGAGCGTTGAAGATGGGTCGAGGCTGGGTCTTCCAACATGACAATGACCCGAAGCACACAGCCAGGATAATCAAGGAGTGGCTCTGTAAGAGGCATTTCAAGGTTCTGGCGTGGCCTAGCCAGTCTCAAGACCTAAACCCAATAGAGAATCTTTGGAGGGAGCTCAAACTCCGTGTTTCTCAGCGACAGCCCAGAAACCTGACTGATCTAGAGAAGATCTGTGTGGAGGAGTGGGCCAAAATCCCTCCTGCAGTGTGTGCAAACCTGGTGAAAAACTACAGGAAACGTTTGACCTCTGTAATTGCAAACAAAGGCTACTGTACCAAATATTAACATTGATTTTCTCAGGTGTTCAAATACTTATTTGCAGCTGTATCATACAAATAAATAGTTAAAAAATCATACATTGTGATATCTGGATTTTGTTTTTTTTAGATTATGTCTAAACACATGACATGCACCTACGATGACAATTTCAGACCCCTCCTTGATTTCTAAGTGGGAGAACTTGCAAAATAGCAGGGTGTTCAAATACTTATTTTCCTCACTATAAGTACAGTACCTGAGTAAATGTGCTTGGTTACTTTCGACCACTGCAAAAGTTGAGCAAGTCAATTCTGAAGCTTTGGACTTCAGACAGCTGCTACAGATGTGTTGTTTAGCCTATGGTCTCCTTCTGTCCCTGACCTCTAAATACAAACCCACATTTAGGTAGGCTCTGTGCATTTGACAGGAGTCTTTTCTTTTTTTTCAGTCTTTCACTAAGTCCCACCACTTTATGCATACTAGTGTAGATCAAGACCTAAACTCATTTATATGTTCCCATTATAGTCTGTTGGTTAAAAAGTGACAACAAAAATGTCGATACTACAGAAAAACATATTAGGATTACCTGAAACCACTATGTATATGTGACACTATATAATTGGTTTTATCTATAATCTATATGTATCCCCTATGGTGTAATGATAATTGCAAAATGGCACAGAAGAAAGTCTTGTTCCTATTCCCAAGGATTTAACTATATGTATCTGGTAATTTTTGTTTTAGCCTACATGTTTCATACAGTTACACACTACTGAGCTAAAAAAGATTAAACCTAATAGGATTATTTCATGATTTAATTATCAAATTCTTAGCAAAGTAACTGAAGTACATTTAGATTGCAGTTTGTTTTTAATTGTCTGAAATTATTCAATCGTCTAAAAAAACGTGGACAGATGTTAGATTTCTCTCTCTACCTTTGCTATGTAGGACATGTAACAAACATCAATTCTCTGAAGAGATTAATAGCACTGACATCAGCTGTTGCAATGAACCAGCTCATCTTTGTCCCATTTATAGCCAGATGGCCGTGTACTGTCAATAAAGTGAATTCCCACCATATCATTTTCACCTTTAACTATCAAAGACAAAATTTAGGTCAAATACATTTTTATTCCCTTAAATTTCCCAAACCAAAACCAATCCTTTATATTTCAGCTTCTAATGCACTGAGTCTGGCTTGAGTTGACTCTTAAATCGTTTCAAATGTTTAGAAGGTCTGTCACAAAACTTAAAAACAACAACTTTCTTATTGACCATGATGTTTTTTTCTTCTCTTTTTCTTTCAGAATGAAACTTCTGCTGTGGTGTTGCCATGAGTGATTACAAGCTACAAAGAAAGTGAAATGTTCTAACAGTTTCATTGTGGGAGGTTTTACCGTGACTATAGATAGAGAGTCTGTTTACGTTCCCCTTTTATCAGGGCAGCTTTAACCATAACTGTTTCTGAACATAGGAGTATACTGTAACACTACATGGGCCTCTAAAGGAACCTGATCTGATAATTAAACCCTCTTGAGCCTCCTCCCTCAACTAGAAAGATAAAATTTCAGTGAAGATGGACCCATCTACTAGGATGGTGGGTTTGGATGCCCAGGGGAACATGGTTTTCACAGTGGTAAAACCAGTTATGGGCATCTTTCAGGTGTCTTCAGAGCAAACAGGTAGTGTTGCCCAAGGGGGAATTGGGCTGCAGGGTTTGTCTGAAAACACCTTGATCCTCCCTCAAACACATGGCCAGGCTCCGCTAGAACAGAACCAGGTGGAAATGCACACTGTACAGCCTCACATTCAGGCCCAGATGCAGGTTTCTGCCCCAGTCCAGGCTGAGGATGTGTCCCAGAATCAGGACCCACCACCAAACTCAAGCACAAATTCAGAGTCTGCAACCAATATGCCTTTTGCAGAGGTGTCATCACTCCTGGATCCCAACATGAAAGGATCTAAGGCTCGTAAGTGGCCATTTGTTAAAATGACTGGTTCCATTTTGGTTCCGGTTTCAAGTTTCTAAAATACCAGGCTTGAACCTTTTTATATCTTCTCTTTTCTTTTTATTAACACAGCACAACGTTAAAAGCATTCAGTCATTTGGCTCAATAGCAAATAGATCCTGACTTCTTGAATATCGTGGTTTTTGTTAAGTTATTTAAAACTTTTTTCATTAAATATGATAAGAGATTCAGGTAAGCAAATTCGATATTCAGATTTGATAAAGTGCTATTGAATCCCAAAACTGCTGGTGCTGATTCACCTCCTCCTGTACGGCTCTGATTTTAGGGAAGTATCTCATCTCGTATGATGAAATTAAACGTCGCCTGCAGGCCCCGGAGAAGATGTCCCTGCGCTCTTTGGCAGCCTACACTCGGGTCAGCAGAGGCCCGGCCAGCAAGAAAACACTACTTGAGTCACTCAATGTACTCGGCCTCACGCCAAGCACAACTACCTCTGTATCCTCCTCCTTCTCCAAACTCACTGAAGGTGACAGACGTATGTTAGGTGTAGGAATGTTTAAATTTGATAACGTGGAGAAGAGTGCAAAAGAGTAAACTGTGTTTAAATCCATGTATGTATGTGCTTAGGCGACACAGGAGCTTTGTGTAACGATATGAAGGACTTTGCCCATGACTACATTGACTACAGCAACATGGCTAAACAGCTCATCCCCGACACAAATACAGTTCAACACTGGTCCAAAATTATTGAAACAAAGTACGTACTGTATGTCCTTCTTTTAACATTTAAGTGTGTTAATGTGAGAAACAGAGTAATAACACTCTCTTTTTCTCTAAGGAACCACCTTGAGGATATGAGAAAATGTTTCAAGGACCCAGTCAATAGCGGCGCATTTGACAACGTCACTCATGGTCTGGGTCTGGGAATGTTGAACGTTGCACTGGACATGGTCGTTATGGTAATTGAACAGCAGATTCGGATCCTGTCTGGCGCAGCTGCATCAGATCCAGCTGACTCTGGTCCGCCAATGCGGCGTATTCGCAGGCGCCACCGCAAAACCTGCTCAACTGACCATGAGAAGTCTGTCAAGGGGCCTGGGGGGGTCAATGAGCAAGGGAAGGTCATTTCAAAAGGCAAGGGGCGAGGCAGAGTCAGGAAGAAGATAAGGCAGGAAACTGGAGCTGCTGGTCCTGTGGAAACCCATGCAGAGCAGTGCAAGCCAGATGACGTGGAGAGTAATGTACTTACCCTGGTTTCTGTTGGATATGAGACTGTTTCCAGTGGCCTCAATGTAGCTGGAACTGTTTGACACCTGGTCAAATGATAGGTTTAAAGAACCAAACATAGTCCCTTTCAAAGGGCTACTGAGTGATGGCACACAGTCTCTGCGCAAGTTGCTGGGTTGAGCTCCTGTGAAGGAGATCACACTTGTGGGGAGCTCAACATCAAGGTATAAAGTCACATGTTCAAGTCCAATTTAAAGGAATAGTTCGACATTTTGGGAAATAACACGTACTAGCTTTCTTACCACGTGAGATGAGAAGATGGATATTACAAAATACAACTGTCAAAAAAACAACATAGAATGTGTGCATTTGTGAGCTTCAGAGGTGCTGGTACTACAGCCTGATCGATAAATTGGTGTGCCAATATTAATGGCTGAGATGAGCTAATTGCAGATAAATCAGTGTCGGTGTTATAACAGCTAATTACAAAAAGTAACAGAAGACGGATCCTTCAATCATGTATTAAGTTATCATTGCATAGTTATTCCACCAGAGGGCACTTTGCAATCTGCTGTTGGGAGTTTGGAAAGCCACAAATCCACCACCCTGTACTTTTGTTCAGTACTATTTTTTAAAAGACATTTTTGGCCTTCATTTCCGATAGGACAGCTGGAAGAGAGACAGGAAATGAGGGAGGGAGAGAGAGTCAGAGAGGAGATGATAACCAGCAAAGGGCTGCGGACTGGACTCGAACCAGGGCCATTAATAGAAGGATATGGAGCGTTTGCTCTACCAAGTGAGCTAACTGGAACCCCTCATAACAACTTAAAAAAAATTTGTTAAGTCATGTTATGTTGGTGAGGTCTCATAACTACACATAACAAATGTTAGTATAGCCTTTGTGTATTTTATATCGACCAATAAATCAGAGTAACAAATTTTAAAATCCTCAAATATCAAAATCAGTATCTGCCATAAAAGGCCCATATCGGTCAGACTCTACTTCGGACACATCAACGCTAACTGTTTCCTCGTGTTTCCAGACTTTAAGCTAAGCTAACTGGTTGCTGCTACACATTTGCCTTACAGAAATAAGAGTGGTATCAATCTTCTCGTCTTACTCTTGGCAATAAGGCAATAAAGCAATTAAGCGCGTTTCCCAAAATGTCAAAGTATTTGTTAAAGTGAATTCTCTGTTTCTTTAGTAGCAGATTTTGTATGAATGTAGTATAACTGAATCCAACCATATATTATTTTTGTATGCTATCAGTGAGCAGATAAAATCCCCACGGTATGTATAAATTTAAACATGTTGAACACTGAGAAAACCTGTCCATGCACAGGTACAGTCCATAATGTAGAACAGCTAATATCAGAGGTCTGTGTTATATCTTTTACTGGTGGTACAATGTCTCCTGTTTTCCTGTTGTATTTATTGTTTAGATTTCCAGTTAAACATCTAACGTTCTGTACTAGATTGTTGAAATGTCTGTTACTGCAAGAGTTGAGTAAAATATAACGATTTAATTTTTAACTACATTGAGTCTGTTATTGTCTTGTGATGTCCTAAATGGACCAAGTGGTGCATAACTGCTTTGATCATTGAGTAAAAAGCTTCATATATTTGGGAGTTTAAGAGACTCTAACCTTGAAGCATTTGTTTAATTACAGAGCTCTGTCATATATTGTGATGATGGCAAAAAATTTAATTAAAAGATCATTCATTTATCAGTCAATTAAATAAGGCTAAAGACTGGCACTTGCAATCCAACTCTGTTCAATGTTTAGCATTTCGGGGAAAATGCCGTCAAATAATACACTTGTTTACAAAAGCAGATGCTCACCTGTCTGTGTTGTTGTTTTCACTTGGATTTTCTAGAGGGTGAAAGGCATTGTGGGAGATTTTAAGTAAGTAAGAATACGCTCAGCAGAGTCAGCCAAGTGCTAATACCTTAACTGTGTACGCACACATACACACACGAGGGGGGGGAGAACAGCTTTAGCAAGGATTTTCTCTGTATTAACCCTGAGATGGGACAGAGGGCCAGCTGGAGTACAAGGAAGACAGACCTGTACAAAACATAGACAAGTTTATTTTGCACAAAACAATAGTACAAGATGGGTAGGGAGTGCAGCAGTGGGATTAAAGTGAGATGTAGTGTCAGTTGAAGTAGGTTCCCTCAAAGCTACAGCTAATGACTCCAGAGACCTTCACCAAAAGAAAGAAATCTGGCAAGAGAGAAGCAAAAGAAGAATGAACAATAAAAAAGTGCCGTGCTTTTCACCACCAGCTTTCCAGAGACGGTAGGACGGAGCACTATGGGACACCCTAATGTGCCACTCATGTACACTTACACACGTTCCCACAGAGATAAACGCAGATCCAATCGACTGCAACCCTACACACCAAACGGTGAGTGGAGCAGAATCATGACTGATGTACAGTGTAAATCTTGATATTGGCTTTGACATTAATGTGTTTCAGTAACGCTCATGCTTCACGTTCACACATGGGACCTGTTGGTGCAATGAGACATGAGTACTGTTGACCACTGATCTGCTTAATTAGACAAGTTTAGGGTTAACTGTCTAATTTGAAAGCACCTCAGTAGTAGTTATTGATGGGGCGGAGGGAATACTATTCATACACACACATTTTCATACCTATTGAAGAGATTAAACTTTAGATTTTTCAGTCATGTTTTCTTGAAGGACCACGCCAGTGTGATACTTAAAAAAAATTGTACAGCCATTGTTTGCTATTATTTTCTGCAATATGGAAATCACTTAGTAGACTCTTGAAACGTGCTTGTTGAGTCCACAATTCAGGAGTCGGGTAATTAATTGCTGCCAGAAACGGTAGAGAAAGATATACTAAAATGTGTAGCACAGTATGCAAAATGGTTATATGTGAAAAGTATACATGAAATGTGTAGTAAATGGGCTAAAACATGCAAAACCTGTAATAACCGTCCACAAGCTTTTGTCTTCAGTTAATAGTCTGCTATTTGCTGAAGTAAGGCCTGGGAATACATTGTTCACTGCTACTAATCATTATCGGTCACTGGCTTCTGAATAAGTCAATTGAAGGACCACTCAAAAGAATTGGGTTGGTGACTGGAGGGTTTTATATTTGCACAGCTGGGAAAATCTGACCAGGGAAGTGCTATTTACTGTTGAAATGTCCTTGACCAAGGCCCTTTAAGCTGGTCAGGTCAGCTGTATGAAAATTGTTAAGGGCAGCAGCTCACAGGCAGCTGTCTCCAGTATGTAGCCCTCCATTGCCTCTTGACTGCTGCTGTAACTCAGCTTTAAAAATGTTTTAATTAATTTCCACTGGAGTCAGAGTCAAATATAGTAGAATTAGATTTGGATCACTACACTTGACAGTTAGTGAACCAGATACCCTATTGGTTTGGCACCATTTTGGCCGGATGGATACAAATGGCAATATTGGGCAGTCTGTCGATCGGTTACTTAGGTCCAGACGGAAAAAACTCCACAACTGCACAGTCATAACATTTTGTACTGAAATGTTCTCATTTGCATGTTTTAATCCAATATGCTTTATGGGCAGCCCTGCTTCACTCTCACCCAATTGTAATGGGATTCATATTTCATACACTCCTAAACAGCATGCATACTTGCTGGCCTATTTAATGTCTCCATTTTTTTCCACATCTCCCCACAGACAACCTGAACAATGCATTAGGTGCTATCAGAGTCCTTGGTTTGGAACTGATAGAGGATGAACTTAAACCACATCTGAACACAGTGCTGGCCAACATTAAAGAGAGGAGTGAGTTAATTTACTTTTCCGCAGTGATATCTCATTTCTAATTGGAATATATTTTAGGTTATGCTCTCCCTCAAGCCTCAGCTACAACACTGTCTGCTAGACAGCATTAAAAAAAAATCATAATGTGTTGTAGGTTTCACAGTATAATGAGTGGTTTCAGAGTTATTTTTTGTGTTCGTGGTATGTCTTTCATTTGATGTGATTTGAATTGCAAAACACATACAGCTCTGCTGCCACATGCAATTTACATATTTATGTGTTTCCATACAAGTATACCTTAACACATCATGCCTCCCACTCCTAGTGGCAGCTATATCATAACAGCTCCTCTTTTTGAATGATAAAACCTGTAGCAAAATCCCACCGGTAAAAGATGGGGAGCCTGGGGGTTGAGGCTAAGAAGGGATCAGGTGCATGACAGTTGCAAGTCCTCGAAAGACGTTAAGCTGTATTTGTGTCTCCTAGCGAAAGGGGGATAGAGAGGCAAGAGAGGTAAAGAAGGGTCAGGGAAATCAGGTACAAAGTAAGACTGAAACAGACCAAAATATTAAACTCCATTCTGCTCAATGATTAAAGGAACATGTTGATTAAAAAACCTACTCCAGTCACAAGTTTCTTTAGATATGGCCTCAAAGTGATTATAATATGTTATGGTCATTGTGTGTTTGTATTTGTTGTGTTGACATGTGTAATTACATGTGTGTACAGACAAAGGTGCTGCTGAGCAGGTAGTGATCAGTGGGATCCTGCCAATTCTGGCGCTGTCTCTGAGGAGAAGAGGGCCTCTCGCTGTGCTGACCGCAAAACTAGTGGCTGAACTCGCCAAGGAATGTAAGTTATTTATAAAGAAATATGTTGGTCTGCAACTTATTTGTTTCTTTTTAATTAAGTGTATGAGATCATCCCTGTGTTGGCTGATTGCTGGAGCCTCACATATTTGATTCTCTGTTGGCTGCCCTTAGAAAACGCTGGATCTAATTTATTCGGCACAATTTCTGTCTGTGTAGTTTTGAGTTTATTCATTGAGGGGTTTTTTTTGTTTCCTTTCAGCTGTGGTTTGTAAAGGTTTTGGTGATGCCGGTTTGGTTCCGGCTCTGCTGTCTGTGCTGACCAGTAAGGATCAAGAACTGCTCCTTCACGCTGCCAGAGCTATCTCACGCATGTCTTATGACAGCTGTAAGTAGAGTAAACCACTAAAACCTACCTCATGACAAGCTCTGGAAATGTACTCCTTGTTTTGTGTGTTCTAACCCTAACCCTTCTCTGGAGCACAGAGAGATTGAATTTGGAGATAAAGTCAACACTGGAGATGTCATCCAAGCTGCCAGAAGAATATCACAAGAACTCATGTCTTTAGAGCAATAATGCTTTGTGTTTACTCTGGTGAATAATCTCAAAGCTGTTTAAACCTATGTTCTTGACCAGTTAATCACCTTGACAAACCAATGCCTTTCAGAGCTAAGAAAGTTTAGAACCATACCTCTATATGAATTATCTTATATATTGAATATGTTTGAATTGCAGCGTAGAAGATGTGGTATGTGTGAGAAAAGGACTGTTGTGAAGCCTATACCAAGTTAAACTTTGCATTGTTTGACAAAAGGTCCATTTTTTTGTAGTGCAAGAGAGACAGGTGCATCATAGAGCACATTAAACTGAGTGTTTAAATTTTTGGTAAAACACACACAATACCAGGTAGAGAAATAAAATCATTCTGCAATAGGAACCAACATGGTTTATGTGAAATTCTGTCCGACTTAGGGAAAATTGTCAAGCCACTAATGTGAGACAGGGTTGCTTGTTATTGTTTGTTTCTTCCTACTCAGGTTCAGTGAGATTTATAAAAAGAAATGCTAATCATACTATTTTTTAGAATAAATATTTTAAAATGCTACACACCGTAAACAACAGTTTTCTGTGTTTATATTGTTGCCTTCAGCTAAGCTGCAGGAACTGTTACTACGTCGAGGTGCAGTGCCTCGTCTTGTTGCCATCCTGCTCCGTTTTCCTGACAAGGAGGCCCTGGAGGAGGTGTGCCTTCAGGCGCTCTGCAACCTGAGTGGCATGGGAGTGGCAGAGGAGGCTGGAATGGTCTGGGAGAGAGGTGCATCTATGAGGCCTGGGGAGTCTGTTTTCCATGGCGTCTCTCCTCACACCTGTGGCTTCGCCTCCTCTGTGACTCTGGTGTGTGTGTCTCAATGGGCACCAGGTCAGTATGCAGTCAACATCGAGGTTTTCCAGCGCTGCTCCTCCTCCTTCTGGAACCTTCACGGGAACAAGCGGACTGCTCGTTGGTTCCCGTTTTCCAGCTTGGGGAGCTGTTCAAATCTGTACAAGGTGATAAAGTTCTCTACAAGGAATGTTCCCCGAACCAGAAGTCTGAAGGCTCGTGTGTTCCACACTTTCCTCTGACAGCTACTGCAAACATGGTGGCCTAACCTAACTGCCATACAAAACTCTGAGGGGATTACTGCAACCTTTCTAATTACCACCAGTTATTGGTACACACCAAAACATTTGATAAATATTTACACAACATAAACCTGAACATGCATACTTGGACATACTGTGAATGCTTCCAAATTACTTTCGTCTATTCTGGGTGACTTTTATCTTACATTTTTGTGCTTGCTGTTCCTTGGCTCAGTTTGTATGTTTTGAAAAGGACAGTTTTTTTCTGAAAAGTGGACTTTTATAACCCGCCGCTTAAGGAAAAACACACTCAGTCACAGCGATTTTGGGATCCTATGCCACGCAGTACTGTTTTTGTGGAATAATTGAATCAGGGATAAGAAACATGCTGTAAATCAATGAAAATGATGACTCTAAACCTTACAAATGGATGCTATGATGATGTCCTTGCTGTTAATTTGTTCACACGTGTTTGAAGTAATTGTGATTTTCTTTCCTTGGCAGCACTATTGATAAAGATCATTTTTATGGTATGGTTTAATTTTTGATTATGCCTCATTCATTTTTACCCTGCATGTTTGATTATTTGAATATCTTTGACAGCCACTTGACCATGACTTTTAACGTGTGTATGTATCTGTACAGCAGGCAAGCAAGGCGATTGAACTATGACATATGACATAGTATACTGAAGAACTGAAGAAGCATCTTGGATGAGTGGAAAAACATCTTTGAATATGTTTGACCAAGTCCACTTGCCCTTGTTACAAACCTACCTTGTATAACTATGACCTGGATGACTGAAAATCTTGCTTATTATTTTGCTAAACACAAAGTTGAACCATGTTCTGTTAATTCATACACACAAATTATTTTATTATTTGAGTGTACAAATGACAAATACAATAAATCACACATCACAAGCAATTAGCACTGCATCAACATGAGTCCCAGAAGATGACAAGTTGAGAGGCCACATATGATGCCTCCTGGAAACTCTTGATCTGCTAAAGGCTTGGCTGCCTGAGTGCTGCACTGGGCTCAGTTATCGGATTCAAATGGGTTTTAGGCTCCAGAGAAATGACTACGCACGTTACAAGACCACATGCTGGCCAGCAAGGACACAGGGTAATGGTCTCGCATCTAATTTCCTAAATTTGACTTCTCTCCCATCCAAACAGCATGGCAAAGTAGCATAGTGACTTGACAGATAGTCCCACAAACTGAAGGTGGATGTGGAAAAGCCGTGTGTCCTGAACATCAATCAGCTAACAAACAAGCAAATATGTCCTCAGGTCTCTCACACACTGTCAGATGTGTAGCCTTGCTGAACCAACTTGATTACTGGAGTTTAACACTAGATGGCATGCATGTGCTTTGTAGAAACCTTTGTAGTCTTTCTACAGTGCAATATTAAAAGAAATAGTTAGCTAGTTGTGACTTTGTACATGAGCCTACACACATGAACTGAATGTGGCTGGAATGACAAACTGCCTCACTGCACATCTCATCTCAGTGGATATTTTCAGATATTTTCATAGATTTAATTGGTTTACTCTCTTGCTGATATGAAAGCCAGTTGTGAGAGTGCCAGAGTTAAACTGAGCGCTTGCCCTTTGACTGTATATCTGTTAATGCCAACAAAGATAGACACAAGTGTATCCCCCTCAGTCTTTCTCCGATTTCTCTTCCTCTAATTACCTCTTTTATTGGTTCCATTCAGCTCCAGGCGTCAAAACGCAGGGTCATGTCCACTAATCAATTCTAACTTTATTACTCTGGGAGCCACTTAAATATTTGATGTGATAGAGATGAGGCTTTGGAATTATTTACAGGTAGACAAGAGGTGCGTACACATGTTCTTGAATAACTTGACTGTCCTCTGTAAAAACACAGGTTCACTGTGCACTTGTTAAAGTGTAACAGAAACATATTTACATAAGGAAACAGCCTTATAGACAGCCTAAGGGGCATCAATATTCTCATTACATGCATTACTGCTTGCTAAATCAAAACATAAAAAATGTTTTAAATGAAAATAACATTTGTCTGGGATGGCAATAAACTCTTGGGATGGAAAGACTGTTGGTCTGGTGAGTTTTTCCTCCTGGGAGTCAGGGTCCAGGAACAGTAACCAGAGGTGAGAAGCTCAAACTTATTAAAACAGAGCTAAAAGGTCGTGTCAGAGAGGATCTTATCTGCTGTCAGCAGCAGCGCTTTCAGTACTTGGGCAGTGAGTCCTGTCAACATGCTGTTTAGCTTGTTGGCCAGTAACAATGTGCTCATGATTGAATTGTATAAATAGGCCTATATCCAAAAATATATACCTTTCAAACTCAGAAGGTCATTTAAAGACACTTGCTGCTGTTCTGAAGGTATTTCCAGAATCTGTCTGTTATGATAAAAAAAAAGATTTTTAACTCGTTTTCCTGCGCCTTCTTCTCTTAATCCAAACAAAGATGGAAGCCGGAAATGACTCAAATAAAATGAGAATCAAATAAAAAAACAACTTAATCAAAAGTAAAACATTTTTTTATTGATGTTACTCTATTTAATATTTTATATTTTCAAACAATATTTCGCTTGTGCTGCGATGGATTGGCAGCCTGTCCAGGGTGTACCCCGCCTTTCGCCCGATGTCAGCTGGGATTGGCTCCAGCCCCCCGCGACCCTGTACGCAGGATAAGCGGTTGAGATGGATGGATGGATGGATTTCGCTTGTGTTTTACTAAAAGAGCAAAGACATATATCATTACTGGTAACCTGGATTAGGAAATACAGTCACAACTAGAGAAATTGGTTAAAGATTACCTCATCATTATGTCACAATGTCTCTTATTTATTTAATGTTGAATACTTTGACACTTTACTTTGATAAAAAATACTGAACGTTATCAGAACTTATTGCCACACTGCTATCAAGAAAATATACTTCTATTGTAGCTGCTGCCTTAGTCTTTGAATTAACACGTGATGCATCAAACACATGAAGTATTTAATCAATTGCTCCACTTCCACTCTGTAATGGGAGACGCAGGAAGCCTGCATAATATTACTTTTAATATAAGACTTATAAATAATGCATGATGAACTTTGCATTATATGCCCTCAAACCCAGATCACATGGCTGAAGACGGTTTTATTGCTTGTCTTTGCAAATGAGTCATTTAAACTTTAATCCTCTTGTTGTTTTCTGCAGAAACAACTCCACGTAATGTCATTAGAATTTCATGGTGCTGAGTTTCTAATTACTGCTTTCGTCATTTCTCTGTTTTGGCCTTCGTTATTCTTTGCTCGTAGTATCCTTCAGCGATAAGCAACAATGATCCACCTAGTTGACTCACAAAACACAATTTCTCATTTGAGCACATAGACAATCTACAATCTACAAAACGTAACAGCAAACACAGAGACACAGATAGGACATAATTCTATAATTTCACACACAGGCAGACAAACACAACATCTGCAGACACATACAAGGACACAAACCAACACACAGTACACACACACACACACACACAGAACATCCAGGAGGGGTTTCATTTCACCAAACAGTAAATGCAATCACTTTGAAAGACCTTTCCTCAGGGGTTTACTCCTTGCCTTTAAATATTTATTGTCAAGCAGATAAGATGATGGACCCCTGATTCTCTGCCTCTCTGCCTTTGCAGCAGCCCAAATTCTGTGACGGGTCGATGGCAACTCTCATCAGCGGAGATTCGGGATTAGCATTAGCCAATCGATGCCTCTGTCAAGTGCAAGTGAGTTTTTGGACAGATCCCCTAAACTGCATTGTGTGCCATTCTTACTGGGGACAATGGTGGCCTCGACCTTAGAGAAGAGAGCTTGTGAGAGGAGCTCAAACCTAAAGCCAGAGGAAAGTGACAGCCTGACTCATGGGTCTATTAAGCAGGACACTTCAAGAAAAAAACTTTCACAGAACTGACACAAGTACCATGCAGATGGGCTGACTCAACCACAGATCATTTCATTCATTTTGGCTTTATTAGATCAAGGACCATACATTTGTGTAACACTAATGAATGAATGAAAAAATCAAAACGTGAGCAAATATTCTTTTTTCACAGGCAAAACTTTCATAAATGTTGGACCACTAACATCATCATAATCATCAAATGAGCCTGTTCGCTGCTTGAGATTCTCTGGCAGGGTCTTATTTAATGGTCATCTTTTTTCCCTCAGTTATTTAAATTATTTTATCATTGTAAAGCACTTTGTAACTTTGTCACTTTGGATAAAAGCATTTGCCAAATGAGTAAATGTAAATGTAAATAAAGTTTTCAGATACACTATAGTCTTACCTTTTCACTAAGTTCTTATAGCGTCATAATTTATTTTGTTGCTCTCACTTGCTCTCAACCTTCTTCAGCGTATGATACTGATTTCTGACTGCCAGTACTTTTGCACATTTGATAGAGAATGATATCTGTGAAAACCGGCAGCAAAAAGCTGTGACTTGCTAGGTGTGTAGGTGGAGCGAACAATAGTTATTTCAAGCAAAAATTTTTGCAAAAGTACAATAAGGAAGATATTTTCTCATACTTTCTGACTATTACTTCATGGGTGAATTTCTGCTATTTCTGACATCACCATTTCTGACCAATGATCTTTCTGCTCACATTCCTTCTGTCACTCAGTTGGATGTTCATTGCAAATTTGTCTGTTTCATACCTACTATTGTGCATCCCACCTCTACCATGACTTCTAAGATGCCCAGGGAGATTACTACCTGCCTCTTAACTCCAAGCGGATCGTGTCTGATCACCCATCTTCATATGGGCCTACACTCGATGAAGAGGCTTCACACTGATGCAGTCTAATCTGCAACGTTGTTCTCTGTTGATAAATATTGTTACACACCAATTGATCGCTCCTTATGGAACTGCCATTGTCTGTGTTACTAACAGCACTAAAGCTACATGAAGAACTGCCACATCATCTTTGCTCTGTTGACTCCTGTCAAAATAATGTGATTCACATGCTACGTATATAGTAACCTTGTGTTTTTCCTGAAAAATAATGCGATGCCAGACAGTCTAGCCTTGGTCATCATAAAGTATGTTATTCTAAAATGACAAATTGTCAGTAAAGCATCAACAAAAACATGCTAGGATCCAATGACAGTTTCCTCTGACATGACACCAAATCTGAGTCTTTAACATTTGATTGATTTTTTGGGGCAATTTGGATTTTTTACACTTTTTTTTGCATTACTTTTTTAATACTTTTAATAGTAAAAAGCAAGAAAGTGCTGATCCCGTCTGACTTTGCTATAACACTGGAAATAGCTCAATTTGATTTTACATTGTTTATTTACTAATAACAAAATAGGACAACCAAAAGCTATTTCTTTTCATTGTTTGGGATTCTTCCTTTTTCCAGCACATGGAGCCACTCACACGCCAAAATTTCAATCATTAGAGAACAAATTGATAATGATCAGGGAAATTAAATCAAACTCGACCTATTGTAATACCGACAGTGAAAAAAGTCAAATGATATCCCATCCAGTCTCAGCTGAATGCTAACACACCTGTGGTTGCCCCGTCACATTGTCATGTGTACCAGGTTATGACAAGTAGATGTTAAACTCAACACCAAACACCAAAGAGCCCAACGCATCCCAGACAGCTTATTTTTACCCAGGGATGTCAGAGCTCTGAATGGTCGGTTCAAACGCCAGCTCCTTCATTTCTATTTCTGTACTGACATCACAAGCAAACGCGGCACAGATGTAGCTCTCTCCTGCTGCTCTGAGCGACAGAATAAGGCTAGTACTGAAACAGGCAACAACAACCACGACCAAACACCGAGGCTGAGCTTCAAGCGTGTATGTGTGTGTGTGTGTGCATGTAGTGGCGGGTTAGTGAGCAAGCCATCTGTCCTGGCCTATTACGTCCATCACAGGAGGGCCTTTCCACACACACACAACCTCATAGATGTTGGGGCTCATAGACAGTGTCAGAAAGGACAGTGCACGACTAATTATTGACTTTGTTTTAATGCACTGCATTTTTTTGTTTAATGGCTGTTCGGAGGGGATATTGCATCTTGACATTATCAGCGGGGGAAAGTGGGAACATGGCGAAGGGACGGAGGGAAGGGCAGAGCGGTGGCACACAGAGATGACACGGCAGATGGTTGATCGGAGATTATCACCGTGGGAAGAAACACCAGGAAGTCAATTAGGGGAGGGGACAGTGACGCGCAGACGGTGGAAGGACTAATCAAAATTCTTCATACTTAATCGTGTATTTCAGACATAGAGTTTAAGAGTGTAAATCTTGAGAATTATTATTGCCCACAACTACACACTGTCATGACTGCTAGAAAGGACAAACTGAATCATGGCGCTGCAATGAAAAACAAAAATGAAACAATTTCTTTACGATGTTCATTTCCAAACATGCAGTGTAGAAATTGTTGAAAAATTAGGTGCAATTTTTCTCGCACGTCCCATCTGAATGAAATTGTGTGTGCGTGTCTCTGTGTAAAGATACATGTGTTTGTTTATTAGTCTAAACCTGTGGAGGTGTGCAGTAAGTTCCGTGAGCTCAGAGCTGCAGATTAAATGAACAGTTGAAGAGCTGATTATGGCTGAGACCTCTGGGACATTCTTTAATCAATGATAAAATGACAGGAAAGAGTGTGTGTGTGTGCATGTATGTGTTTGTATGCCTGTATGTGGGAGAGATGGTGAGGGAAACTGGCGAGAGAAAAAACAAGAAAAGAGACAGTTACATACTAAGATTGAAAGACAAAGATAGAGGCAGAATGTAAGATGAGTCACACACAAAGAAAACACAAAAGAAGAAAAGATAGCAGCCGCTGAAGCTAGACAGAAATGAAAATAGAGAGCTGACTTGAAAACATCAAAATGGTCTTCGAACTTACTTTTCAACCTCCCATTTTCTCTCCATTTACAATTTTACCTTTCATCTAATTTTTTTCTGCTTTCTGTGTCTGTTTCAGTAAAAGTCTTGACTCATCGTTTCCCCTAGCCTGCAGGTTTACAGTACAGTATGTGTTGTCCTTCTGCTGAATCTTGATGACTGTGTTACTGTGTCACTTTGCTTCAGTTATGCTGATGTGCTATACAACTCTCAGGACTGCAAAATGCGATCAAAGGTTGCAGTAAAATATCTGTGCACAGACACAAGCAGTTCACACTACAAACACATGCACATACAACCTTAGAAAGAACAGCTGCTGTTAAGATGCAGACACCTGAGCCACTCTTAAATACACAAAACAAACTCTCTGTGTTTCATTTAAACTGAAGTAATATAATTTAGTTGTAAAAGCTCGATTCTGAAGCAGGCCAATTAGTTTCAACAGGGGTGAAACAGGACTTGTCAATGAATGTGTTAAGGGCAGACAAAGAGAGTGAGAGAGGCAGTGAGAGGGAAGAGTTTATGCTAATATATGTCTCAGTGCTCCTACTTGTCCTGGATATGTAAAGCCTGGAGGAGGCAAACCTGAGAGTGAAAACTATGTGTGACCCCTTGAGAAACCCTTGCCTGACACTGGGATGATTGACTGCGCTGCTGCTATGCAAATTTATTTAACTTTTCCATGGTGCAAGTTTCTAATTTAACTTACCAGTTATACACAGGTATAACCTGTAGGGCAGGGGTCAGTAAATAAGTCTGGCATTGGGCCAAATTTTTCCAAGTCATTAGATGGCGGGCCAGAACAAAATCAATTTATCAATTATAATCCATTATTTACTGTGTAAATTACTTTAGCTCAGTCAGTAGTGCACAGGACACCTGTTCAAAGGGTTGTGTGTTCAATCTCCACTCAATTTTTTCCCTTTTCAACAAATTGATTATGGAGAGATGGAGTGTGTGCTTCCCGACGATTGGTCCACATCAAACTATGGAAGCATAGCCTATTTTAATTTCCCCAGTATCTCCAGGCAGAGGAAATTCTTGCGTTTGTCATTCAGGGGAATCCGATCTCACGGCTTTTTCAGAGGTGTGTCAAGCATGTCTACATTGGCCTTGCATTTGGACATTAATACACTGAACAAAATTATAAACGCAAATTATAAACGCAACACTTTTGTTTTTGCCCCCATTCATCATGATCTGAACTCAAAGACCTATGACTTTCTCTATGTAGCTACACAAAAGGCCTATTTCTCTCAAATATTGTTTACAAATCTGTCTAAATCTGTGTTGGTGAGCACTTCTCCTTTGCCAAGATAATCCATCCTGTGTCTTACGCTGGCCACAATAAAAGGCCACTCGAAAATGTGCAGTTTCACTGTATTGGAGGAGTCCAGGGGGGTCTGGAAACCAGTCAGTCAGATTGTGGCCTGTAACATCGGTCCATTCCTCTTCAATGGCTGTGCAAAGTTGCAGTCAGGTCGAGACCCCGATGAGGACGACGAGCATGCAGATGAGTTTCCCTGAGATGGTTCCTGACAGTTTGTGGAGAAATTCCTTGGTTATGCAAACCGATTGTTGCAGCAGCTGTCCAGGTGGCTGGTCTTAGATGATCTTGGAGGAGAAGATGCTGGATGTGGAGGTCCTGGGCTGGTGTGGTTACACGTGGTGTGTGGTTATGAGGCCTGTTGGATGTACTACCACATTCTCTGAAACACCTTTGGAGACGGCTTATGGTAGAGAAATTAACATTCAGTTCACACTCTGGTGGACATTCCTGCAGTCAGCATGCCAATTGCACGTTCCCTCAAAACTTGCGACATCTGTGGCATTGTGCTGTGTGATGGAACGGTACATTTTCGAGTGGCCTTTTATTGTGGCCACCCTAAGGCACACCTGTGCAATACCCATGCTGTCGATAAGCGTCTTGATTTGCCACACGTGTGAGGTGGATGGATTATCTCGGCAAAGGAGAAGTGCTCATTAACACAGATTTGTGAACAATATTTGAGAGAAATAGTCTTTTTGTGTACATAGAGAAAGTCTTAGATCTTTGAGTTCAGCTCATGATGAATGGGGGCAAAAACAAGTGTTGTGTTTAGAATTTTGTTCAGTGTACTAATAACTAATAATAACTATTTAACCTGCTCCTCATTAGGATACTTCTACATTATTATATCCACAATTAAAATAATCATGCTGCTGTCAACAATTAAAACCAGACTAAGAATCTACAGCATTTGTTGTGAGGCCGTATTTGGGCACAGCAGAACTTTCAGCTAAATGCTTTCAGCATACCAGCATGCTGACAATGACAATACTAACACACTGATAGTGGTAAACAGCAGGCGGACTGTTTAACACGGTCTTAGTTTAGCATGTTAGCATGCTAACATTTGCCAATTAGCACTAAACCCAAAGCACAGCTGAGGCTGAGTTTTCCAGGTTTGGCAAATTCTGACCTGATGGTGTAAGACCATATAGTTGATGGATCACCAAAGTTACACATATTATCTTGAAGGGAACATGAATTCTTGGCAATCCAAGATATTTCACTCAAAACCATAAATGTCAACCTCAAGGTGGTGCTAGAGGAAAAGTCAGAGGATCGTTAAAGTCCAGTATAGTGATACTGGATCAGATTATCCTCTGATCACTATTGGTATGTGTGTCAAATGTTATGGCAATCCCTCCAATAGCTGTTATACATTACTCGAAAATAAACAAAAGATTTGATCTCATCGACATTGCCACAATGAGAGCCACTCCGCTAGTCTAAAAGCATGTCTAAAAATGCTGCTTAATTTCCTTTTAAAAAAGCCATGACAACAAATGACATCAGTTACAAATCTGATAAAAATATTAAGGAAGAACCCATCTGTTTCAAGCCTATAATCAAAAGGTATTATGAAATATATATTTTCCCTCCCAGTCAAGATGTGATTGGTTGAGGCTTGACTGATTGAGGCCAGTCTGAGCACTGTTCTTCAGCAACCCTCCCAAGCCTAATTAAGATACTCGGCTGATTACAGACTCGTCTGATTAGGCTGTTCATTATGTCTGCCCAGGGTGAGAGCTTTCACACCGGCAGCAGACCACATGGATACAAGCTTAATGGAGCACATTTTCACTCTTTGATCCCCCTTGATAACACCATCCACAAGTATAGGTGCCGCCTGATGATCCACAAGCAACACAGTCGCCACTCAAGCACTTCTGTTTTTCCTGCTGTCCCCCACCTCCCACATCTCCCCAGATTGAAAGACAAAGCTGCCAGGCTTCCCTTCTGGCCCTCCTCCTCCTCTCCTTTTATTTCTTCCCGTCTCGCCTGATCTGTCAGCGAGTGTCTCCCAGCCATCACTCTGTCTGACAGACGGACCATCTCTGAGTCGTCAGTCACTCCGCTGCCTCTCTGCAGCCGTCATCTCCAGCCGGCAGGGACACCCCATGCAACACAGCAGTCACACTGCAAATGAGGAGAGGCCCCCTGTCTCCTGAAACAGGGGAAGCATGAGAAGAATATTTCTCCTGATTAAGTATCCTTCCTCCTTCTCATGTGGTCATTAGCATTGCTATCAGTGCTTGCAAAGTGAATTTTAATAGTCAGGATGAGGTTTGACCTTGAAACTGGAGAGTGTATTCCTGCTTTAATCAGACGTAACACCCTCTGCCCCCTGAACTATAATAGCCAGACTCCTATCTGAAGCAGGACAATTTATTTTTAATAAAAAAGAAATACTGTTTGTCCAACTTGATGGCAATGTTTCTCAGTTAAAGAGTTAGAGAGCAGATAATGAATACATTTTCAGGGCAGATTGCCTTTGCCTGATCCAAGAGTCAAACATTTAGTTCCAACAGCGTATTCTATCATAATTTAAGACATAATTAATCTCAAAAAAGCCAAACCTTAAAAAGGAGAAACGTTCAATTGGTAGAGTTTGATTGACACAGACGAGTTATGCCCAGACACATGTCAATGACTGGCGGAGAAAAGAATTGCCTGTTGCTTTGTTGAAAATGAAATTTCCTTTCAGCAATGATTTTTTCTAACAGAATCAGAAATGAAAGGTTGGTGAAAAAAGTGACAGAAGAGGTCGCACTCTGTGATAACAGTTTGGAATTCTGAGCAGTTTATATTCAAGTTGTGGAGGTTGGAATAAGCTCTTCTGTGCCATCTCCTGAAATTATTCCTCTTCAAGTATCTCGAATAGCGGCTGATACTCAAAACACCAGGAAGCATGAAAGACGGGTTTCCATCCAGTTGCCACTTCAGAATGTAGTATGAGATTCACTCTAGCAAGATTTTGAATTGTGAAAAATACACTGTATTCTTGAAATAAAACTCCTCCTTTACTCCTCCCAGCTGAGGTGGACTGAAGTGTGTTAGGGCCTACACATCTGCAGCTTGTTCAGTGGTGGAAAAAAGTATTCAGATCCTTCACTTAAAGATGCTCTGTTGAGTTTTGTTGTAAACAGAGGTTATGTTTATATTGGCACATTGCTACATTGCTACCCACTTGTAAAAACATTGCTCTATAGCACAACTAGTGGTAAAAAAGTACAATATTTGCCTCTAACATCCACAGCAAGTCCTCCGACCGAAACAACAACATAGTTTGTTTAAACTAAACACGACTTATATGAGTGTATCCTATAATAGCGCCCCTAACGGTGGCATTTGTCCATGCCTCCCAAAACGGCAATTTCAAAGTCCAAAACTCCAGGAACCTAACGCTGACCTCCTGGGTGGAAAACAGCAAAGTTACTATCCTTCAACCTAACCCACCACCACCGGAGTACAACTTATTGCTATTTATAAATATGTAACCATCTTCATCATGTTTGCGCTGTATGGTCACCAGAGGTCGCTGCCACAATAAATGTAAAAATAAATCGTACATCTGTGTGGCTGAAACGCCCTATATGGTTGTTTTTCTGAGAAGCTCAGGCTCAAAATTGACTAGACCAAAAGAATAAAGCATTGAGTGGAAATGCAAGTACCTCAAAATTACACCGACCTACAGTACTTGTAGTGAATGTAGTTTGTTACATTTCACCACTGATTTCGTATTGAAAAAGTAAAACAGATGCAATCAGATTTCTTATCTCTGCATGAATATAAACATAAAAAGTACATCAGAACTTTTTTAGATATCAGTAACATGAAATATCAAACGTAAATCAAGATATTGACAGAATGGCAGTGGGGTGGTAGAGCAATAATGAATTAATTCACTGCAAGGAAAGCAAATAGAAATTGGTAGTTTAATTCTCCATCAGCTAGCTTTATAATTGGTTGAGAGAGGCCTATAAATAATCAAGTGAGTTTACTGAATATTAACTAAGAGACACAGCAATCACAAAAGAAGTTTAACAGTAACAGCTGTCAGTGAAGATTCTCAGTCATCCAGGTCACAGTTTTTAACAATAACAGCAGCTATTTCTATTATTGTGATCATGGGTAAATATATTCTGTGCTTCTTGTCATAGGTATCATCAACATCATGACGATGAAAAACAGAAACATACAAACATAAACAAAATGCTAACAAAGCAAGGCCAGGTGTGCTTTCTTGAACAGAACCTGCATCAGTTTCTATTGCAGGAACCATTCAAATCAAACTGGCTTTCCTGCTTCGCTTTTTCTGTAGGCTATGACACTCATGTTTGTGCCTTGTTGGGATTATAGGCTGCTGGAGTTTGCCAAATAACATCTTTGGCTGCGCCACTGGTGTGTCCCTTGGAGGCAACTTCTATTTAGACTGAGGCAGTCAGATGGAGATGTGAAGTTATACATTTATTTTCCATCATAGCATGACTGATAGCTGCACAACACTTGAGGAGGTTTGCATGTGTGCTCATATTAGAGCGTGTGAATGTGTTTACGTGTGGAAATAAAAAGAGAGCCATTCTCGATATTGATATACCCACCAGTTATCATGGTTAATAATGTCTGGCTGCCTTTCTGCTTATTTCTGTATTGTCCTTTTTGCTTAATTTCCCCCCTCCCTTATTTTGCCCACTCCCTCCCACCCCAACTGTATATACAGTATATTCACTGTATATTGACAACTTTTACGATACAATAGACTCGTAAAATGAAAATTTAGTCAGAGTGCACACGAAATGTTTATAATAATGTAGGGCAACCTCAGTGCATCACTATCTATTTTATTATTATACATTATCTATTTTACTGGTGAACCTAAAGCACTCGTAGATGGCTGAAAACAGTTTTATAGAGAGTGATTCTGAATATATTTTGTTGACTTTACTCTCTCTTTATGCTATTTTCTTTATCCCTACTTTCCTCTTGTCTCTTAAATTGTCTCTTGTATCTTTCATCAGACACAATTTTCAGCACCCGTAAGTAAACAATGACAATACACTGGTCACTGCTCCAGTTTGTCCTCAGCCAATAAAAGCAGCTCTTCTGACAACAAGTGAACGAGTGAATAAAATATCCACAAACTCACCACATACAAATGACAATTGTTTGGTGCGGTGCTCTGTTTGAAGTGGCATAAAGTGCAGTTTCCAATCTAAATATTCAACACCGCTGCTCACACAAATGCCCAAAGTGACCTCTGTCTGTGTATCCACAGATGACAATGTGTGAGTGTGTGTATGCCTGATCTGTTATATGTTCTGCATATTTCCTATGCAGATAAGGGTGAGGGTGTGATGAGAGAAGATGAACAGTTGATCAAATTAACTTGTGCGTATGGTGTGCATGCAGGGATGGAAGAGGATGGAAGAAGTAATCGTTTTAGCCTATCATACATTTTTATTATATGAAACTTAGAGTAAATAATAATGGTAACATTTACATTAAAATAAGGAACTATCTCAATAAGCCATGTATTGAATATGCATATTAGCCATACAGATTGTGAGAATCTTCTCTGAAAGCAAACTAATTCCTGTCATAACAATTACAGCTCTGATTCTGTAACAGAGCAGCTTTGTAGCTCTAGTATCCAGCTTGTTTTTGACAAAATGCCAGCATTATGCTGTTTATGACCACGTACAAGCTGCGTGATACCAATAAGTCCAGCTCATTCCAGCCTTGTACAGCCTGCACTTTACATATTTTACATATCATAATGAGATGAGCTCATGTACAGACTACAATTCAGTGATTGGGGTTGATTTGCAATATATTCTGACATCTGTTAGAATATGGAGACAATATAATTACTTGACACGCAACATGTTATTGAGATTAAACATGCAAATCATCCTAAATATACACTGAAAACCATTTAGTCACCACATCTGTCAGGGTCTAACTGATCACTATAAGTGGATGGACATGTGTATATTTATTACATGACTATAAAGTAATGAAATGGACAGCTTGGCTATTTACTGATTTTTTTTTTCAAATAACTCTACAAATTAAATTACTGTACTGTGTATGATTCAAACACACTACACAGTAATGCAGTACCATATAATATGTTTTACTGTAGTTCAAATCATAGCTAATTACAGCCTGTCAATTGTTGTGGTGTGCCACTAGCTGCCGAACATCATACTGGCGATGTAAGCGTTTAGTTGCAGTTGTTGTTAGCCTAGCTTAAAGTGAGCAATGAGTCCTACAACACATTACTTTTCATGCTTATTCCAAAACCTGCTTAGTCATTGTCAGCTCTCATACACTTTAAACCAAGGAGGCGGTCTAGCTAGTCTTAACCTAACTGTCCAGACTCACTCACAAGCAGTCCTGTAACTTTACAGGACTCAGACTTAATCACAAACAGCTCATACACATATTACACTAATCAAAGATTTTAAGAAATAATATTATTATATTATATGAATTATAATATTTACAATTATATAACAACAACAACTTCAATCGGTAATAAAATTTCACACCCACTGGAGAACACCACTATAGAGAGCTGAAGTCAAGATTTTATACCAGGCTAGCCTAGCTTCTCTCATTCAGCATTTCTTTAATCTGTTTTACTGGAAAAATATAGCGTGTTCCTGGCATTTCATATTCTAACATACGTCCTCCACTGGATAAAATTAAAACCTTGATGATTTCAATAAAAGCTAAACTATGTTTACTTTGTGACTGAGCACAAAGAAAGCTCCCATGAAAATTTACTAGCGCAACCTTCTCACATATGTCGTCGTAACTAGATTTTGCCCATAACCATAAAATTCACAAACCTCCTTCTTAGAGTAATTTTTATAATTTTGTAGCTGTAATCCCTGTTCTCTAAAACTTCTGTTGTGTTTGCTCCTCTCTGTCCTGCTGTTACGGATTACTCTCCATAGACTCTGTCACAGTTTGATCCTCAGTCCCTCTTGTCAACCACAGTGTTTCATACCCGGCCCTTCGCACTTTATCTGCCTATTCTGTCTGCATTTGAGTCCAGCCACATTGTGTCAGCAAGCACACTGTGACAGACTCGCCTCTTTTGGCAAGTCATTTAGCCCGCAAAGGTCTAGGGCTTATGGTAATAGTCTTCATTAAATGCCACTAAAAAACAACACTAAAACCCAAAGTATTAAATAAACAACAACATCAATATCAAATAAAAAAACATGCTTATCTATGCACCATAAGCGAGCCGAATATTGAGAAAAGCTCTGTTCCAAGGCTGTATGTTTAGTAAAACAGACTTGTGGGTAGGGTTTTTCTCTAACAACAGCTATTAGTTATCAGCATCTGTCTCCTTGCTGTATTTCTCCACAGATCCCAGACCAGCAGCCCTGTGCTGACATTGAGGCCAGCTGTTTCACGGCAGTCTCATGTGATTAAGAACAGAGGACGGATGTTTCCTGGGTCTCACGGGGCCAACACAATACTTTAATCATCTCACACCTATCCTCCATTTCATCATCCTATCCCAGATGCCCAAAGCAGCCAGCCAGAATCAGAAGATCATTTTTATTTCACTGGTTTTCACATTCCCTTTATTTTCTCTCGTCCTTCTGTTTCTTTCTTCCTATGTGTCCTTAACTCTCTTTCCATCTTGTTGTCCTCTCTATTTTATTACTTATTGACCATCTCTCTGTCACTCTCTGTTTCTCTCACCCTCTCTCTCGCTGTTTCAACATGGTATCTATGAAGACAAATGTGACCCAAAGGATACATGGTATCTATTTTCCAGCCAAAGTCAATCTGCCACCATATAACAAGGATAGATCCTCACTCAAAAGGACAGAGAGGTGGATAGAGAGATTAGGGAAGAGAGAGAGAGATACTCTGTATTTCAACATAATAAAATCACATTAATATTTTATGCACAATCATTGGTTAAATCAGATAAGCTCAATCTTCGCAGGAGAGTCAATTTTATCCATTCATCCAGTCTCTTTAAAGAATAAATCAGGTTTATTATTACAACATGTGTCGTATTTTCTAAGATTAGCACATCATATCCATCAGTGATTTCTTAAAAGTAAGATAAGATAAGTAAGATATCTGGAAACATGGCAAAGTCAGATAGCGTGAGAAATGAGCAGACAGACAAACAGACATGTCATTCAAGACAACAACATTGGCAGATTATCTAAAACGTAAAATTATCTGAACGCTGCAGATTTGGTTACACCCTTAAACCAGCCTCTTTCAAAGAGAGACCATGGTTTACAACATGGTCAATAATTGTGGCCCTTATCTCATCAGAGACCACCGCTCTTGGTTTTCCTCTCCTTTGTCTTCCACAAAGCCTTCCCCTTGCCACTCTTCTTTCCCCACCAACCTGTCTTCCTTGATCCATGTTTTTAAACTACTGCCATCTGAAGCTGTCCCCTTTTGGAGAATTTTGGAGAAAGGGGTCATTGAATGCATTTTGTGTGAAAGCAACGAAAAATGATTCACAGTTTGGTCCACATACACTTCTGTTGCGCTGACTGTGTGAAGAGTTTTGACAATGTGACTTCAGTTTTGACCAACGCAGGTTAGCAATTGAAAAAAACTGTAACGCTACAAGCATTATATGTCAGGTCAGTGTCAGGTGACGCAGTTTAAAGAGTGACAAAGTCCGTGTGGAGAGGTGTTTTTGGATGATGGCTTGGTCAGACTGCTTCAAATTTAATTTTTCTCTAACCTTAACAAAGTGCTGTGAGTGACTAAACATAACGTGTTTAATAAAAGTGTAATAATACTGTAGTTAGTATTCAACTGATTTGTTTTTAAACTAATTGGTGAGAATTCCTTCAAAACATATTTGCTTTTGCAAATTAGTAGTATATAACTGTAATTTATATGATGTAAGTTTACAACAGAATAGCTTGGGTAATAATTTAAACTTTCAATAATACATTTACGTGGCCACTTTGGGGCAGGGAACACAATGTTGACACATCATCACCACAACATTATCATTCATTTGGAGTGATGTTCCTGGCCACCTGATGAATGAACTCTAATATTTACTCTCTTTTAGAACTCGTTTCGGTCACTCCCGACTCCTGAGGGAAAAAGCTGGCTCCTTATCTGCTAAATGCACCACTACTTTAAGTTCACCAGCTAGTCATTAACTTTGCCTGTCTGAAAATTGGTTCTGGGCAGGTTATGTGCACTAGATTTATCGAAGCCTTTTTACTGAAAACAGCTGTCTGCAGTGGCCCAAAACAGGATTATGAGAGCAGTGAGACTGAACCAAAACAGCGAAGTTGCTGAGCTGAAATAAATTACAACGTGTGTAGAAGGAGGAATGAGTAGCATACAGAGGTTGTGTGCGTGTGTGTGTGTGTGTGTGTGTGTGTGTGTGTGTGCCTGTATGTATTCTGTGCATAGCAGGGTAATTCATTCTGTTGTGACAGTAATTCTGAGAGATTGTATTGATTGGTCTTGATGGAGGCTGAGATATCAAGCAGAAGGACACTTGTCTCTGTCTGTCTTTGGGACTCTCTCTCTCACACACAGAATTAGACACGTGTCTAGAGGCCACATCAGTGGATAGGAATAGACAGTAATCACATAGTGAAGTGATTAGACGACAATTTCAGTCTTCAGTCTACGAACCATTCTTTGCCTTGCCCTTGTAAAGTCCAACATCTTTTAACGACAAAAAGGGAATTCATTGACAGCTCACTTCATGCCCTGCAGGAAAATGCCCCTCTTTATTCCCTAGATATGTTCCACTGCAAATGTGGCCCATTTTATGTCAAAATTACTCATTTGGAAATCTATCTTTCTATGTTCTGAAAATTCAGATTCATAGGTCTTCTTCACCTGATATCCACTTAGGGGAATATATATTTGAACGAATATGATATTATGGGTCATCTACTGTACATGATAACCGTAACCCTCTGTCATGTCAGTCTGCACTGTCAGCACAACCTCAGTGGCTGAGAGTGACGTCTGACCATGTGGCTGTCCAATAAAACTACATTGCTCAGGTGTTTGTCTGTCTAGTAAGTTGGTTCAGACCTAACAGGTTCCACTCCTCTCATTATTCTGTAATGGCTCTTTAATTGGTCTTTTAATGGAGCTTTTTTTTTTGAGGACCTAATTGGTGTTTTGCAACATAGCCAGCAGTCCCCTCCTCCTGCCAGCGAGACCTGTGGTCCTTAGGGCGTTCTCAGGTGTCTGTGCTGATTGCCTGCCTGCCTGTTTGCTCTCAATCTGTCAGTGCTGCGGCCATGCTGGCAGGAAAGGAAGTAAAATTGCAAGAGAACATTGAGTGTGTGTGTGTGTGTGTGTGTGTACCGTCGGCATGGCACACCATCCTTCAGGCGGCACCACGACAGGACCCATCTGCCAGTCAAAACAGAGGGACTGGTCAGAGCTCAGACGAACACAGCCCACCTCACCTCTCCACCTCCCTTTAATAAGCCTTTTCTTCTCTCAGTCATCCTCCTCTGCATTCATCCAGTTAATACTCTTCTTTGCTACTCTGCCGTTCATCTTCACCTTGATTCTCATCCTTCCTCTTTGAGAGCGGTGACTTATCCGGCTCTCCTCCAAAGCCTCCTCTCCTCTCACTGCAAACAGATGAGCCTGTCTACTAAAAATAAATAAATTATAACGCACACTCTTAACTGAAATCTATTTTTGACTCATACAATGATCCAAATTATATTTTATTTTTGCATTAAATCACTACTCTCTTTATCCCTCCCTCTCCATCGCTGAAACAGGTGGGTGGATTAACATAGTATCCCTATTGATTTATTGTACTGAAAAGGCGAATTGCAGTGGGTGTTGTGCACCCATTAGTGTTAAATTTACACCAGACAAACTCTACTTCACTATATCCTCTGCCCCTGCAGGGCATGCTGGTATGACCCCTGGAGTGCAAATTAAGAAGAGTCAAGGACCAAAGGTCGGACAGGTGGGAGACATCTGATTTGGGAATAAACTTACTGAAAAGTGAGTTGTTGCCAACGTTAATAAAACTGGTGTGTGTGTGTGTGTGTGTGTGTGTGTGTGTGTGTGTGTGTGTGTGTGTGTGTGTGTGTGCACTTACCAACCTATCTAACAGTGGACCTCGACGTCGTTACACACCCACTAAGAGGGGACTAAAAAGTGAACAGGGGACATTTTTTAGGTCCCCTGTTGGACATGCTTTAAATCATGCTAAAATCATGTCTAAAACCATCTGGTAAATTTTTTAAACTATTGTCAAGAGGGGACCTGCAGGTGTGTGAGTGTTTAAGTCCATACTCAGCAGTGCCTCTAGTGGATCAAGCAAAGATTTTAACGACTCATTCACACACGTCGTTCTTAACACTCCCCTATAGAGTGAATGGCTTGCAGCCCCAGGGAGTCTATCAGACTGTAGAGGGGCTATTATACAAGCTACTCAGTAAAGAAAGCTGTCTCTTGAAACACAATTTCTTAATTTTTTCTAACAAAATATACAGGCTGAGTTTTAGTCGATGTCTTGTGTTTTAAGATCAACATGTATTAAAATACAGGGCTACACTGAAGGCCTGGAGAATTTTAGATTCTAAATAAGGGAACAAAAATAGAAAAACAGCCAGGGTAGAATTATAAATAAAATGGTCAGTATAAAGATACTTTTATGGTTTTAATTCATTATAAAAAATGAATGAATTAATAAAAAATTATTTGACATTTATTTGAGATTTTAACTTGTTCAGTCGCAAAATACTAACCTGACCAGATTTCACAAGCACTGGACATCAATACTTTTTTTCCCCCCATTATATTTGTGTGCTTAGTCTACACTTAAAGATATGCATTTCATTTATTGATTTGAATTACAGAAAAAGGGACCACACTTGTACTGTGTGGAACGACAGGAGTCCACTGTTCGCTTGTAGATGATGACACAAGTTCCCTCTTAGATAGCATGGAGCGATAATCACACTCCAACTTGTGTGAAAATAATAAATAAGCAAATTTAATCATACTTTTGAGACAATATAAACTAACTAAATAGTCTCTTTATTTTCTATACATTCTTTTGAAACAAAATATAAAGGCTGAGTTTTAGTGGATGTCTTGTGTTTTAAGATCAACATGTATTAAAAAAAGGGCTACACTGAAGGCCAGGAGAGTAAAATGAATTGTAGATTCTAAAAACCGGAACAAAAATAGAAAAACAACCAGGGTAGAATTAGAAATAAAATGGTCAGTATAAAGATACTTTCTTTACGGTTTTAATTAATTATAAAAAAAATGTATTAATTAATAAAAAATATTTGACATTTGACATCTAGAGCTTTAAACTTGTTCTGTCCCAAAATACTAACCTGGCCAGCTTTCACAAGAACTGGACATCAATACATTTTTTTTCATTATATTTGTGTGCTTAGTCTACACTTAAAGATATGCATTTGAATTACAGAAAAAGGGACCACACTTGTACTGTGTGGAACGACAGGAGTCCACTGTTCGCTTGTAGTGATGACACAAGTTCCCTCTTAGATAGCATGGAGCGATAATCACACTCCAACTTGTGTGAAAATAATAAATAAGCAAATTTAATCATACTTTTGAGACAAAATAAACTAACTAAATAGTCTCTTTATTTTCTATACATTCTTTTAAAACAAAATATAAAGGCTGAGTTTTAGTGGATGTCTTGTGTTTTAAGATCAACATGTATTAAAATAAAGGGCTACACTGAAGGCCTGGAGAGTAAAATGGATTTTAGATTCCAAAAAAGGAACAAAAATAGAAAAACAACCAGAGTTGAATTATATATTAAATGATTAGAGGTAAGATACTTTCTATTCAGTTTTAATTAATTGTTAAAAAGTATTTCACATCAGACTTTGACTACAGCTTTAAACTTGTTCAGTCCTAAAACACCAAACTGACCAGTTTTCACAACCACTGAATGTCAATACATTTTGTCATCATATCTATGTGCTTAGTCTACACTTACAGAAATGCATTTTATTTATTGATTTGAATTACAGAAAAAGGGACCACACTTGTACTGTGTGGAACGACAGGAGTCCACTGTTCTCTTGTACATGATGACACAAGTTCCCTCTTAGATAGCATGGAGCGATAATCACACTCCAACTTGTGAGAAAAAAATAAATAAGCAAATTTAATCATACTTATGAGAAGAAACTAATTACAGAGTGTCTTTATTTGGTATAATCTGTTATTGTAAGAAAATATAAAGCCTGAGTTTTTATTGAAGTTATTTTCAACAAAATACAAAGGCTGAGTTTTAGTGAAATTCCTAAATTGTTTCAAGCTTCAGACTACTAAAATGATAGACTACCCAGTAGACAGCAGAATGAGTATTTTAAAAGCACAAAAAAAGTGAAAGTAAAAACAAAATGAATACAAAGGTCAGCTGCAAGATCTCTTAATTTTTAATCAATGGATTTAATGCTGTTAATTATCATGATACATGACCAGTGTTTGTATGTGTCCTAAATCTATATTTAGGAAGTTGTTGCTCGCAAACACATTGACAACAGACCTGTCTGTCAATTGAATAGTTAGTTTCCTAAACACCGCTGCACAAATCTATCCAACACAATGTTGTCAATGTCGGAGACCCACCTTCAAAAAAGTTATCAGCAAGCATGTAAGGAGCCTAGCTAATAAGGATAGCTATGTTAGTTTTAGAATACAGCTGAAAGTTAGAACGCTGTGCATAACTGGTAGTCAGTAGGTGTGGCCGAGATGAGCTACTTTTATACAGTTGAAATCACATCATGTCGAAACTAAAGTGTGAAATGTTGAAAAGGTTAGTTTAGCTACAAATGAACAAGTTCATATGTGCGTGTTTAGGTTTTATGATGTGGTAATTAAGGGGCTAAATGAAGCCTGTCTCTGAAAAATTGAAAATCTTTCTAAAATGCTTCGGCAGTACATTTGTTCTTAGCCTTAGAGAAAGGTCCACAGAGACATTCAGACACACTTTACAAATAATATGAAATAAGCAAAATGGACAATTCGAAAATTATAATCTAAACCAAATATATAAGCTGTAGTGTTGTTGTTTTTGTTTTTTAGAAAAGTGTCACCAGCAATGTTCTCATTGTAGCTTTTTGAAATGTGGGGTTAAACATTTGTTGGCGAATAGAGAAGCATATTTGAGGGCTGTCAAATGGTGCAGCATCGTAACAATGGAACTTAGAGTTTGCATCAACTGGAGAACACACAACCAGTGCTGCATTAAGTTCACACTGATATTTGGCAGGTATTTGTCTTTATAGATTTTTACATCTCAGTATTTTCAACTTCTTTCTTTAGCATGTACAGTTTAAATGTGTGTTAGTGATTTTAATAGCCATTGAAATAGTGATGAGTTACCTATAGATCATCTCAGAACCATCACAACGTTGGATGGCTATTCATAACACAAGTTGTTCAACCACAAATAGAAAACAGTACAAAATATACAGAACTATGTTGAAGCAAACTTTATTGAATGTGCTTTTAAGCTAAGACACACACAAACTCCTAAACTGAAAGTTCCTCATGTGCCCACCCTCTTCTGTGTTCTTACACTGAACAAAATTATAAACGCAACACTTTTGTTTTTGCCCCAATTCCTCCGGTGAGTATGCTGGCCATGCAAGAAATGGGATGTTTTCAGCTTCCAGGAATTGTAATCCTTGCAACATAGGGCCGTGCATTATCATGCTGCAACATGAGGTGATGGTTGTGGATGAATGGCACAACAATGGGCCTCTGGATCTCGTCATGGTATCTCTATGCATTCAAAATGCCATCAATAAAATGCACCTGTGTTTGTTGTCCGTGAAACACGCCTGCCCATACCATAACCCCACCGCCACCATGGGCCACTCGATCCACAACTAGGACATCAACAAACCGCTCACCCACACGAAGCCATACACACGTCATCTGCTCTGCACAGTGAAAACTGGGATTCATCCATGAAGAGAACACCTCTCCAAAGTGCCAGACGCCATCGTATGTGAGCATTTGCCCACTCAAGTCGGTTATGATGGCAAACTGCAGTCAGGTCGAGACCCCAAAGAGGATGACGAGCATGCAGATGAGATTCCCTGAGATGGTTCCTGACAGTTTGTGCAGAAATTATTTGAGGATGCTAAACGATTCTTGCAGCAGCTGTCCGGCTGGCTGGTCTCAGACAATCTTGGTGGTGAAGATGCTGGATGTGGAGGTCCTGGGCTGTTGAGGGAATAGAGAATCGGTTTGTTATCAAACCCAGACATTTGTTTTATAGTACTTTAATGCCACTGTGTAATCGTTGAGGACTTCTTTAGTACCATAACAAGGAGTACTCTCAGAACCGGGCCCCTTCTTTGGAGTCAGTGATGTGTCTTCAAATATATTCCTGCAAGAATTCTCCTGGCTCAGTGTTTTTGGTGGTGATTTTTATACTGAATAAATGAATTATCTGTCAGTCTGTCTGTCATCAAATTCCATGAACGACCAACACTATCTCAGCAGTTCTAACACTCGATGGGATCTTATGCAATGTCACCCTAAGGGTTTGGATTTGTATCTACATTTATATAATACACACAAAATTGTACACTATGTATGATGGCAGTGGGTATTTCTTATTTTAATTGTTGCCTGCTTAGCTTGACTGACTTGCTGAGAGTTGAATGACAAGATCAATATTGTTCTCATATCTGAACACAAAATCAAGCTATGCCTTTAAACCATTTTCAGGTTGCACCTTACATGGCAACATATAACTATATATAGTGTATAATACTATGCACACACTTAACAATGCTCCATTTCCTTATAATTCATTAGCAACCAAGAAAGTTGTAGTTAAATACAGTATTGAATAGAGAATCTTATGTTCTGATCTAATACCTTTCTCCTTGTAGATGAATCCTTTCTGAAATTTGGCTTTTTCTTTCTCAGATGCAGTGAAGTTGCAAGGCTTCCTTTTTAGGAAAAACCCTTCTGGTTCTCATTTTCCAGTGAAATGTTTTACAATATATTATACATCATATGGTGTCTTGACTTATAACAAGTTAATTTAAGATTATTGTTTATACAATGAGAAGAACAGCATGATAACTTGGGTGACTTTGTAAAACAATATAAGCTATCAGTACTTTTTCTGTGTACATATATGTATATAGGAATGTAAGGAATAAAATACAATAAAAGTAGAATCAGTTAAAATTCTATGTATTAGTATAAATAATATTCATACTATATACACCCTATATACAATATACAGGTAACATTCTACATAGGTGTAAAAATATTTACACACTAAGCAATCAATATACAATAACAAACTATCTGTACAATCTGATACAGTCAGAATATACTATGTTATACAATACTATATATATATATATATATATATATATATATATATGTACATGTTATATTTAAATTTGATAGTTTAGTTACAAACAGCCTTGATGAAAACATACAAGGGGTATTGGTAAAAATGTTCAACTTACCTCTCGCTTTGGTCTTCAGGATGGAAAGATGAAAAAGTTTTTCAAAAGAACAACACAGGTGAAATATGTCTACATACCGTTAAGATAGACAGATAAATGGATGACTGGTAAACGATTAGTAAGAATAGTAAAGAAATTTTAAAGTTGGTTTTCTCCTTCAAAAAACTGCATACTTGTCAACACTTCCACAAGACACCAAAGACTGCCATGCACCTTCTCTGAGGAGCCCAGAATATATATACACAATCCTGACTAGCTATCTGGACAGTGATTGGTTCTTAGGATAAGACATCAAATGCTAACTACTGCTGGCATAGTAATGCAAATGTTCTCTGGCAATTAGATATAGGTTTGATTTACTTTTGTTTACTGTGGTAGACATGTCAGACATACTGCTTGAAGGTATTGTTGTGGATTTTTTAGAAAGAGTTACACATGTCTTCAGTTAATGATGTAGATTTAAAGAATCCTCTACATTTAAGTGACTAGAGCCTATGTGATTCACAAATGTTTTAAGGTTGAAATGTTGAGAGCTGTCTCTGAGAAGTCATCTTGGGTGAGGGTTGTGAAGTTTCAGTCATTGTTCTCCATTGTGTGCAGCGTGGGGGATGGTTTCTTGTTGCTGACGATGGTCGTTAGGGCGTCAAGATCGCAAACCAGTGACTTGGCCTTTAGTAATGCAACTTCTCTGGAGTCTTGTGGGAGATATTTTGAAACTGTAAAGAGCGGATGTACAATACTCCACTTTTGTTGAAAATTGTACCCTATGTTACAAGCTACTCACAAAAAGTAGCTAAATAAGGTGTTTTACACCAGAAAACATCTACTAAGAATTAGTATAATAACCATACATATGTGCGATTTAGTACACCCCCCAAATAATGGGGTTGAATAACTTTTAAAATATCACCAAATTAATTTTAAAGCGATTGTGTATAATATGGAGTTAATTTATTACACTAGTATGGACAAAAATACAGCAACACCTACGCATTACTTTTATGACATCCCATTCTAAATCCATAGGCAAGATTTCCCTTAACAACCCATGAAAACACAGCCCCTACCAAATTTATTAGGACAGGGGTAGCACCTTTGTCCATATAGTGTATTTGGATGGAAATCTATCTCAAAAGAAGGAAGACTGATGGTCTCTCTGATTGGTCTGACACATGATCAACAATGCTTAAAGTCACTGAAAAGGTTTACAAGCAGTGGGAATCATTTAATATGTAAGGCTTACAATGAATGTCAACCAGGCATTCATAGTCATTCAAATTCTAGGTCACTCTCTTCTGATGAATTTAAACTTCTACGTACATTAAGTGTAGTGGTGGAGTTACCTACAGCCTGTCTCAGAACCAACATAATGCCTTATTGTCTTGCTCAGATTTTTATTATTTGGTCATTTGTCCTTGCTTTTTGTGCTTCTACCATAGGTATTTAGGCTATGTAGTTAAAAGGCTTCTGTTTTATTTGCCTTAATTGTGTTTATTGAGTGTTTAATTATTTTGTGTTACATGCCACTTGTGTCAGGGATACTATAATTTAACAGTGGTGAGAACTTCTCTCAGGCTTACCAATATTGTAAATATGCTATACAAACTGGCATACATTTCTTTTAAGCGTATTGTTGAAACCCAAAATGTAGAGTGGCCATTATAGTGCAGTATACAGTAAATTGAGGGTCAAAGTTAAGAGAGAAGAGAGCAAGAAACTTTCAGTTTATGAGCGTGTGTCTTCAGGAGCATGTGCACCATACACAAATGAGTTCTTACTGCAGTGGCCCAGTTCTAATCAAACCTGTGGCTTATTAGCATGCATCTCCTCTCTCCTGTATTTATTTTCTCTCTTTGGCTGTACCATCATCAGATTTTTATTAGAATTGGGTGTTTGGGCACTTTTACTAAACATATGTCTACATATATTTCTACCGTTTTCTTTTTGTGGTTGTAGGAAACTGTGTTATGAATTAGCATCCAATGCAGAGTTAAGCTAAATACAAAATCCTGGAGAAAGTGTGAGTGCTGTCTCTGAGAGGTGACCTGGAGCAGGTGAGGGGTGTGAACGTGTGTCTGATTGTCTGCAGTGAGAATCTGTGTCTGATTGTCTGCAGTGTGGGGGAGGGTTTCTTGCGACCAATGATGATCGTTAGGCCTTTGAACTTGAACTACTTAACATTTCACACTTGCACCCAATATTGTGTCTCGCCTAGTCTTGTAAACTTAGTGTCTCTTCAAACCCCAAGTAACTACAGATTATATTTAGTTTAAATTATAAGTTTCTCTTAGAAATTATCAATTTCTTTTTTATTTATTCATGCTGGAGTGTGAGTGTCAATCCACTATCTAAGAGGGAACTTGTGTCATTATGTACCAGCCAACAGTGGACATTTTTGTAATGCAAAACAACAAACAAAATGCATTCCGTTACATATAGATTAAAGATACATGTACATTGTAAAATTGATTGAAATCCTGTGATTGTCATAATTGGAAAGTTCATAATAAATCTGTTTTTAGCAAATAAAAAGAGAACATTAAGAATCTTCCTGCTGACCATTTACTTCCTAATTTAAATTTATTTATCATGCTTGAGGAATATTTAATGATGTTGGAGTGTGACTGTTGCTCCATAGGATCTAAGAGGGGACATGTGCCCTATGTAGCAACAGTGGATTCCTGTCATTTAATGTGTCATCGGTAATAGTCTTTTTGTCATGGGTAATGTGGGTTACACATTTCTTAGCAAAGGACAGCAGCTTCTCAGGTGGAGGATCAAACTTCAGGCTCTTGAATTTTTAAGTTGGTAAAGTTTTTTGCTTTAATGTTTTGTTTGGAGAAAGGAGGCAAGTTCAGAATAGGGAATGTGTGTGGGTCAAAAGCGTCAAATACCAGTGAACTAGTTATGAGCAATACTTTTGAATGAAGAACATATTATGAGTTGGAAAAGACTTAATTGAGAGTTATTTGGAAACTATTACTTGTTACATAACAATAGACCTTATTTACAAGTATAACTAAAGATTCTATTTAGGTTACATTATAATTTTCTTTTAAGAATCATACATTTCTTTTTTACTCATCCATGTTGCAGTGTGAGTGTCGATTCATGCTATCTAAGAGGGAACTTGTGTCATTATATACCAGCCAACAGTGGACATTTCTGTAATGCAAATCAACAAACAAAATGCACACCTATAAATATAGATTAAAGAAACAAGTACATTGTAAAATTGATTAAAACCATGTCCTAATTGGTCAATATCATATTTGGAAGATTTGGGGGCTAAACCATTTCAAAGGTCTAGTAAAACTTAATAAATATGTTTTTAGCAATTAATAAAAAATTAATACAAAGTATCTTGCTGCTGACCATGTTGTTCCTACTTTTTATTTATTTATCTTAAAGTACTTATGATCTCCTGACTTGTGGGCAGCCCTTCATTTTGATGCAGTGTCAAGATTGAAAATGGTTAAGCCATCAACTAAAGCTGAGGCATCATATTTCATTACAAAACAATAATAACAAATCATGCTTGAGGAATATTTAATGATGTTGGAGTGTGACTGTTGCTCCATACTATCTAAGAGGGGACATGTGTCGTTATGTAGCAACCAACAGTGGATTCCTGTCATTTAATGCCATACAAGTGTGGACCTTTTTTTCTGTAGGCAATGCGGACCAGTAAATATTATGCATTCCTGATGAAAACTCATCAGGACATTAATGCTTCATGAATTAATTTGGGTAGCCCTTTATATTAGGGCTTGTCCATAAAGTACACAGGTACATCGAAGCTTGCAAGTCTGTAACTAAACCAGCATTTTCATTCCACACTTCAACAAGGGATCGACTTTGCCTCTGGATGTCATGTCATCGGTAATAGTCTTTTTCTCATGGGTAATGTGGGTTACACATTTGTTAGCAAAGGGCAGCAGATTCTCAGGTGGAGGATCAAACTTCAGGCTCTTGAAGGTTTAAGTTGGTAAAGTTTTACTTATGACTCCCTAAACTTGTGGGCAGCCCTTCATTATAATACAGTGTCAAGAGTGAAAATGTTTAAGCCATCCATTAAAGCTGAGACTTTATATTTCATTACAAAAACATAACAAATCATGCGGAATAATTATTGATGCTGGATGTTGGAGTGTGACTGTTGCTCCATACTATCTAAGAGGGGACATGTGTCGTTATGTAGCAACCAACAGTGGATTCATGTCATTAAATACCATACAAGTGTGGACCTTTTTTCTGTAGGCCTAATGCAAACATGAAAATACCACGCATTCCTGATGAAAACCCATCAGGACATCAATTTATTTGGGTAGCCTTTTATCTTACAGTCTGAAGCTTAATACTAGTTAGGAAATCTACTATTGCTGAGCCTTTAAGTTTTGTTTTAAAAGCATATTATCAAATCATGTGTCAACAGACTGCTTAGTTGAGATTATATTTTTCTCATAAGTATTATTGTTTTTGCTTTCGTTTGTCATACATGCTATAGTTTGAATGTCAAATTATCCTTATTAGAAAAAGGATAACTCATTATCTGTTGTCTGAACTCATTATATTCATAAATGACTTTAGCCCCTAAAGATATCCAAATAGCCTTAACAGAGTGTAGTGGATGTGTGATTCAAAACCAGTCTAAGATTCAGTTATTAAGAGCAAATACAAAGTAACTCTTTAAAATGCATACATCACCATTCCACACAGGTCATAAAAATGACCATCCCACACAGAAGAATATGAATTCCCCTAAGAGAAAGTTAAAATAAGTGCACTAGTGTAATAAGATATTTTATTATTTAAACGGTATTTGAAACCTAGATCAAGTAATTTTTGTTGGTAATACTGTAGTGCTTGATATCAATGCATGCAGCAAAGTTACTTCTGAAATAAAGTTTAAAGTTTATTTATTTTCAGTTAAAGTGATTAAAGTTTGGATCACGGTGAAATGTTTACACATCGCTCACATTAAAGTTAAATTATCCATTTTTGAAAGAAACAAAGAAAGTCTTTGAAGGTAAAAACACTCATTAGGTGAGAATGAGCACAGAAAGTTCCACTGCATAACAATGGAGGTCCCCTCTTGGATAGGTAGCTATCGTTTAAGGATCTAAGTCCCCTCTTGGCAATTTCTTTAAAAAGCCAAAAAAAGCAAATTTGCAGTAATATTATGTTAAAAGACAGTAAAAGTAAATTTTGTATTATATTTATTTTACTTAAAAAGGACTGGAAACACAGGTCCACACTTGGCAGTTTACTCCGACGGTGCACTGTTGGATAGGTACGCGTGTATGTGTGTGTGTGTGTGTGTGTGTGTGTGTGTGTGTGTGTGTGTTTGTTGGCTTGTTTGGCTCCAGACCAGCTAATTATAGGTGATTATCAGCCCGTCAATGCTGAAGTATGACTGACAGACTTTCTCATCAGGGAGCAATAAGTCATTCACACGACACACACACAAACAAATAGTAACAGCAAGCACATGCAGGTGCTTGTCCATAAATACACACAGAACTTTGCAGTTAAATCAGACAAAAAAACGAACACATAAAGAAAAAAAAACATACAAGGCTATACGTAAATTTGCGAGCACATGCACACACAAACACACACAAACATTATTTTGCTTCCTCCCACCTGCTCTGTTCATGTTCAGCCATGCAGGAAGTAAATGTTTTTCCATGAGCTTAGTTTAATAAGGGTGAGCAGGTTCAACCTTTGCAGAACATGTTGACAGCAGCTGTAGGGGCCAACGTACGCATGGTAGACAAACCATGTTGCTTTTAGGAGGACCGTCCACCAGAGAACACCGCAGGGAATTTTCACTGACTTAATTTAGCTGCTGTGATGTTAAGAGTGCGCCACCTAAGACTGTCAGGTCTAGTTTGGGAAAGCAAGGCCCCTATCCAGTAATTAGCAAGCTGCTATAGACTGTTGGGATAGGGCTGCCAACATGACGCAGCAAAATTCAAACATAACTAATTTTTCGAAGTGAAGTGTCTATGTCTCCATCTCTCAAATGTTTTATTTAGCAGCTGTAGCAATGGAACTGTAGCTGCCATAATCAATATTTTTATATTAAAATTAGATCACATCACTTTGTGTATGTAAAAGGGGTCGCTAGTAGTGACAAACCCAAAGAGAGCTATTACTACTGCAGTTCCATTCTGTTCTACAGAGGTTTATAGATTCCTTTAGCCCAATATTTTGACCTTCTGCTGTGCAAAGCGGTATTCAGCGAAAAAGCCAGCCCCAAACATCAGACCAACATGTCCTCTAAACAACAAAATAGGTCGTTTGTCCATGCCTCCAAAAACGACACAAATGAGCATTTCCTGTACCAGTCCCGCGACAGGCAACTGGACCTTAAGTACGTGATGTAAGTCACATGACATTAAAAATGTCCAGCTCTTTACGCGGACTTTCTCACTCTTTATAAAAAAGCAATTCCTAGAGGTTGCAGCCACAAAAAACCTAAACATGAGTCGTGATAATGTGCTTGAACATGCTATATGGTTGTTTGTCTGGTGAGGACAGGCTGCATCAGACAGGCACAGTCAGTGACTAGCTGGAACATTAAGTAGCATATAACAGCAAAAGAGCCAGATGTTTACATCCAGAGTTGATGGAGACCAGGGAATTAAAAGGAGAGTAAATACTGAACTAACATTTACTAAGTAGTCAGAAACACCACTCCAAATTAATGCTAATGTTGTTCTGTTACTTCTGTGTATTAGGCGACAAAGTTTCCTATATCAACTTAAAAAGTTATTATATATGTCAGTTCCACATTTACAGCTTCCCTTCCCTCTGCCCAGCCATGGCCAGGAAACTATATTTTTAGTTGCAGGTCATATTAACAAGTGTTAAACAGTATTTACCAGCCTGATCTAAAAAATTTTCTACAAGCCAGACTGAGAACTCAAAAGTAGGGCGGAGGGAGAAAATTTACTTTTTACAAGTATGAGTATCATGAGAGTAAAATGTGTCAATATCTGTTTTCTAATAAACAATAAATATAGGAACTTTTATTTTAAAAATCTTGTTCCGTAAATAGTTATCATATTATCGTGATCAAAAACATTGGTCTGAAGCTCAATTCTGAGGCAGTTCTTCAACCCATATCAATGAATTTCAGGCTTAAATTACCAACTTTCACTTAGTCCCGACCATTTACAAAACATTTAACTGTTTAAACAGATAAAGATACAGATAATGGTGAACCAGCGCGTCCCTACTTAGAAGTACCATAAAATGTCTGAAATTTGGCTCAGTTTTGACAAATTATTCTTTATTCATTTTGAATGACATTATTAGACAGTAATTGTAACTTTAAATGTAGTATGCTGTGTGGTCTTTTTCTTAATGTACTGTCACATCCTTCCGGTCCATGTTTATAAACTACACACATGCATACTCACACACGCACACACAAATAAATTCACACACACTGGTCCAGCCAAAGTTGGTAAATTGCCTGTCATCATTAAAATTGCATAATCCAGAAATGAAAAACCCTGTGTTTCTGTGTCATTGTGTACGTACTGTCAACAATATTCTGAGCCAACACAGGAAAAGGCCCCAACATGCAAGGGTTTATGGGAGATGGATGATGACACCTGTTAGTTAACAGTCACTTGTGATGCTTTTACTCAGAGAAAGTAAATTACATCTCAGCCTCACTGAGATCCATATTTATCCCATTGCCTTTGGATTGAAATTCTACACTGGCTAAATCCCATGGATGATATGGGGATTAAAGGATATCTTGCTATGTCTAGGACTGAGGGCACAGCTACTTTATTGAAGATTCAGGTATTAACAATTCTGTAATTATCATTAGTGTCATTATGTCCCTTCCTTTCCTCTCTTCCTCCCCTCACAACTCCTGATCTTCCTCCCTCTCCCCTTGGCAAAGTGTAATCATCTGAGTTATCAATCATTGTGCATTGCCTAAGGCAAAGAACTGTAATACCTGCGATGACAGAAATGATTCACATCCACAGCTTGCTCATTGTATCATGCACTGGCTCAAACATTTATTCCCTGATGCAAAGTTGGCATTTTGATTTAGTACACAAGCTTTTTTTCTTAATTTATCTAAACCAGAGTCTATGGTGGGGAATAAATGTTGTCAAGTCACTACAACAAGAGTGGTTTGATAATCCACATTAATACTTTGAATATTAACTTCTGTCTGAGGTGGATAATGTTTTTCATTTGAAAGATTGTGTAGAAACACATTTTACAAATATCAATGCTCAAGTTTTTATTAAGTATATTAAAGTATATAAAATCCCGCGACCCTGTACACAGGATAAGCGGTTGACGATGGATGTATGGATGGAAAGTATATAAAATTGCCTTTAGAATAACAGTCCTGATAGCTTTCAGATAATTAATTGTTCCCTGGTCAGTCACACAACACATTGGGTTTGCTTAGTGTCTGAAAAAACATAATAAGTCACTCCAACAAATGAAACAAACTTCAGAATAACTTTTATGCTGTTTTATGTGCTGTATAACATTAATAACAACTAAATGAGTATGCAGACCTGAAAGAAAACTGAAAAAGATGTTTTCAAAGATGCTAAACAAAACCACAGAGCTCATCCCGGATGCAAATCTCTAAAAAAACAGGACATTATTAATGTGAAACAATATTCCTGTGTGCAATCTTAAGCATATGTTGGATGTAGAATATTCATGTACCAACAATATTAGGATGCAAAAGTATCATGCCCTTAGGTGGTGTAATACATATTGCTGGTGGGTATTTACCGCTGACAGAGCACCAGCTTGTGAACATCAGCTTGTTAGGCTGAGATCTAGTTCACAGTAACAGTTCTGATATGATTGTTTGATTTCTGAGAGTTCAGCGATGTGCTCCACTTACTATACAACTCATATCTGTTACAAGCTGCAGTGGACGAAGTATTCAGACCATTTACTTGAACCAGTTTATATATACCTGGGGGCAGTGGTGTATACATAACTTTGACATGTCACCACCTTATAAAGTTGTTAATATGTCATTATTGTATTATTATTACTGATGTATTAACTTGGAAACAGACATCTATAAATTGTTGTAGTTGGCCAAGGTGGTGCTAATTGTTAAGTGTCATCTTTTGAATGCTGATCATATGTTTTGTATAAAAAAATGTATCTTCATTATCATTAAAAACTAAAGCTGTCAAATAAAAAACACAATATTTTACTCTAAACTGTGGCAGAGTAGTATTAACTCAAACTGTACATAACTACTGTACTTGAGTAAATGTACTTGAATACTTTGTACAACTGGTAACATAAACATAATATACAATACATCTTGGGATGTCAAAGTTAAATTCAATCACTAAGTGACTTTTAATTTTTATTATCCAACAAAAGCCAGTTCTTTTCAGCCTTAACTATAACTGTCAAGATTGATTATGTAAACCAGTCATGATGAATGAAATGCTGCTATAATTGGACTTAAAGCTGTGTAGTAGTGCATCTCCATCATATCAAAAACAGGACAACCTGAAAGAAGGAGCCAGAAGTTTGTTTGTGGTACGTCGCTGTATAAAAAATACCTCTGAAGGCTTCTTGTACATGACCTACTACCCTATTACCGTACTCTACTTAGCTCTGTCACTTTGATCAACACCTCATCTTACGTTGTCAAACTCTGACCTTGGGTGTTTCCGATAAGCCTGTTTGTCTGATGGATGCTTGCGAGACACCGACATGGATGGAGGGCTGTGTAATGGAGGCAGCAGAGGTGCTGTAGTTTACAGGTCAAGGCTTATTTCCTCCTCACCTTTATAACAAATTGATAGCATCTGTGTGACTAAATGTGAGCACACATATAAAGATGTCCCTTTTCACTCAGTCATCATTGCCCTGGATGGCCTATATGACAACAAGTGTCATGACTTTTCTTAAAGCATCATACCAATCGTTTAGCACAAATTGTTTTATGTTATGTTACGCCAAACTCTCTTAAACCTTGTTTCCACTAGCAAAAGGCAGCTGTTTTCAAAAAACAAGCTACTGATAAGCCCACTGTACACTACCAGCATAGCACCAAATGGCAGATAGACAAAGTCCCTCAGTGAATATAGTTAAGCATTTAACAACTAATGAACCAGATGTTTTCCTCTGGAGCTGGAGGAGAAGCAAACCAAAGATAAAAGGCCACTGAGTATTCGACTTACACACCCCAGGTGGCCAGAAATATGACTCAAAATGAATACTAATTGTGCTCTGTGTCTTCTGCATGTGTAAGTGGACAACTGTTTGCAAACATGTTTGCTGTAATAACTAAGCTGAGATATGATAGTGGCAGTGTATCTATCATATTTAAGAATTTTAATGTCAGCGCTTCACTCAGTAAAACGGCAAGCAAGAGTTTTCTAAACAGCCTTTGCTGACAATTGGATTACCACAACATGACCACCTAAAAATACAAAATAATGACTCCCTGTGAAGGTTGACCTATAAAGCTGGTTACAGATCTCTGCAACTTGGTGTCATACTGTGCTTGCTTGAACTGAAACCACTAACTGCCTAGAAGGTGAATATCAAATATACACAATTTGGTCGTTTTAAAATTCCCCACAGGCTTGAACACCTTCCTCCCCCTTTCCCCATCTCTCTCTGTGGTCTCATGCAGTCAGTCATCAGCCCTGTGGTGAGCTCCACGTAGGAGGTCATGTATCTGGACAGGTGGGGAGACCTTGGGGTGCTGTCTCTAGAAGACACCCCCTTTAGGTTCCCATCTGTCTGACAGTGGGGTCGAACTGATCTGTCCCATAATCTGTGTGTGCAGAATGCAGAGCAGGGAGCAACACTGAATAAGCTGGGAGCGTACCTGGGCTTCCAGGGTCCTACGTTCCCCAGTTCAGTATCCCTGTTTGATGTTCTAAACAATGTTTTTTTCTCCTAGGTCAGATCTTCAATGCATCTTTCCCAATATGTCAATATGTTGAGATCACTGTGAAGGTTCTCAATCATCCAGGTAATAGTGATCCAAGGAATGTTAAAATCAATAGCAACTGCTATTTTCTTTAACCTTCCTTGGACACCGACAGCTTATAGCCTACTGATTATACTCTTTTAAACCTACACCCTCAAATTTGCGGGCAGACAATTTTTGTCCATCTCCCCTGGGTCCTTTGCAATTTCATTGGCGAAGATAGCCCTTACTTATAAGTCTTCAACTTAGGATCATGGGAGCATAGGTATGAACCAACACATTCTCACTCCCAACTCATCAGATGTGGATGCTTGGTCAACACCTTGGGCACCCCTTTAGCGTTGTTTCTGGACGTGTAGGGCTCCTCTGTCAAGTTAGCAACAATAAATATGCAATAAATATTCTGTTAGAGTTTCAAAATAAACTGCTGGTTAACGTTGTGAAATGGAACATTATTAGTTAGGGTTAGGGTTAACATAATGATTTGGCTTAAAATAACCTTACTTACGTGACTTAACTAACGTAAGTTAAGTAATGTTACTTTTATAACCTATGTAACAAAGAAAAACTGTCACTGCTGACTTTTCATTTCACACGAGTCTCCTGCTTGAAAGTCCGGTTTCTGGCCCACCCGTCCACCCGTCCACCCGTCTATCCGTCCACGCCAACCACCTCCTTACTTGCAGTGTTACATATTATACACCTACCTTTACCATTACAAAACAGCGCTACAGGCCTTCTCCTAATGTGTTGAACTATGACGCTAAGGGGCTCTCCAGTGGGTTACAAAGTAACCCCAAGGGGTCTTGACCATGCGTCCATATGTGACAACTTGGGAGTGAGAATGAGTTGGATGAACCCACCACGATCACACATGTTATGGGTACTTGTGTGCTGAGTCTGTCCTCAGTTGAAAATTGACAGCTTTGGTCTTGTGTTCAAATGCTTAAAACAACACATTTATGTTTTCTTGCCAATTGAGTCGTCTATTGTTCAAATGCCATACACTGTAGGCCTACTATTCATTTGGTAGCAAAGGTGGAAGTAGCTTAATGTTATTCAATTACAGTGATTACATTAGGCAAATTACTGCTCTCAGAACTTTCCAGAAACTCCATTTCTTTCTGTTGTTTGCCTCCAGACCCCTGTTGTTTTCCTCTTATCTCTGCACTTTCATGAAGTGCTTTCTTACACCCTCAGGGTAAGTGCACATGTTTCACTTTGCCTCTCTTGTACCTCTGTGGGAATTTTCTTTTTAACTCCAGGTACTAGGAAGGGACAAGGATCAAAAGAGAATGCAATGTCACTGCTGAAATTACAGATTTCAAACAAAGCCACCATGCCACCAAGTCCCTTTCACACTCTGAACCTCTCTCTGAGAGCTTTGCAGTCTTCAGAGTTTAAAAGTCAGACCAGGGATAAAACCTTCACACAGGTGCTGATTTATTGCAACACTGAACCCTGCTGGACTTCAAACATTACTTTAAACAACCAACACTTGCTGAGACTCTTAAGAGTTTTTCCTTTTAGACCTTTTCATCAGTCACTTACATTGTTGGCCTCTAAAATGTTCTAATTCAGATGGTGAGACATGTACTCCTGTACAACCCTGTCTCTCCAAGTTACGTTCAGATATAACTGATTTGCACTTGCTAATATGTTTGAGTAAATGTAATGCCATGATTATGTTCACTTCCAAAGCAGTAACTAATGTAAAATTAAACCTCTTTAAAAAGTGTCAAGTGTTGGTTGGTGGATGCCTTTGACACTGGAGAAGAGGGCTTATACTGTCTCATGCAACCAGTCAATGTTTACTTTTTTAAACATTTCACTATGACCACAATCTTTCCCTGACCTTAACCAAGTAGTTTTAGTTGCCCAAATGTAACTAAACCTCAACCATAGAGGTCACAGAGCAGAAAAAATCTATGTAATTTAGTTTTGGAACAGTCACATAGGTCACTGAAATGCATTGACAAATGACCGACTTTTTTTGTGTTGGTATGAATACTTTAAATACATGTGGGTGGTTGGCAGTGTGTGAGGCAGTAGTGAATGTGTGTGTGTGTGTGTACATAGGGCAGAAATCAGGTCAATGAGGCAACATTTTATAGTTTTATTGATGTAGTTTTGTCCTCTGGGATGAAATGACTTTTGTTTGACTGTTGTTTTGTGGCTGTATTTTCCTGTCCTGTCCCACACTACAGTCTTATGATAATTTTCACCTCACTCATGTGTGTGTTATCATGTGTCTATCTAGCTGTATATGTGTGTGTGTTAGTGTGTTTTGTTCTCTCTTTGTCACTGGGGAATGTTGTCGGATCTTGATGTTGACAGTTATTGCTTTATCGTGTATGAAAGGACAATAATGAGAGACTGAGAGATGTACTTCATCCCTGCCTATCTCTGTTTATGTATACATTCCTCTGGTGAGATGGGGGTCAGTGTATGACAGACGTACATTTTGACCCCATTGCTTTTGGGTCACACCCAATAGCCACTGTAGAAGTACTTGTAAGTCACAGCACAAGACAAGAGGACAAAGTCAGAGAAAGTCTGAATGGAGGACAAAACTGGAGGGGGCTACTAATGGGCATCACACTTTTCGATGCTCTGATTAGTTGTAGATCTATCCAAGTGCATCCAGAGGCATTTTTGTCTGCACTGAATTGATAACGGCCCTTTGGAAATCTAAAATGTACTGAGAACTAGTCTGGCGATTGCCATTTCTTATTGAAAATTCAGACTAGAAATGTTTTCCTGATTTTCCGTAATTGCCTCATTGTTGAAAAACGATAACAATTTATATATGGATGCTGTTAGGAATTATGTTAGTCAAAGCACGGAGGAAGTCAAAATGCTATTTATTATTATTGGGCTAAAACATGCAAATTCCCCATCTGCTTCCATCAGTCACTGGCTGGTGGGCTCCAGGTTGTAGGTCATGTATCAGGACAGGTGGGGGGGATGCTGTTTCTGGAAGACTCCCTTTATGGGTTCCCATCTGTCAGACAGTGTGTCCCATAATCTGAAAACATAATCTGAAATCTGACCTGGCCCATAGCATGCAAATACTCAGTGCCATAATCTGCCCCATGTTCTGCAAAAAAAAACCTACATATCCTACTCACAGCGTCAAGATTAATCATCATTATTATTAAGAATAATGGGAAAAATGCAAGTTCAGGAATAACTGAAATTATCTTAAAAGAGACTGAGATGTAGAAAGAGATGATGGAGGAGGCAAACTGAAACTGTTACTTGACATTTCTTTTTGATTGATTACAGTAATAATTTACATTATATTTTTGGTTTATTCATTGTTCTGTTACTCCATGGTAGAAACATGTATGTATGTTTGCTTACCACTGCTGTGCTTATACTTTAGGAAGGGCGTACTATTCTTTCAAGAATACTTAAGAGAAATGCAGTGTTTAGGCTGAAATAAGGGCTTTTCTACTGAACTGAGGGCATTCCCATTAAAAAGTTGCAGTAAAATGGACACGTTTTGCTCTGTTCATTTTGGGTTGTGCAACACTGTAAAAAGGAATACTAAATCCTGAGTAGTGCAGGCCCTTTACATGTAATTATAGCATCTAATGTTCTAAAGGCATAAGTTGTTTTTTGTAGAAAAATGTGCACTACCATTATGAGAAGCCGATGTCAGATATTTTCAAATACTCGTGGGCTTTGACCTGGCCCAAGTCACAAATCAGGAAGTAACTGAATGATTATTAAATAATCTGAATCAAGGATCATATCAACATCAAAAACAATAGACAACAGTAAGTCACATGAGAACAGGCTGCTACATATTAATTACTACCTAGTGAATTTGAACACTTTAATAGCTGTTTCCCATCAGGCGCTAAATGTCACAAAATTATTATTTTCTTTCTGTGCAGTCTGTATCCCTCTAATAAAGTAAAAATGACAAGACCAACCCTACCAAATGACAAGAAGCGACTGAGTTTTAACTGATGATGCACTATTAGTTCACAAATGGCACAAACCATAAACAAAAGTTCTCCAAAAACAAGAGAAGAGTGAGAATTTTGAGTGCTTTTTCACAAAGCTGATGACTTTAACGTGACAGTTGTTTAGAGAATAGCGACTGGGGGAGAGAATGAGTGCAGAGAAAGTTTGAAATGGAGATAGATGGTGTTTTATTCAGAAAGCAGGGGAGACAGTTCTCCTCATCTGTCGACTGCTGCACCTGTTCTCTGTTCACAGCAACCAAACAAGGCTGACACTCCATCGCCCTGCGTGAAGCCACTGTGGGGAAGGACTACAGAAAATGTATTGTGTTTCACTGTGTGTGTGTGTGTGTGAGTCGTGAAGCTCGTGTGTGTATCCTCCCTCTGGTTTTGCCTCAGGACTGTGGTGTTGGGTCACTTTGAGCTCAGTCAGTTTGTGTTTTAAAGGGAGGAATAATGCAGGTTAATGTTAGGGCAGGGATTTATGGACTATAGCCCCACATCCAAGGGTCACCTAGGTAAGATGAAGAACTACTATTTAACAGTCCTGAGTTAATATATGTTTGATTCAATACTTTTTGTCTGTCAATCAATCTGTCTGCAAAACTGCTGCAGGGTAAGATGGCTTTTGAACTACAGACTGAAAGAAAACATTTTTAATGGACTAATAAAAGAATCCTAATCTTTTTTTTTAAGAAATGCCATGATGCACAACTTCCCACTTGAACACAAACCTAAAGCATGGTTTACCATGGAGTTCACCAAGCATATTCATGCTCACAAGAGAATGGGCCCCCTTTAAATGTTGGGCTGTCCATGAGTTTTTACTCATGCGCCCCCTGAGGGGAATATTTTGCACATAAGGTATTTAATCAAATTGGCAGATTGTCATAACATTTTCTGAGCTCTAGAGGCTAAACCTTTTTGATTTAGTCCCACTACAGGCAAGGCAACCCCAAGGGGCTGACACTTCGATTTAGACTGTTTTATCTTTTTTATGCAGAGAAAACTGACACACTTGCTGCTCGTCCCTTATTTACATTCATGCAGCGGTGTAAAGTTACACCTGGGATGTGTCCATCTACTGTTACCCAGCAGCCCAGCGGGGATCTCAGTGCGGATTGTGGCTGGAGATCTCCTACACCCCAGCTGGTGTGCGTATTACCACTGGTGAAAAGCCCACTCATTTCACCTCTAAGCAGCAGTCACACTGTTGAGCAAACATTCATATTTGTCCATGTGTGTAGAAACATTATTTTTGTTTGCATGTGTGTGATCAGGCTCAGAGTTCCAATATTTGACAGAACTGTAAATGTTTTGGCTATGAGTAGCCTGAAGATAGCAGCCAAAGATTAAAGCCAGGCAGCTGGCAATGCACTGACACATCTCAGCAGTCTCTGATTGCCTAGTGAAGATGGTGTTTTTTTGTACTTATGTGTGCAGATACTGCGTACTAATACTAAGTGCCAAGGAAAACTCTGACCTAATGATATTACCTGAATTGGTGAATGTATACATGATGTCTAAAGTGTGTGTGTGTGTGTGTGTGTGTGTGCGTGCGTTCATGTGTGTGTGTGTGTTGGTTTGTGAGGATGGCGTGCCAACCCAGTCATATCAGTTGCATTGCCCATGATCACATACAAAATATATATTTTGGCTGGAGCAAACCAGCAGTCCAGTAGCGTAAGGTAGTAACAATGGGCCCCAGTGCAGGCTGTTATGATGGGCCCTTGGGTTCCACAGTTACAAAGCACACGCACACAAATGCCAAACAATGTGTTTGTGTCTAGAAGGAAATCCTATATTGGTAAATTTGTGTGCCTTGTCTCTTCATTAGATAGCTAGATCGGTCAGATAAGATTAGATGCAGTAAAAATCCTTTAATCAACTTTCCATATTAAAATATTAAATTAAACAGTTCTCTTGATGTGCTTCTCTCCAACAAAGACACTCACTGCTGCTGCGGCTGTGTTGCGTGCGCCCAGACGCAGCAATCTAAAGTATACTGTATTATGTGATGGATTTTAGAGTCATAATGTGTCACCTATTCTTTTGTATTTGCAAAGTACAGAAGTCAAAGAGAAATTTATAAGGAGCACGTCCAGTGCTGTCATTATCAAAATCTTAAAACTTAGAAATAGCTGAGTGCAGGGGAAGTGCTCACTCTGCTGAATGACGTAGACTTTTTGGGGCATTTTCAGTACAATAACCTCCGGAATCACTACAACCACATTCCTCTTTGATAGAGAGGCAAGAGATTATGGTAAATAAGAAAGAAAATCAGCCTTCTTAAAAACACACCACGTTCTGAAAACAGGCCAGCTAAGGCACAGTTTAAAACCCACAAGCACATCTACACAATACACAACAGATGCTTGGTGGCGATCTGTCCCTGAAATGAACAACTTTTATGTTTGAATGGCATGACTGGTAGCTTGTATGTGTGCTCAGCTAGTCTACTTGCCTTCACCTGGTTTAACCTAGCTAAAGTCTTGTCGTCTTGTCACATGATCAAATTTTAACGTAAGATTGGGAAGCCATACATACTGCCCAGCAATCATCATTGCATATGTAGTTATGTTTCTATGAAACGTCATAAATTTACCAAAGAAAATAAGACAATATTCAGTCTGTGAAAACTGTGCAATCTATTTTCTTTATACTTTGCTTTCTTTTGTGGGTGATACTACTGACTGGCACCACGGCAAAAGGGGATATGCAAATTTGAGTGTATATATACCACATGATCTCAAAGTTGCATTAGTGATAGGAGGAGAGCTGGAAATCTAGGTTTGTTATTATGATGTAAGCAGCAAAGTCATGCTCTTAACCTGGTGGGGACTGCTCCTGTTGCGGGGCCTACTGCAGTTGCACTGTCTGCTCTGTCTACACCTACGCCCCTGAAGCATTCTAACTAAAGTTATTTTTCCTGCAACAACACAAAGGGCAACTTCATCAACCCTAGCTTCCTTGTCTGTTCCTTTCATTACACCTGCTGTCATGATGCTAACCCATCCCCTATGGAGTAGGTTGAACACTGGCCAAACACATTCTGGTTTCTACAGTCTATTAGTTATTCCATACTGCTGGACCAATAGATTTGTAGTCCTAGTTGTGTAGCCCAGGCCTCTGTGTCTGAGTTGCGTAAGCACATGTGGGTATAGTATGCTAACCTGCTCCTTAATTGATTATTCGTTAACTTTCGTTTGTCTGTAGGATGAGGTTCCTGTTTAAAAGTAAACAGTAGTTTTCACTGAAACAAGTCTGAAATGCTTGTTGGTGTACACTTCAAACTGAATATTTAAAGATTACTCCAGCCTCCGTGTGTTCTCCTTCCACGATTTTTTTTGGACACTTGGGGGCAGTGGAAACATTTTAAGATGATTTGGCAAACTTCTTCGCAAACAGTTTGTTTCTTTATTTACTCATTACATTATAGTTATGGAGCAAAATTATCGTTCATTTCGTTTTTTTGTGTATTTGGTTTTTTTTTAGAACATGGTAACTGTGAAATATTACTCTTCGTCACTCTCACTCTCTAGCCCCCCACCTCACAGCTTATTTTTTATCTCCTCCTGATACTCATCCACTCTCACATCCACTTGCCAGCCTGTGATCGCCTTGTGATATCGCTTAACTCGTGATCTTGCAAACATAGCCACTGTCCCTGTAGTGCTCCTCGGTGGCAGCTCATCCACACATTACAAATGTGTTTGACCCTCTGTGGAGCATTAGACAACACTCTTCTTTGTATTCCTGTGGCTTTTTTTTTTTTCAACGCAAAAGCTTTAGCCTTGTTTTGCCCCTGGCTAAAATCCCTTTTGAGCTGTTATTTTGTAAAGGTACAAGGTTCTGAATTTATTGTATTGATTGTGGGCTATTCTTAAATCCTTACAGCTTGACTGTATTTCTTTTGTCATTGTTGCTGTTATTTTTAGAGGAACTATATATTTTAAAAGATCCAAATACACAACTTTACTTGCTGAATTGTAGGTTTGTTATATTCAAATATCCATCTAAAATTCCTCAGAAAAATTACATTCAGAATTGTGATTACTCAGTTTCCTTTTTTGCTAATAATACCTGAACAGCCAGACAGACACACAGTAACAGGGAGTTTAAGAATGTAAATCAATCATGGCATTTACACTTAATTAAAAATAGATTTTGGAGTGTTAAAAGTGAGTTGTGTTTTGGGTAGAAAGTACAAAGTGAGACTTGAAAGCCAGAAAGCTCAACATCTGGTGAAAGTCAGTTGCTAGTAATTAAATGGAGTGAGGATTTTGGCATATTATCCTACTAAAAATAAATCAGGCGATGGAGATGAGCAGTACTGCTACTGCTACCACTAACACCACAATTACTTTTGCAACTGCAGTATTGATATCAGTTTTAATACACTGGCTACAGCTAATACAGCACTTAGTTGCAACATCATTTCACATTAGGTTCATAAAAGTGATCTTTCCGTACAATGTCTGAAGTGGGCTTTACACAGTACTGGCACATTTTAATTTTTGGTGTACCATAACCTTTTTTTTCTCACAATCTGCCGGTAGTCTTTTCTCCCCTCTTCATATCGTGTTCTCTGGACAATTTATAATGGCCCTAAATAAACTGCATTACCCAGGTGGCACTATGTGACCCTCATCTGTTCCTGTTTTCATCTGTCTGCTTTTCTCTGTCAGCAACTAGCAGAGCCAAGGGGCCCTATAAGCTCACTGGTAAGTTGCGTAGGGTGTCAAAGCAGGTGTCAACGTTTACAACTTCAATGAGAGGATGAGGCAGAAGAAAGAGAAAAAAAAACACATTGAGAGTGAACTGTGGGAACAACAATACCAGGTAAACTTGTGTTCTCTCCAAGTTTGATGTCAACAAATAACAGTAACATTAAGTTGATGTGGTAAAAAAGGAAATCTGGGGGAGCCAGTTTGAATAGACCTGATGCAGCTGATAAAATTAATAATAGTATTTTCATCTCTAATTTAGAAGTGTTAGGCTTAAGTTTGTCAGAATCGGAGATGCTGGACCATCAGCCAGTACAAACACTGCCTCAGCTGAGTTAATATTCACTCATCCTATTCAATACATTGTTTGTTTAAATTGTGTTCTGTTTAGGTCTACTTATTCTTAGACCGACAGATGGAACTGTTTTAAAGGATGGAGGTCTGTAGTGGTGTAACCAAGTGTAACTGTGCGGCAGTGGCAAATGGTTTACATGACAACTTCATGGTGGCGCTAGAGGAAAAGTGGTGAAACAAAAACACCAAAGTCACAAAATAACACCAACAAACTAACCAGACCAGCAATGACCATGTTCTGCGAGGTAAAATTGCTGTTGTCAGTGGAGTCTGATGGCTGTGATGATAGTGATATAGCACCTGTTTCTGGTTAAACAGAAAGGATCTTACTCTGTCGGAATCCTCTCTGTTATGTTGTCTGACCCAATCTGAGCCTGTCAGCGCCAAAAACACGCACTTTAGTGGACATACTTTGACGGGCCGCAATTGCCTGCAAGGATTATGTTGCAGCCCTGTTTCGCTGCCGCCGACTGCAGACTGTTCGCTCAATACTGGACCAACTTCAAAAAACGTTGTCCCAGTTAGACACATAGACACAAAAACATAATAGGCTCAAGGTTAAAAAATACGCCTATATCCTTTAATAAACCTCTCTCAGACCTCTATGGAGAATTTATTTCTTCCTGCAGCTTGTAATCATTAGCAAAATTGTTGCCAGAAAGAACACAGAGATGTAACTTGTGGAAAAATGTGGCTCTGATAACAATCAGGGTGGATTATTAACACTACCTAAGAGCCAGATGCGGGCTGTCACTGGTACTACATCTGTTAACACCAGGCGTTTCTGCAGTTCACTTTCACATTTTTACCATATTTAATTCTAACTTTGGACTAAGTTTGGAGACAGGATATTTGATTCTTTTGATGCTGACCATGGTTTAAATATAGCATTTTCACAATTCTCACTTAAAATGCTTTACAGGCTTTCTGAACAAATCAAGACTTTTCATGTATCACCAATATCATCTTAATTTAAATCTTCGTGTTTTTAAGAAAATGTAGAAGCTTTATTAACACAAAATTATTTTGCAGTGATCTGCAGTATAGAAGAACAAATTTTGCTAATGTGTGCATGTGACCATTGTGTGGCTGTATTTGCACATATATTCACATACGGTTGATTCAAAGATACAGCCAGTCGGTTCGTCCACTTCCTCTTACTCTTCCTCGTTAACCGCTTGCTTTTAAGTCTCGAACGAACAGAATAGGAGGAGAGAGATGGATGAGAGATGTTCCCATTACGGCTCTGTTCATTTGTGCCCTGGAGGGGGAAATAGAGAGAGAGAGAGATAGAGAGCTGTAATAGACCACTATAATGTTTCTGGACAGATGAGATGAGTCTGAGTAATATTAGTTTGGGTCTGCCCAGAGGAAAGGAACATCATAGAAAGCAGGAAGACCATTTAAAATTCATACACACTTCATGTACAGTAGATGTGTTCAAGCAGATGTATGAATTTATAGTTTTCTTATATTATGAATCTGTTAACATCAGAGTGATCTAAATCTCCTACAGGTGAAAAATGAATTGCCCTTTTCTCACATGTCTGATATTGACAAGACAAGACATGACTGGAAGACAGATGAAAGGCTACTTGAAGGACAACGATTCAAGAGATACTGTCAAACCTTGACTTGACACGTGGCTCTTCAGGGGCCACATACACCATCGCTTTTCATAAAAAAAGGAAAGATATGGAAGGTAATTTTGTCAGTCAGTCAACAGAAAAAGAGAAAGCGCTTTTAAAGCGGGGGGTGTCAGGTTCAAACTGCTTCAAACAGTTGATTATTTTTAGAGGCAATTATGCAGATATGTTTATCTCCGTTTATAGTAGGTAGATCTGTTTAATAGTTGATTTTCACGGCCTTGTCAAAGCCTAAATTAAAAAACCATGTAGAGATAAAGGCATGTTAAAAAGAGACCAAACGATAATCATCCAAAATAGTTCAAAATGTGTGATTAGCCATCATAAAATTAAGTTGTGTGGATGCGGAAACAATGTAGGGTTATAATGTGTTATAATTATTTTATGACAGATGTGTGTTGGTAAAAAAAAAGGATAAACATATATTATGTACATTAGTACAACCTAATACTAGGTACTACCTTATAGGTACTTTTGTTACTATGGTTTACTTTTAATAATCAGTTGCCTTTTGTTTCTAGTTATTGCAAGTGACTCACAATGTAATGTAAATTACATTAAATTCAATGTTACTGTCATTGCACAGCAAGTACTGAGCAAACCAAAAGTGGTAAAGGAGGTAATGTATAAATAAACAGTAAGGGGTGTATATGAATACACTAAGATATATAACATATGAAGAGTGTGAAATCAATACTCAAAAATATTAAATAAATTTACTGTGGGGTCCGGGGGTCATGTGAATGAATACTCTCTTTAGTCCCACATGATATTGTGCTTGCAACATTTGCAGGGATTTTTTTCTGAAGTTATTGAAAATGAGAGAGAATTTTTTATCCAACCTGAATTCGAAGCTTTTTGCAAAAACAGCCATGAACTGAGGCTTAGCTAGCTGTTAGATGGTCAGTAATTATTTCCAAATTGTGAGGCTGCTTAGTAAAACTCAACGTCTCGTTTTCTATTTTTGCATGTGTGAAATAGAGAATGTTATGTGTGATTTGGAGTTACTTCATTGCACTTTAAACATAGCTGTGCTGCGTAACAAAAGTAATGTGATGAGGAATATAAAAAAATTACTTTTGTTACCGTGTAATTAGCAAGTAATCGTGCCATAATGGACTTCTAGCATCAAGAGATCTCACCAATGAGTTACAGGAAAGATGGCAAAAAGTAGCCTACTAAAATAAAACAATAAAAAAAAACAAATTTCCCCTTAAACAAAATCTCTTTGGTTCCCAAAGGTCAAAACACTATGATTAGAAACAGAATTGGAACCGAGATACCTCAGCTAAAGAGGATTTATTACAGTTTTAACAGTTTGTGGACACGAAAACACATGCACACACACACACACACACATTTTGGTTCAGCACTTTTAAGGCAGTGATTTAAATCCACTCTCTGAAGGTTTAACTGAACCCTAACCCCATTTACTAACCTTAACCTAACAATTAAGACAGAAACCACTTTACATCATGTTGAATGCAGCTGCAGTAAAAATCAAATGTATGTTTTATTTTGTCAAATTTTGTCCCCAGTAGACATACTGTCTCCACACACACACACATACACACACACAGAGCAACAGAAAGGTCCAGGTATATCATGGGAAACCTCCCATGGGCAGGGTTTAGTTTGACTTTCATTTCCTAGCTATTGCATAGTCCAATTTTTTGTTCCTGAGGTTGCAGGGCACAAGAGATGGGAAGGGATGTAGAGCGTGAAGCCATTTAAGTGGGTTTGGGAGTCACACTGACAGTCTACAAACCTCACAGAGATATTCATTACCTCTCCTACTCCCATCTACACCCCCAAAGAAACTCACTCTGTCCCTGTTGTATGTACGGAGGCATGCTTCAGAATACATTTCTCCTGTGAGTTTGATTATTTGACTTGAAAAATAAGCAGTAAAACAAGATACACACTGGCCATAGTCATTAGGAGTAGATTTTTTCATTGACCTTTATAACTTTTTTCAGTGACGAATGATGAGACATTATCCAGTAGATTACTTTGACTCATCATGTTTGCAATTTAATCCTTCAAAACCTGGGTCATTAGCCAGGTGGATGGATCAATGCCTTTTTTTGTGGGAGGGTGACTGTATGTGTATTGTATTTTTATGTGGATGTTTTTGGGCCCTTATAAGTGATATACAGAAGGGTCTTTTTTCTGGCGCTAGAAATATACTTAGTTTCTATACAACCCCTTTCTCATTTAAAGCAGTACACAGAGAAGGCACACCTTTGACATTTTAAAGCCTGATTTATACTTCTATGTCGAGATTACTCTGTAGCATATGGCATAAGTTACGCACATAGCCACACATTTATACCAGCCTGTCCTCCCCCAGAAAACGACAACATAGGTCAATAGTTGAAGGGCTTATTTTACATTATGAGTGATCTCTTGCGGCCGACTGACAAAATGCATGTAAAAATTTCAGGAAAAAGTACACCAGGTATACGATATAAATAACCAGAAAATTCCTATTTTGGAGGTAGTGGGTTGGGAGACCTTCACACAGAAGACCGAAGTTCGACTACGGGTGAAACAAATAACCAACCTCAGTGTTTGTTTTTGTATTATTAGTGTTAGCTAGCTATTTTTAGCAATATTTGTGGTGGGGTTTTTTGCATTTTTTTTGTGTTTATTTTTAGCGCTTTAGGTAGCCTACACTAACTTGAATGGGGATAAAATGATAATCGTGTGGCTCCATATATAGTTGATATGATTAACAATCATTAGCAAACAGTGGCTTTTTAACACATCTTTCAGACACCTAGCAACAGCAGAAATCCAATCCAAAATTCACTCTTCTTTTACCGTCGATCTGTTTGGTCCTCAGTATTGAGGGTCAAAATGCAGCAAATAAAGAAAGTTAGGCCTGTATGAGTTGAACAGGAAAAAGAATTTTGAAAAAGACCCAGACATACCGGCAGTGTGTAATGTGATTACGGTGAATTAAAGAGTATTAAATGCTGTGCTGCAATTACTTCCTTACTGTGTGAGTGTTTGCAATAGATGAATACATCAGGCTTTATTTAAACGCAGTGAGGCGGATGGCTCTTTCATCAGAAATGAAATCAGCATGAATAAATAAGTAAACAAACAAGAACAGCCTGTGGTGATGAGAAGGGCCTGCTCGCTGGATATTAATCGATAGCGGCGGTTTCTTCGATCCGGTGTTGTTTAACAAGAGGACAACAGCAGCAGAAGATTACTGATTTCAGATGAATCATGCTAAAATATGTTTTGTACATCTATCTGTCTGGTGTTCTGTCTGGTTGGGTTTCAAGTATTGCTCACAGTCTCTTTTTCTGTTTTTCTTCTCCTTGTTTTCTCTCTTTGCCTTGTTCGATCCATTTGATGGCCTCCTCTTTGTGCTCTTTCTTTTCACGCCTCCTTTCTCTACCCTGTTGTTGCGGTTATCACCGTTTTGTTGTATCAGGTTAGCAGTCAGTGGCGTGAGGTGACAGCAGACAGGTAAAGATGAATGGAGTCCTGGCTCGGCTCTGCGGGCTAAGGCGGCACTTCGCACACGGATCACTGGTGGTGCTAATCCAGGCGTAAACAGATTCAAAAGCACACAAAGAAAGTAATGAAGCATGGCTGATTGGACAGTGTAGACAGAGTCTCCGCGCATCTGCACACAGACATGCACAAACATGCAAAAACACACACCAGCGATACCAGAAAGAGACACACATGTACACGTTAGAGATAAAAGTCTGGCAAGTGTGCAGCTCTCCAGTGGGGCTTGTGCAAGTTCACCTGTCAGTGCTTCACAGAGAACTGACCAACTGTACATCTGTCTCAAGCTCTGCCTTCTCTCCTTTCCTTTCATTTGCTGTACTCTACTCTTTTTTCCTTTCCCTACCTTTTTTCTCCTTTCTGTTATCCTTTCCTTTCCTGTAATTTTCTTTTCCTCTCCTTTAGTGGTTTCTCCTTTTCTTTACTTTTGTGTCCGTTTCGCCCTCTTTTTGTTCCCTTCCTTCCCTTTGATCTCCTCTTTTCTCCCCTCTTCCTTTCCTTTATTTCCCTCATGTGTTTCCCATTTCATTTGTTTTTCCTTAACCTTTCTCCCGTTCATTTCCTGTCTCATCTTTTCTCTTTCCTCCCATATTCCCTTTTCCCCTCCTCTTTTATCTTTCTCCTTTCCTCATTCCTCTCCACCTCTCCTTCCTTTGTTTTTCTGTACCCTACTCTCCCACTTTCCTCTCTTCCTCCATCCTTTTAATCTCTCAACTCCTCTCCTTGTTTCCCCTTTTTTCTCTCCCTCTCCTAGTCTTTACTCCTCTCCTCTCCTCTCTCTCATTACATCCAAACCAGTGTGTCTGGTTTGATCTCTGTTGGATGGTCTGATGGTGATCTCTCTCCCCAAGCGCTGACAGGTGCGATGGGCTTCACATACTCGGCTCTGCCGATGACTCAGGGAGAGTGATCAGAAAGTGTCATGTTCTCTCCTCTGTAAATGAACAGGATCAGATAAATGGACAGTGGAAACGAAACAAGCAACTGAGTGCAGGTGAAGACAGCTAGAAATGTGAGGGAAAGGAAAGTGAATGCGTGCATGCATCTGTTTTGTAGATTAGTTTTCACACATCTGTATCTGTCTTTTTTGTTAAAGTACATACTATAGTTTACATATATGCAATAAAGCCACTTTGAGACTGTCCACACTATGCACACATAGAAACTCACTCTCAACAGATAGATTACTATGTAACATGAATGATTGATGAACGATAAAATGAGTCTCCTCTGTGTTGTTCCAGAGTTTTAGCAAAAACCCTTCCTCATAGTATTATAAACCACTGTGTAGTGTTTTCACATCTGATAATCTATCAGTGATTCAAGCTTTCATGGGTCGGATTTAATTGTCTCATCGGAGATCCCACTCCAGATCAGATGTTGCTGTGATGCCCAGTGTTTTTGTTTGTGGACAGAAAGACGAGGGAGAAGAAGTAATTTAACCATTTCCCTATTGTCTAGGCATTTCATTGTGGATGGAGATTTTTACTATAGCAATTTGGAAATACTAGCTTGGGCGCACATTGTTTTCACATAGCTTTTTTAATTTTGTTTGTACCACAAGCCAGAAACTCACTCTGGAGAAATTGGTCTTGCCTCTAAAAGCAGGGATAATATCTTCCCTGTCTCGTTCTCTCTCTCTCTCCCTCACACACACTCACACACGCACACCGCGGGTTGAAAACTCTATCAGTGTTGTCAGAGGTGGTTTGTGCTGACTCAGATAAGGTACACCCATCTTATCGTCTCCCTTAAAGAGCAAACTTGTCCACCTTCATCTGCTCTTCACAGCTCTGATCTCTCTCTCTCCCTCTCTCTCTCTCCCTCTCTCTCTCTCACACACACACACACACACACACACACACACACACACACACACACACACAAGCTTGTGCAAGACACAACCTTCCACAAGCTTTATTTATCACCTCTGATGTACAGATGGCTCTCATCTCTTTATCATAATCAGCTGGTAAAACTTGACTTTGTGATGTACTGATCAATAAATATGGGCAACATTATTATTATATAATTAGAAAGTGGAAATCAGTCAGAAAATGAAGACTAACAACACTGAATCTACTTTTTGGAGTTTTTTAATTACATGCAGAGTCATTTTATCACACTACTGTACTAATAGGTTCTGGTCTCATGTGCTCAAGTGTTCGTTACAACAGGAGTTATTTCCTTTTCTAGAGAAAATGAATTAATTCTACCCCTTTAGACCCCAAACAAATTGATAAAAAATAGTGTTTCCTGAGACACCATGCCCCATGAACTACGAGGCAACTTCAGGGTTCACAATAGCAGGAGAAGGAATTCTTTTTTTGTTTATGTTTATCCTTAAAGATGAATTATAAGGTTGTGGAAAGGATCTACTCAGTCACAAATTTTGGGTAGACATGGGCAGATGACAAAATTTCCAAAAGTCACACTGACCCTTGCGGCCGCACTGACATGGAAAGCATGAATTGGGCTTTAGTGCTTTCATTTTCAGCTGGGGAGAAAGACACTTTGGGTTGTTCAGTGAATTCTGGGCATAAAAATGTCTGAAAATAGGCTGAATTTGAAGACCATCTTTTAATCTCTGCAGAGCAGTTTAATAAATTCATGGTTTATATGACAAATAGCGAACTGCAGGGTGAGAATGAAATGGTCACAAGTACATTTTCTGCAGTAGTGAATTGCCCTTGCTTTAGACCCCTGCGATGAACTGCATGCACAGTGATTCATGAGGAAATCATTTCTTAACTACTGTTTTGCAATACTTTTATTTTAACAGCTTAGAATAAGTATCCAGCTGTCCTGAGGAAGCGTGTCAAATGCATTGTATAACAGGAAATCAATGTCAAACCCGGAGGCAAATGTTCGCGATGACAATAGGCCTGTGTGGCAGCCCGGTGAGACAGAGGTGTTTGTATCTTGAGCAGCAACAATCACACAAATTTCCACTGCCATTTATTGGCAGATGCCTAAAAACAAGAATAAGGATGAGTACGAGAGAGAGTGAGCGTGTCTCTGTGTTTGTGTGTGTGTATGTGTCTTTGTGTGCTAACAGATGATGTCTATGGTCCTGATGAAGGTCGCTGTGTCCCTGTACCGACTCGGTTGGAATCATCGTTCCAAATTTCTAATAGTTGCTGCTTCCCCACTGATTTCCTCAGGGATAAAACTGAAATGGACTTTTAAGTCCCCTTACAACTATGTGATATATATGTTTTGGTCTGCAGACAGTTTATCATTCACACACACAAAGTTGTTAAACCGGATGAATGTTTTTCATTGTTTCTTCTGTACTGCTTTCTTTAATCTGGTAACAGTTCAGCAAGTCACCATGCTTAAACCTGTAATAACTTGGGGACAGCTGTTTGTGAAGGGGTTGTAATCTCACATAAAAACGGGTTTTTCTGTTACCTCTGACAGCCAGTATGCCTAATCCTATGTTATGACTATCTTGTGTACCACCAGTATTATGTCAAAGTGTTGATTTTAGCCTGCAAGAAATGACGTAGGGGTACAAAGCAAATGTGGAGTGATGTGTTAATTATAGCTTATAGTGATGCAAGGGCAGGGGGACAGCCAGCTAATGTTAGCTTTGTAGTGTTGAATTTAGATTTATTGTCGTTTTACTGATACTCAGGTGCGTAGCTTCTCCACTATCTCAGTCACTGTAACGCAATAATAATGCTACATAATGGAGCAGGACAACACTCTATTTAATATTCAGTCTAGCTCATCCAATACATTTAGATGTGCTGCGTGATGTTGCATGCAGCTCATGAGCGGATATTGCTTGCTCATGAGGCGAGCACACATGTGAGCACATACCTGGTTGCAATCTAAAAACTGCACCGCTAGTGGCCCTGAAAACTACATAATGCCCCTTTAACTCAAGACATAAATATAATCACCTTTTTAAGTTAATGGAGCAACATTACAATTCATTTGGAGTGCCGCTGGGAGCATTTCAGAAGCGGAGCATTTTGCCTGTTTGATATTACTGACTTGCTCAGATTTTGTTGATTTGGTAATTTACCTTGATTTTTGCGCTTCTACCATGGGTAAGTAGACTAAATAGTTAAATGGCTTCCTGCCTGCTTCAATCTGCTCTGTGCAGCTTGACGCAGCTCCCTTAAAAGATAGACTAGCCGCATATTCTCATATTCTCCTTTTTTTGGTCTTCACCATCTCCTGATTACAATATCTGGCTTTTTAGCTGCTAAATACTCTACAATGTTCACCAGCTAGTTGCTAACTTTCTCTGCCTGCTGTGATGAAAAAAGATGCCTCCCACAAAACTGAGTTGAAAAATGCCAAAAACCTCCATAGATCTGAATGGAACTGCAGTCTCAGTGGGTTCATCACCAACAAGACAGGAAAAGAAACAAAATAAAAGTTTAAGGCAGGATGATGATGAGTTTTTCAGTGAGTAGAAAGGATAGTCTGTAAACTCTGTTGTTACAACTTTCTCCATCTCCAACTGAGAATCTATCACACACTGATATGTTAAAAAAAGGGTCATTAACTTTGAAAACCACAAGTCTTCATCTGTAACAACCTAACTAATATCTTTCTCCCTTCTCTTCTCATTTGGCAGTCCTCCTTCAGGATAGCAGAGGGCTGAACCTCATTTTAGCAGAGCAGGAAAAGACTCAGAGAGGGGTAACGATCTGGCTGATAATAAGGCTGCTCTTGGCTACTGGGTCAGGAGGGTGGGACTGGTTAATTAGAGTGCTATGGTTTTGGCTTCTGTAGCCTGCAGTGTGTGCGTATGTGTGTGTTGGTGTCTTGTTGGCAGACTGGAAGACGTCTGTTCGCACTCTGTGATGAGACGGCATGTGTGTGTGTGGCCTGGTTCCTTGGTTGTGCCGTTGGCGGCTCATCGTGGGGTTTTGTTAATTTGCTGAAGTGATCATTGCCAAAACACCCCAGGAGCTGTCACCTTGGAAGGACAAGAGAAGAGGCAACAGTGTGTGCTTTATAGTGTCGTTCACAGGACGTCAGCAGGGCGACACCCGCTAATCACAGCTGCGGCTTTCATCTGATGAGCTGCAGCATCTTCTCACGCAGAAATCAAGATCCTCCAAAAAGCTGATTTATTTCTTGTAGAGATCTTCTTGTTCCTCTGTGTTTCTAGTTTGCAGCTGAATCCACAGACTGATGATATATAGGCTGTGTACACACAACCCAGACCTGGATATGCCACACAGAAATTGCTCCCCGAAAAACTCATCGAGAGACTGCTACACCTCAGGATTGAAGCCTCTGGTCTAATAGAGATCTGTGACAGTTTGGAAGGGATGAAAAATCAGGCTGATCAATATGAAGCTGAGGAAAAAAATGCTACGAGGTGCATGACGTAGAACCACATCATCATTCTTCAACCGTGTCACCTACAAATTACTTTTATATTGTTAATTTGTTTTCCAAATGATATTGTGGTATGATATTGTGGTAAGAAACACAATCGCTGCAGGCAGTGCTACATTTTTGTACCAGACAGAATTCATAGAAGTCCGTCTACTCACATCTCCAAATCTCAGTAATTCACACATTGTGTCTGGTTTGTTTAATACTGCTTGTTGAAACATCTGACTGATACATAAATCAGCAAAGTTTCCTCATTATGTTGATAAAATTTTGCTGTAGCAAATTAGCGGTATGTAAATTTCTTGGAGATAGGGTTGCGTCCTTTAGTTTTCTGCACTTTTGCTACAGTTTGCAGGAAAATGGAATTGGAGGTTTATTAAAGAATTAAATGATTAACTGAGGAATAGACAGACTAACTTACAGAAATAAATGTTCTGTTTAATTAAGTCCCTTAGCGTCTGTTTTAAATTCCCTGACAACCAAAATTCTCAACTTTACACACAGAAGTGATTATTTACATCAAAGCATTTATTATACATCATTGTCCCAGCTTTTTTAGAAGGTGGAAAGGAGAAGAACTTCTTCACGGTGCACATACTCTGGACTCCATCTGCATTGTTCTGCTTATTTGATTTCCTTCTTCCTCGAAAAACAGATTCGAATCGGAGGCTCGGTCTGGATCTGGGCTTCCTGAATGGCCGTGCTCATTCCATTCCCTGAGATGGGAGTGATTGTGGGAAGTGAGCCTGAAGATTGCTGAAGTAATTAACGTTCCTGCTGGCTGGCAGATCCAATCGTCTCGTCTCGGATACAGGAGGCACCACTGCACACACACATTCGCGCACACACATAGCAGATTCTCAAATTCAAAGTTTAATTGCGCACTGTAGCACAATAAAATCTGTCCTCATATGCACAGACAGCTGTCACACTCAGAATGCTGTGCTGCTTTGATGATTTAGTTAATGTGATAATGGAAGTCAAAACAACCACAGTGGCTGTCATTTACGTCACGTTTCTGCATGTATGTCAGTGAAACAGTAATGATGTTGTGATTTGGTGCTTGTGTTTCTCCCTTTAATAAGGCTATCAGTGCAAAATTGCACATTTTCAGCCAGGAAATGAGGACGTGGGATACTTATCGGCACTTATCATAGTTTTTTCCCCATATTTCCCTGCAGTTTATATCATACTCCTTTTTTCTATCACACAAAAAAATATCTCCCCCCTCTGCCCTCCTGCTCACCTCCTGCCGGTTCTCATATCAACTGTGTTAATATCTTTCCTTATGCTGCCCACTTTCTCTTTCATTCTCCTATCTTTCCCTCTCCTCTTGCACCCCACCACCCTTCCCTTATTCTCTTTATCTCTTCTAAAAGCCACCTCATCTCCTTCCCTCCTCCTCTCTTGTAACTCATTCTATCTCTCCTCCTCTGACAATTCTCGGCCATCTCCTTTGCCATCTGTAGTCGCATATACCCTCTACCAATGTGCCAAATATTTCTCTGCTTCTCTTGATTTCTTCCCGCATTCTTTCTCTTTTTATCTCCTCTTCTCGCTCTCTCCTACCTCCCTCTCACCTATCAAGGAGGGCAGGCCAGCCTTTTGTCTCAAGGTGACTCAGAGCATCTGGAGCTGTTGCCGCGATACATGAAGCAATTTATTCGCAGGCGGGAGGTGTGAGGAGACCGGACTCCGGACGGTGACTCCAGACGTTGTGACCGATGACCCTGTCAAGGTTGCTGCTTGTTGTTTATAGCCTATACGTATAAACAGCATATGTGTGTTTAAAATCAATTGGTTTCAAAAGTTTCACTTTTTGACATTTATCTTATTTAAAAAGAGTTCAAAAACAAGCAGATGCACACGTTCTATAAAAGAGTTTAATATCCCTGGTGGAAAATTATAAAGTGACGTGTGTCTGTGTGTGTGCGTGAGTGAATAAATGAATAATGTTTTAGCTTCGAAGGTGGTCCTTCTAGACTCTTGTGTCCTCCTGACATGAATATTAAATTCCCATTCTGGTAAAGCCGCGTAATTGTCCTTCATTTCTGCATTTGCTTCCCTCCTCCTTCATCTTCGTCTCTAGTTTGAGATGCTTCAAGTAAGTGCATGTTTGTGACTGTCGATGTATGTAAGATAAATATTATTGTAATGGATACATGTTTTTATGTGCATATTAGTGTGAGATATGCTGTTAATGTGTCAGTCAGACTCACATCTGTCATCATTTGGCAAGACAGGCCCTTCATCAATCATGATGCAGCCTCTACACACATGTAGCTTAAACACACGAACACACACCTACACACACTGTTATTTATCCGGGCATTTGGTGACTGCAATGAATCATTATGAACTGTTATTGAAGCGATCACAATGCAAGCGAAACTACAGGGTTTCTTGGCTTACATTGTCAAAAGATACTGGAAAAACTGTGTTCTGCATTTAAGTGTGAAAGATAGACATGATTGTACAAGCCTTTAACTGATCATCTGGTCAACTGCCACTATTTTGTTGTTAGAAATCAGAAAATGTGTTTCTGTGCAACATCTATATGCTAACATACTCACCATGACAACGCTTACATAGTATTTGGTCATAAACAAAGTACTGGACAAATTAAAATTTTGCTGAATGGATTGTCACCAAAGTGATCAAAATTCATTCTGCAAGGGACATGAATGTCTGAACCAAATTTCATGGCAATTAATCCCATAGTTGTTGAGGCATTTCACTCAAATGTCACGTGTCACTCATGGTGAGGAAAAGAGGGGAACAAAGTAATTAAGATTCATCATTTGGGGACCATTCTTGTCCAACATTTGTTAGAAGATAAGATATTTCAGTCTGGACCACAGTGGTATATCCACTTAGAGACTGACATTACCACTGGAGCACATGTCACTGATATTGCTAAAAAAAACGTGATTTAACAAATTTAACACGTGCATGGATTAAAAACTGCTACATTGGCAGTTGCACATTTAAAACAGCTAAATGTGACACTTGGACATAGAGCTTGTGTTGGCCTTGTAATGTAGGGGTGTTTTCAGTCTGATGGCTGTTGAAATTAATGACTTGCTATTCTCCCCTTGAGCGGCATGGATAAGCTCTTCTGGATGATTAGTGTGATGTGATGAATGCCAGTTTCAATCGCATTCATTTCCATGCGCCACCTGGATTATGTTTTTCAGTATAACATTGAACATTTACATGTACATTAAAAATGCAACTCAACTGACGACATTTGGTAATGCTTTAGATTCCAGCTCTGTATGTTGTTCATAAGAAAGTGACAAGGGAACAAGGGGAAATGTCTTACTTCCATATAGGTACACAGTAAGTATTGTATTGATGGCCTGTGAACACTAAATAATTACAAAGTAGTAGTAAATAAAGGGCAGCTTTGTGCGCTCCCCCAATCACATGCCTAGTTTAGCCAAACACCGTAAGCACTATTAGTTGCTCAAAGTTTCAGAGAGTTTGATGTGACTAGCACTGTTTTCTGGGGGTTTTCATTTATCAACTCCCACCATAGCAGGTTATTACTGCACCAACTAGTCTGAGCCAACAGAACATCTCTAATCCAATGTGAATTTAGGAGAGTTTCTCAACAACACATGTTTGCTAGCAATGTAGCAACTGCACTTTAACAGACCAACTATACAATCTGCTAAGAACTGTGTGCAGTAACTTGCTAAGAATTTGTCCGGTCACCATCCCCATCAAATTAAACAGTCCTTTCACTCACGGTTTAAGTAGTAAACTGTCATAGGAATGATAATTACCGACAAAAAACATTATATTATAACCAGAAACATTTAAGAAAACATAAATTACAAAGCATCTTCTGTATTTCATACAAATAGGAGTTTTTTTCAGTAAATTTTAACAAAGCTCCCATAGTCGAAATGCATCACGGGATGTCTGAGGGACGGCCTTTAAAGCTGATAGGCTGTCCTACATTGCGGGTGTGTGAGCCTCTGTCTCTGTCTCTCTATATGCAGTAACATCTAGTTGCGAGATTGTGATGTAGAGGCGGGAGGGTCTACTGAGATTCAGCGTGGATTTAAGTATGCTTTCTCTTAACTGTGTTAACTGTCTAAACTATAGCGGACAATTAAACTTTCTCAGTAACAAAATGAGTAACCCATCCGGGCCGATCGCTGAGGATTTTCACTCTTCAGAGCAGAAGAATCAAAAAGGAAGAGACTTTGTTTTTGAAGAAATTTTTAAAAACATGCCAAAAAACAGCAGGAATAAAGCTCAGCATATTTTGGATAAAATGTCCTCCTCAAAAAACATATCTGCATGAACTGAACATGGGGAGTTTGTGTTTAACGGTAATGTTATTAAAGGGTCTCGTGTATGATTTGATAAGAGGAGTGACTGCTTCTCACAACGTGACTGACAGCCAGAGACCTACAGGTTGGGATGAATATCTGCAATCGTTGGCTATATTGAATATACCTTTATCAGTTGTACCAAATCAACAGGTCAAAAGAAAAATTGACGAGATTAAGAGAAAGACTTCTCCTCTTATTACTGGACAACCATCTACACCTCTTGTTACCAGAGGGCATCGATTAGTAAACAATGAAACAAGTCCCTTTGTATCTCCTAAAATGCATTGAGTGATTGGATAACTTTTTAATTGTATATCGTTATCAGTTTTAAATAAATACAGAGACATAACTTTTTCATTTCAAAGTGTTTTTATTTATATCACCATAATAACAAAAAATATTGTCGTACACGTTTCAATCGATGAATCATTTTGATAATGAATGGCACACAACTTCTAATATTATTATACACACTTGAAAGAATCTGATACTTGGACACACTGGTTACATTCTGCATAATTATTTTGACTACATACAACCGAGGGTCGTATTTTTTTCACAAATTTGCACACCATATAATCATTGCATGACCGTTTATTACTATATTTAGTTATTACATTGTCATAAGATAACCCTCTATCCATATGGTAAAGAAAAAACACACAATGCTGACCGCACACTACAGAATCCACATCTTGCACTTGTCTAACTTAACAATTACTATTGAGAAAGACAGAAAAGGATTCAGGAAAATGTGAGTATACCGGAGAGTAGATAGATAGCGACCCAGTGTTGTCCTCCCAGGTGGGAGTGGGAGTGCAAATACTCCAAGAAAGATGCCTTGCTTCACTACCTTATAAAGTACTTTTGACAGTTCTATCGTATTCATACTATCGTTTGTTGAAGTTAGAAAAAGTCAATGAGAACCTGTCTTCTTGATGATATCTCAATTATAGAATCATATGTAGCGTAAATAACCGCATTTATTGTGCGCTGAAGCGGATTTCTAAAACGAGCCTCTAATCTAACACTACCGTTTTTAATGAGCGACATATGGTCTCCGCATCTTTCATCAGGGCTCAGGTTAAAACAGAACAGACTATATCCATTAAAAAACTCGTCGCAGGTTATGGCCATAGCGTTGTTTTTAAGATACTTTCCAGTTGCCGAGTACAATTGATGATACTCCCTGATGGCATTCCCTCTGGTAAAGTTGGGTTGAAAGGGTTTTGAAGGTTATTGTTGGCTGTCAACGTATAAACATAAAAACTTAACTCATAATGGTTAAATGTAAATGGATTATGCGCATAACTACCTGTAAATGCCTCATGATCTACAAATCTTACTACAATAAATTTAGGTATTTGTCCCAAGAATACATTTTTACAATTACAAACACGAATGCCAGTTGGGACGCTAAAATTTTTAAGACAGACTCTGTCTATGGGATATTTAACGTTGCCATGCGTTAATGCCTTAGCATGTGCTAGCTTAACAGCCGGAGATACGGTGACTTTCTTTACAAACAGGCTTGCTGACATAATGTTAACCCAAAAGTCATCTACAGTGTTGCGCATTAAACAAAATTCGTTTTTAGCTCTTATGAATTTTATCTTGAGGTCTACGCCATTTGTCATTAACTGTCAGAATGTAAAGGGGATATTAGCTCCACTACGCGGCCGCCTTGTGTGTACTCCATTCTTTTAACTAGTCCTAGTCCATTGCGTCCTCCAACCGTTGCGTCGTCCATATGACCTGCTGTATCCATGCAAAATAGTCCGGATCCAAACTGTGTCTGCAGAGCGTCCTTTCCGTAGTTCAAAAGGCACTCTCTTATACCCCTGTAAGGATATGTGTTTGATGATTGCATTATGAGTCGGTCCCCCAACGATATGTCGACCTGTGAAAATATTGTACATCCAGGGTAGTTGATAAAGCCCACTTCGTCTGCTTGATCCAGGTTTCCGCCATTAGCTTTGGTGATTTTTGCGCGCGTGTACAGAAACGTATTGTTTAGATCCAAGTAGTCCTCCGTACTAGGTGGAATGAAAAATTCAAGGGGTGCAGAGTCTGATACCGCTGCTAGAGGAGGGAATTCGACATAGACGCATTTCTCAATACTTGTTTGTGTTAACGGCACCATAAACAGGTCTAGCTCCGACTTAACGCACTCTTGTGACAGGCTGTGTACCAACGACATTCTTGTTAGAAAATGTTTTGTCGACTTGCTTCTCCTTGCTTGTTTATTTTTTCTAGTATTAGTATGGGTCTTTGGTGGGGAACTCCCTCTTTTCCCAGGAGGTCGTTTTATTGGTCGGGGGGCCACGGCCACTATACCCGACCCCTCTTGATGTCTGTTCATGACGTTAGTAATAACATCTGTCGCTATGTTTTTAGCGGATGTCTTTAAATGAGGGCCAACAAATGTAAATCCTTTCTTGAATAAGGGGAATGCTAATCTAACAAACCCCTAAAGATACCCCCTAACCCTGCACCATACTGAGCACCGAGGACGCTATATCCTGGTAAATCACCACCTGCTTGGGCTGTATAATATGCAACATACTTGTCCGCATTGTGAGCATATGGATGGTAAATGTTTGCTCCTTGTCTAATACTGATATTTTACTGGTCGAAAGTGTAGCTTTATTATCACTTTGCCGTACGTAAAAGGGATATGTTGATTCTGATCTGTCTTGAGAGAAATCTCGATACTATCGATGTGTGTTTTGCAGAGCCTCAGATAGTGTGGTCTGTCATAAGTATTTGTGATCATATGGTTGTTTGGACCCGAAATATGTACTATTCTTAAAAGAGGGACGTAACAATCCCCTACTGTTTGATGATCAACAATATCGTTATAAACAAATATATTATACATCCCTACGTTAACATCGGCAGGATGTTACCAAATACGCCATCTGTGTCAACACTGTGTTAGTTTGTGGCTGAGATCTAAATGTTGCAATTCCCTCGTGAGTTTTAAAAGCCGCTCCGGGGATAAATCCCAACATTTGTGTAAGTTTTCCTTGAAACATTAATTCTACATCTCTCGTTGGTAAAATGCTTACTCTCTTGGTAATATTGTTGTAATCAAGCTCAATGTGACCCATGTTGTTTTCAGATAAACTGTTTAGTTCATCTATTGTTGTATAGAATCTCTGTGTAGCTGATCAAACACAACAAATTTTGAGTCTTCTGATGAAAACGATTTCCATGTTTTTGGATATTGTATTTCTATCAAACCCACCTCGTATGCTGATTTAAAGTGTAAATGCTTGGATAGTTTCGTTCTAAAGTTTGCTATTGTATTGCTCGGGTAAAATAATGCAGACGAGTTGCTGGGCAGGGTGACAAAAAAATCTTCTGTATCCATTTATACGTGTGTTTGTAATCTGCTAAGGTAGCTGAATGACCTGTTTTTCCAAAATCCACGAGTTAAATTTATCTGGCCATCCGACCCATTTGACTAACACCATGTCCCAGCCTTGTCTTTTCTTTCTAGATAAAATCTTTTCTATTTTAAATGTTTTGTTTTTATCTATAATAACGTTTTGCATCTCTTGCTCATAAAATGTCCCCTGTAATATTTCGCCGTCATAGTCTTTTAACCTGTAAACAGGAGGGTCCCTTGACACGCATTCCTTTACAGCGAAATATTCTTTCTTTCTCTATTCTTTTTTAAAAGGGCCGCGTAGTTTTGAAATTCTTACAGTATCGCCCACCTCATATTTAAAACGAATTACTCTTCTATCTTTTGTTACGTCAGTCGGTTTCATTTTAATACTACGATGATAACTATGATTGTAGGAGATGACTAAATCCTGCAATATATCAACGTATCGTTTAGAATTATTGGCTGTTAAATAACGCCACATTTTAGATTTCAGAGTCCTGTTAAAGCGCTCTACTACAGATGCCTTAGTCTCATTTGATGTAGTAAAGTGTACGATACTATTAATTTTCATTAACGCCTCGAAATCATTGTTTAGGAACTCTTTTCCCTCGTCTGTTTGAATTTTATGCGGTATTCTACCTTCAGCTAAGATATCTTTAAAGGACGTTGTGACGCATTTACCACTCTTAATTTTTAAACAACGTAAATACATCTTGCTTCATGAGCCAATTTTCTATGTCTGAATCTGCGTACCGAACTCCAGTAGTGTCATATGGCCTTTTTAAGTTTTTGCTTGCCTCCATAACCCCCTGCATTTTCAGTCGCATAGTATATATTCCTCATCACCTCCTCCATGATCTTTGTTACAAAGACTGACACTTCAACGTCTGTGTTCAAGTATTTTATTTCCAACGACATACGCAACATCTCCGTCAGCAATGATTACAAGTATACACTTTTTAGAAAATCAGTACAAGCACCTATGTTTTTACAAACCAAATATTCAGTTAAGCAATACATTACATCAGCAACATCGACATATTGTTTTCTGGTTAGCATTAAAACACACAAATCATATATAGTAGTAGTACAAAAACAAAACACATGCCCCGTATGAAACTCATTATCATTCACAGGAAAAACATTTGCTATATCGAGTAGAGTAGATTTCACATCTGCATATTTATCCGCTGTGATTTCCACCATGGTACGCCATCCCGAGGTCATTCATCTAACACATTCTGTCTGTTTGTCAAATCTAGAACAACATAGTGTCCTATCTGTGTCACATATCGCATTGTTAACAGCCCTCACACAACAGTGTTCTCATCTTATACACGATGTACCTCTTTTTGACATGATTTAGCAGACTAGATACATTCTCCATTGTTTTTAGTGTTGTTCCCCCTTCCAGATGTCCAGAGATTCCTTAACTACTGTGCTCACACTGTCCTCCACTCTAACTACCCGTTTAAGCAAAGCAATGAGAAAAGGGTTCCTCAACCAAATCTGTAGAGCAGCTGCTGCAATGTCTCGAATACTGCATTCACACGTTGGCAACAAACCAAGACCGCGTAGTACATACTTTTGAGCATCAGCGAAATTTTTTGTTAAAAAGCTTTTGCATAATTTCTCTCTTATGTTGCTCCATTCGTCTGTATAAGCGCAGTACACACCTGTTTGTATAGCTTTTTGCTGCAGTTTATCGTATAAATAATAAGCTACAGTTACCTGTATAATACCGCTAGCAGTAGTGTTAGGAGATGTGTCCTTGTCGCAACAATCCAGAGTGTCCAAACAGGCACCCTTAAACGGCTTGACCCTGCTCTTGTCCTCTTCTGCTTTTTCTTCAGGAACGAGAAATGTTAAATTTCTTTTCCCCAGTTCTTTGCCATAGTCATCCACCCATGAGTTATCATCGTCCCGTAGTATTGGAAAATATTTAGGGCTGCTCGATAGATCCTCACCCGCTGCACATATCTTCGTACCTGCACAAAACATTTTAATTAGAACAATGTCACCGTCAGCCCCGTCGTGGAGGTCTTTGAGGTTGTATGCGGTGTTGTTTGTTATTCATCTTGCTTGACCTCAGGACCAAAAAATTTTCTTTTAATCCCTATATAGCTAACATAAGGTTTATACCATCTGAAAAATTTATCAATGTGTGAGAAGATTTCAAGGGTTCTATGCCATTCTCCCCATTAGACCACAAAGCCGGTGCTGAACCACATCACCCACTCTTTAGACGTGATGGGGTAGCCTTTTTGTTGCTCTGGGGTTCCCATCCTTGCCTTTTGAATGATAGAATCGTCGTTGCACGATCTAAAAAAGATGTAGGATTCTGGGTCGTAGACTTCAAGGTCTGTCTCTACACGGTAGAGCTCTCCTGGCACACAGCCGCACCATTGTGCGGTATAAACTCCTTTTGAAGCACTCATATCTTTACAGACTTTGTTTCTGAAGTAATTCCAGTCTTTGGCTAAGAAACTAATGTGCGGTGCTTTCACAAAGAAAAATTTCATCAAGCTCTCTTGTATAAAGATGAAACGATCCGTACTCAAACAAGAACCCCACATTCTAAAATCTTCCACCGCTCATTCAAACTGAGGTGCCCATGCCTTTCGTCCAGAAAATCAGCCAATGTTGTTGGGAGAGTCTTCTTTCTAGGAGCCATACTCATTGCAACAGGATCTACAATTATACGTCGTTTTGGAGTCGTTACTCCTAATTGATTACCTGTGACGTCCATGATTGTGATGCTGCAAAGATGGCGCTGTTGTTCTGAACGAGCTCTTTCCGATACAGATTTACCCAAAAATCAGTCACACTGTTCCACGCTCTCGGTCAGATGTAAGTCAAAAAACTAGCCCGCTATATATACAACCGATTGCTAAAGCCACTCCCAAACATCCGCTTTTAGAGGATAACACCGGACATCCCATATACACAAACCCCCCTTTTCACACCTGTCTTCGACACCCACCCCCGCTAAAAGAGGATGAGGCCGGACACGCCCTAATACAAACACCCAATTTCACACCCCCATGTCTTTGTTGTTCAACCTTGCTATGACCCCAATCTTTTTTTTTTTTCATAATTTTTTTTTCATTAATATTTTTTTTTTATTTTTATTTTTATTTTTTTAATTATTTTTTATATAATTTTTATTAATTTTTGATTAATTCGTTTTTTAATACTAATTTTTTTTAAACAAAAATGTATTCACGCGCACGACTGTTATGCACATCATGCGTTCACATGCATGCGCTTTGCTGGCCTTTATTTACTACTCAAAGTTACTTCTGGACTGAAATCTAAAGCGTTACCCAACATTTTTAATTTGCAATTATGGATATTTAGTCCCACAGTGGGTTAGTATATCCAGCTATGGATGAAAATCTGGACAGCACATGCAACAGTTAAGTTGCTTTTTTAGCCTTGTCTTGAAGGAATTCTGGGAAGTGCAAAAACAAGCTTTATCGCTAAATACCATGTGATGACTGCCTACTGTTTTTTACTTATTCGTAAACAAAATGACAACCAACACCTTTACCAAAAAACAATAAGTACTTAACAGGTGTGTATGTATTTGTGGTTGGGTGCACGTGTGTGAATTGGTATGTACAGTTTTTATAGTTCTTACTTAAATGTGTATCCTATTAATATTTTCTTTTGTATCATTATTATTATTAACTTATTTTATTGAAAGAAAGCCCGCTCAGGTAGTGCACCTGATTTCACTGTATTCACCAGTACAATGATAATACAGAATTCTATTCCATTAAACATTTAAAATAGATCGTGTTTTGTGACGAAAGCCTTCATGCATAATTCTTCATATACTACGTGTAGTACATTGAGTACAGATTGTGTACAAGAAATATTTTTTAGTTTAGCATCACATTAATTTACTCTGATAACCTTGGGTTTGTTATATTTAAATTGTACCGCTCTATAAATAAGGTTTAAAAACATTCAGAACGTTTCATTTGAACTCAGTTTAGTCTTTAACACTAAAAACAGAAATTGCTAATAACGATGACCCATTTAACTTAAAAAGCTTTGTATTGTAGATGGAGACAGCTCCTTCTTAACTTTCCTTCCTTACTATCAGATATTTGAAAAAGATTAAATCCACCTGTGTACCTGAGTAAATCCAGGCTTTATATTAGGCTAAAAAATATGTCTTAATTACATAATTACCAAGGCATACTGAGCCTCTTTGTGCTCTTCAGGGATGAAAAGAAGCCCAATTACCTTGAACTTTAAATATATGGGATCAGTAGCAGGATTAAATCAATATTATGGTCCAATCTAAGGTAATGCTCCAGTAACAAAGCACAGAGTAATGGAAAAATCAAAGCGCTCCTGTGTTTGGACTCTCCAACATTACTCATCTACCCTCCTGAATGGAGTCTTATCTCGTCATGAAAACAGCACAGAGAAAAGTAATTGCCATGGCAACAGGTCACCTTGAGTTAGAGTAGCTTATCATTACCTAAGTTTGCTTTAGGTGAGTGATGCTGGAGATTTTAAGATGTGTTAAAACCAAACCTGACAAAAAAGTTTGACAGTAGATTTGATCCAAAGCATAACTAAATGCCACTCGGTGCAGTCTCTTTTCTGCTGTGTATTTGTGTCAGTCACCAGCTGACATGTGACCCAAACACCAGAAGGATATTCCTCCAGGATGCTGCAGCAGATGACTGACCTCCATATGACAAGATCAGAGGAGGAGGCTTTGATCAGCGACCAGATCGTCTTTTTCATCTCTGTGCCGCCTGTTTCTTTCCTTTCTACCTCCTCTTTTGCCATCCCATGTTTCTACCTTAAAAGAAAAGTTAAACAATGTGGGAAATATGCTTTTTTGTCAAGATTTAGATATGATACCACTTCCACATCTGTGCTAAGGTGACCAGATTTCTCAAATGAAAACCGGGGACATTTTTGGTTTGGTGGTCAGTATGTCATCAAAAATATAATGTTATTATATATGAAATAAAAAAGGGGGATTTCGGTTTTATAATCTGTCAAATATAACTCTTCTGAATGAATCAAGTCATTTTGAGGCAGAAACTACCTTTCAGTCAATAAGTAGAGGCTGAAATCACTTTCTGGCAAATAAACTGCATTTTATGTTGTTTTGGCCATTTAAAGGTATTTTAAGAGGTAAAAAGTAGGCCTACTAGTTGAGTTATATTCTGTCAAATATAACTTCTGAATGAAATCAAGTCACCAAAACTGGGGACTGTCCCCGGAAAACTGGGACGTCTGGTCACCCTGATCTGTGCTGTAAAAATGAAGCTACAGCAAGTTTAGCTTAGCAAAAAGACTAGAAACAAGGGGAAAAAGCTAGCCTTTCCCTACCCAAAGGTACCAAAATCCATCTACAAGCACTTCGAAAGCTCACTCAGTAACATGTTATATCTTGTTTGTTTAAGCAAACCTTTTGTATCCTGTACCAAAAAAGAGGAATCTGCACCTGGACACACATAACCCCGCAACTTGTCATTTTTACACTTTGGTTACAGCTGATATAATGAGCTTTAGAAGTGCTGGTAGGCAGATTTTGTTACCTCCGGAGAGAGCCAAGCCAGCCTTTTCCTCATTTTCAATCTTTATGCCAGGCTAAGCTAACTGGCTAACCATGTCACGTCATGGCTGTACAGAATACTTACCTTACATACATGACAGTGGTATACATTTTCTCATCTAACTTGGTAAGAAATTAAATAAAGTTTTTCCTAAAATGTCAAACTGTTCCTTAAAAAGTACTAAAAGTACTACTACCCTTTACAAAGCAGGCTTGGAGAGAAAGATAAAGGCTCTACAAAGAAGAGGCATACAAGCATGTTCATCCAAAAAGGCTCTTTAATTGGTCTAAGTGATTAACTACAGGGTGAGGGAACCAGGTAATATAGATACTAGAATAGCTTTCAATTACCTCATTTAAAATTCATCATTTAACAGTTAGAGGGGATGGGGAAAAGAGGGATGATGAGGGAATATAAAAGAGTGGAAAAGAGAAAGTGATGAAAATCTTAATATAGGCCAACTGATAGAGTTAATACAGTAATAACAAGTATTCCAGTAAATCAGCAACAGCTTTACAAAAAGTAAAACTCAGAATGTGCCAGAAGTGTGATTAGAAAATTTTTAAGAGTGACTATAAATTCCTATCATATGTAGAATACATGAATATGACACTAACCAGTCTCAAATAACACATTTTCTCTATATCGATATAGTATTTAGATGCAGAATTTATTTATTGTGAGGCCTTGTGTGATGTGCTGTACTGCGGCCTCATACTGAGACCCAGTGAGGAACAAAAATCCATGGTTTAAGACACCTAGTGCTGGTCAGTGCTGTCCCAGTACTTCATCATTTTGATTGTGTTCAAATGGACTGCTTTTCACAAAGTCGCCGCTTCCTCTGACTCATCACTAAATGAAGACTTGAAGGGCTTAGCTCCACAAAAACATTATACATCTTTAAAGAAGTTACCTGAAATTCTTTAACAGATGTCTCAAAATGATTATTTGATTCTATAAAACTGCTGCTTTTTATGAATCAAAATGGTATAATATTTAATTTTTGAATAAAACTCTTCATGTGTACATCGCAGCTGTCTTCATAAATCTTGCTACAGTGGCTGCTTGTTTTTGGCGGCTGTATTTGAAGAGACAATCCCTTATTCCTCCACCATTTCTCACCAACTGTAAACAGTTCATCTACTCGGCAACAACCAAGACATGTATCCCAACCCTCCACAATATAATATACATGACACACACACAGCATGAAAACTCTGGTTATAGTTTAACCATGCGCCAACACTGTGGACTGCTGTAAATCTTAGTGCACATTAAAGCACAGAAAGCACACAAGCGTTGTCGTAGTAAAGTAGCAAGTGAGAAAAACCTGCCAACTTCAGCTTTCCACCGCTTTCTCGAGGATAGATCGGTAACAGTGCAGTCTTCTTATCTTACTGCAGCATACATCAAATCCTAACATCTGTAAAATGTACAGAACCAAACTTCTATTCTTTACCACACAAAGTCACATAGAAAATCCACAATTACTTCAAGTCACAACTCCCCCCTCTTACATTAATCTAACTACTACTCCCTCTCCACAGTCTTGTCTTCTGTTTCTCCACAGTATCCATTTTATCCTACAGTCGGTCCTTTTGGTTTCCCATCAGACCTCAGACTCCAGACTGGACACCCGTCGCCATGGACGAAGTACGCAGGGGCTCCCCGTGGGTTGGCCCCCTGCTCCCTGACCCACCTGGACCTCTGATCCAGTCTGGGATCCCTGATAGACCCCATAGGCCCCATACACGCTGTCCTGGTATAGCAGAGCCCGCTGGCTTCCACATCTCCCACCACCACAAGCCAGCAGCTGGCACACTGGGCTGGGGCTCGGGTGGTTGCTGGAGGCCTGGATGTGGTGCTGCAGATCTAGGGGGCCATGGTAGAGTGGTAGTCCAGGGTACGAGTTCAGGTAGTGAGTGTACTGTCTGCTGAGCAAACTGGTGGCTCTCCGTACCATCCCCCTCCCTAACCCAGTCCCATGTCGTACTGCCTCTCCATACGTGGGGAGGTGCGTGGAGTGGGAGTAGCGCAGCCTCTGGCCCTTACGCCCATTGGGTCTCCTCTGGTCCTCCCTTATGTGGAGGTAGGTCTGGTTCCGTGGGAGGCACAGGTTGTTTCGAAGGTGGGCAGGATTGTAGGCCTTTGCAGGTGTGGTCGGTGTAAGAATGCATGGGAACAGGTCTGGCAAGGTGGAAGGTGACTGGCTGGACAGGGATGACTGGGACTCGTCAAGCTGGCGCATCTGCTCGTTGCCCCAAGTTGCTTTAAGGAAAGAGGGTCGGCGGTGCCTGCGTCTCCCTCTCAGTGCGAGATCCTCCGGGGGCCAAGAGCTGTAGTTCTCTACCCGAGGACACATTACCTCCCCTGAGTAGATGCTGTCAACGCTGGCGGCGGAGATGTGGTTGTCTTGGAGGTGGTTGGCTTTGAGCTCACTCAGACAGACAGGACTTTTGTCATTCTTTTCCTGATCCCTGTGTTTTCTCCTCTCTACCTCCCCATCCTCACACTGGAAACTCTTGGACCTCCGTTTCCGTCGGGAGAAGCCTGCCTGGACGTGCTGGTTTTGAGGCGAGGACACCGGGTGAGAGGCGTAGATGTCAGGTAGTTGGAGATCAGTGTAAGGGATGAAGGGAGAGTGAGCATGGGTGTCTACGTAGAGTCTCCCAGTGGTCTGGTAGTGGTGCGGGTGCTGATGAGGGAGTGGCTCACCCACAGCCAGGTGTGGGCTGCTGAGGCTGGACACAGGTAGTGGCCGGTCATACAGACATGAAGAAGAGTGAGTCGGAAGCGTGTAGCGCAGTGGCGTGGGCCTGGTCACACCCCTCTGTTGTTTCAGAGGTGGGGTTAGGGAGCGCTGGGGAAGGGAGCAGTGATTCTCTGTAATATAAGCAAATCCTCCTGGTACGGCCTCTGTGGCGACTTGTGGAATACGAACAGGCAAGCTACCGCCATGTCGACTCAACTGCTCTATGGTCTTGGTGGCGTTGTCCAGTGACGTCTCAACATTGGCAGTGGAGACCAGGTCCTTGGCGGTGCGAAGCATCTTCAGCATATTTGCTTGAGCGTAGTTGGAGGTCAGGTCAGGTTTGGCCAAACCAGAAGAACGCCCGGGGTCCTCCACTCCATTGAAACAACTGTAAATACCCTGAGAGATGAAAGAGAGTGACAAGGAATGAAAAAGATAAAGAAAGAATGAAGAGAGAACAGTGAGAAAAGAGAAAGTGGTAAAAGAGGCAGGGGAAAATAGAAGTAGAGAATAAATCACGTAATCATTTGCAATTAAATCAATAGCTAGCCACAAACTGTTTAACCTTGAATCAACCTGGTGGTCCTAAGGGGACAATTTCACAGACGGGATTTCAACCAATTTGTGCATCTCAAAGTGACAATCCACCTCCTAACTAATAAAAATCCCACTGGCAGTAAAATAAAAAAAACTTATTTCATTAATATCTCATTTTATCACTGAGGCAAGACTTAGTCACAAATTCATTATGCATTCTCCCAGGACTCAAAGAAAAACAGTTTAAGCTGAGAGGATTGCCCCAATAAATGCAAATGGGCACACGTACACTTAATGTCCCCTACAGAACAAACAGTCTCTAACTGCATGGACAAACACAGAGCCAAATCCCATGACTGCTCTCTGCTTACAGTTGGCTGAGACATCCTGAAAGAGACAAATTTAATTTGGCCCTTGGGGCTGCCCCATACGGATTAATGATCAGATAGTCATTTAGCCGTTAATCTGATAAAACCCGGATCCAGGCACAATGGTGTAATTACACGGCAGAGGAGAACAGAGGCTGGAGTCCATAGACATTTCCTTGGCTGTAACTTCAGCCAGAGCTTTTTGCCTCAATAACCACATTCCCAAACAATGGCATCACCAGGTAATGATTAGGCTAATTGCAATTTTAGTTTAAAAACTTGAAGCAATCAAAGTTAAATGCTGAGTAAACACCAGAATTTGTGCTGTTTTTCTTTCCTTTTAGCTCTCCTCTCTCCCCTCCCCAATCATTCTTAATAAGAATGCAGTGCCATTTTAGCTAATATTTTAACAAGGCCCTCCAACGATACCATGTAATTACATGCAAATACACATCCATTTGCACAAATTTATCATCACATAAAACCCACTTCATGTAAAACAGCATATTACACAGGAAAAGCAACCAACAAACCACTTAAGAGTCAAAATAATCAACCAGCCAATATTTCAATCATTCAACCAAGCTGTTACTCAACTAATCCAATTACAGTCAGCCAATCAGTCACTTAACTAAATAATCAATGTAAAAATCAGTGAAGCAACATCCCTACCCCACTTTCTTAAACCAAGCAATCAGCAATTAAACCAGCAGAGGATCCATAAACAACAACTAATCAATCTACAGACTAATTTGGAAATCTCACCCTACTGATGGCCAACAAGAAGTCAAGTTTCTGAGACTTGTGGAGGGAGTGTCGTAGTTTCCAATAAAGCAGGTGTTCCCAGGCAAAGACAAGCAGGCTGAGGCCCATGGCCACTAGGAGCATATAGAAGACGCCTGCCATGTTGTCAATGTCCAGCTTGCTGCTCATCACTTCATTCTTCTCGTTCTGGCAGATGCCTGACAACCACACCGTCTCCAAGCGCTGGGTGTCTCCTGGATGACGGATGTTTATAGGAGAAAGGGGGGAGGGGAGAAAGAGAGACTATGACGTGACTTGACAGAGTGAAAAAGACAAATAGATATGATATCTTATAATAACCCGAAGATAACCATGTATGCATGACAATCTCTGTTATTTTAATAGGATTTGAAATGATTATCAGGGTAAAGTGCTGATTATGAACTGGAGTGTGGGACTTCTAAATGAAAGTTCTACACTGCAGATGTAAATAACATCGGGATGTTTGATGCCAATGTCTTTGCAGTGGCTCTAGTTTAAGACCTACAGACATCCGCAGACATGGTATCTTTGTGGATAATGCTCTGCCAGTCTCTACTACAGACATCTTCACTTCCTTCATGGGCTTTTGGACCATTCATACTGTGTCATATGGGTTCCAGTTAATGACTTGTGCCAATCATATCAACATCCAAGTCATAATTATGACCAATGTATATATACTGCGTTTATATGTTATAGTCATGGCATTATTCTTTTTTAAATCCAGTAATGCACCAAGCCAAAACAATGAAATCATATCACCTCTCTTGTACTTTCTGGCTGCAGTATGCATGCATTTATGCTTTGAGGTTGTAAATGCATTTCAGCATGCCAACAATGCACCTTTGGAATGAGAAGATTTTACAGTGCTTAAACACATCAACATTAGCTGTCATTACTACAGAAACTACTCCTCCAGGTCCCTGAACAGGTGGTCACCTCTTGATCTGCCTTCTCCTCAGTGGCCTCCAGGGAGCATGGCCCATTTTTATCACTCAGTTGTCAGTATGTTGACCACAAACACACTATTTCTTACATCATTATGGAAAGCTCAGAGTGTGTGTGTGTGTGTGTGTGTGTGTATGTGTAGGGGGTGCTCTCTTAAGCTCTCAGAGGAGGGAGGATATTAACTCCACACCGGCGGCTGTCATAGTGGGTGTGTTTGTGTGTATATAGGTAGGAAGGATATGTTTGTGTGTGAGTGTGTAATGGAGATAATCATATCCCTAACACTCCCTGCTGTTCTGCAGGATATTAACTCTTCCCTGTAAGCCCACTTCCCTGCTGACACAGCACACACTGAACTGGACTGGTGCCACTTCCGTGGTTCACATACAGTGTGGCACACTGAGACAGAAATAAACATAGGGAAAACAGAGGAAAGTGTAATGGTTTGTGTGTGAATGTTGCGTACGATATCATGTAAGGTTTGAGTGCCCACCGTCTCCGAGGAACTGCAGCAGGGCCAGGTCAATAGGCCGTTTCCAGCTGGAGTCCTTCTGCAAAGCGATGCCATACCCTGTGGTGGCAAACACTTTCCCACTGCCGATAGTCACCAGCTTGCAGCCTTCATCTTTCCCGGCCATGTAGTTCAAAACAGCAGCGTCGTAGATGAAGGCATCCAGCTTCCTGCATGCAAATAGATCATCTTCGTCTGAGAGAATTTCAGCTCTTATAAAGTTCAGTAAGATATACCTACGGTACAAGTTATGATTCTCTATGTTTGTATTATAGAATCCTGAAGTACCAGTGGTTTTACATGTTTTAGCCCATTTAATACAAACGGTGTATACTTCACATTATTGCCAACAACTTTCAAAAGCATCCCATAGGTTTTAGATTGATCAATTGCTTTCAGTTTATTTGAGGCAAAGTTGCTAAAATGTGCACAATGACAACAGACAACAAAATTATGTTCAGCGGGTTACCATGTTTATCATGTTCACCATCTTAGTTTAGAATATTAGCATGCCTATATTTGCTATTTAGCAAAAACGGTATCAAAATTTCCGTCTTGTGGATGTAGAGATATTTTAATAGATAAGTAAAAAGTTAAAACTTTGACCTGCTGGTGGCATTAGATTAAAAGTCAGAAGTCCTTAGGATTCATCCTCTGGTGGCAATGAATATCTTCACCAAACTGTATGGCAATCAATCAAATAGTTGCTAAGATATTTCTGTCTGGATCAACTGACTGATGTTGCCACCCTGAAAGTCACTCACACTGCTAGCGTGGCAAAAGAAATACTGTAAAGGTGACATAATATTAACACAGATGAATAAACTATTCAAGAAATGTTTCTCTTTACTTGTGCCATTCCCCAGTGGCACAAGACAAATTGTAGATAATGGGCCCAATATGTGCAAAATCACTTCAAGTGTTTTGAGCTTGGTCTTTGTGAAGACTGGATATTTGACAGCACTTTTCTATACAAATTAAGTTGCACTAGACGTGATTCTTTCATCTAAAAATACACCCATCACTTTGGCCTAATTCACAAATAGGTGCTAAAACACAAAAAGCATAAAAATCTATGATGTATAATCCAAATTATGATCATCATTATTGTGGTGTCTTATGTCTTCACTCGCATGAGAATCTGTTAAATTTAACCTAATTGTTTAATATATTTAAAATTTCAGTAAAACTGTACCCGGTTTTGAGGCTTTGTAGAGCTTCTTCCACCCCCTTCTGGTTGTACTTCATCATGTGTGTGTGCATGTCGGGGTAGTTGCTGCGGATGTTCCTCTCTGTGCTCCCGTTTGGGACCGTCCCGAAGCGAAAAGGAGGGTAATGCTCATGTGGTTTCTGGAACTGTAGGGAGACAGAGGATGAGAGGAGAGGGGGGGGGGTAAGATATGAGAAATGAGGAGAAGGAGACAAGAAAATTGAGAAAAGAGCAGAGTTTTGATAACGAGAAGGGGCGGGAAGGGAGTGAGAAGAAAATGGGAGTGAGAAGAAAATGTACGGAGAGGAGAGAGACTGGAGGGAGCGAGAGCAGAGTAGGGCCGGTGGTTGAGAGGAGAAAGAAAGAAAAAGGTAAGAAATAAAAGGGATGGGAGGTGATGAGGAAAGAAGAGGGAAGAGGTGACAGAGAAGTGGGGAGGAGACACAACGGAAGAGAGGGGAGGAAGAAGAAATATTAGGAAAAGTAAAAGAGGGAGGGAAGAGATTTAAAGTAGAGAGGGAAATGATTAGTAGAAAGAGATAAAGACAAAGATGTGAGTTGGAGGAAAAGAGGGTAAGAGGAGATTGAAGAGAGAGTTGGGTAAGACAGAAAGGGGAAGGAATGAAAGGAGAGTAAAAAAAGGGAGGGCAGAAAGAAAGAACGAGGAAAATAAAAGAGGAAAAAGGGGAGCAGTGCAGAAATTAAACAAAAGGAAAAGAAAGAATAGATGAGAATAGACGATAAAACATTAGAGAAAAGGAGGAAAGAGGGAGTCGAAATATATGTGAAAAGAGGGAAAAAAAGGGGACCAGAATTAAGAAGGGGTAGAAAGTAATAAAGAGGACAAGGGACTACTCAGTTAAATGAAATCCCTTTTAGAGTCATTCCAAGAATGATTTAATCAGCAGCCAAACTCAATGCTGTATAAATGGACAGGATTTGATTAAATCTAATCCTAAACTAAATCCCAATTCAGTTCAATCCGGCCCGATCGAAGTTCACATTTCACGAGCTGACGTATTAATGCAGGATGAAGCAGAAATATGTCTGTTAGAGCTCAGTAAGACTGTAAACAGGAAAGATCTATACATACTGGCTACAGCATTGACCTTTTGAGCCGAGCTCAAATGAATGGGCCAATCAAAATGAGAGCGTGTGAGCGGGTATGTGTGTTAATATAATAACTATTCAGCTGAAACTGCAATGGATTCAGTGAGATGCTGTTTTTTTTTAAATAATTAGATGGTCAAACAAAAGCCCTGTCACTGAGACATTAGAAATTAAAGGATGGGTTCTCATTTTTTCAAGTCTATCTTAAAACAATGCTCACATACATTGAAAGCATTATTTGTTGCTGTAATTATACTGTAATTGGCAATAGATTCCATCCAAAAGCAATTTCAATATAAGTGGTGGGGATCAAAATCCTATGTTAATTGGCACTCTTCCAATTAATTAATGCCAATTAATTGTAGAATTTATAGCGGACAGTACACAATAATCAACATTGCTATGTAAATGTGCCAGGTTGCACCTGTAGCTCAGACACAACTAAAACTTAGAGTAAGCTGGAGAGTCTGAACATGCAAAAATGTGTCTTTTTCTGTGTTCTTTACAATTAAACATATATGAAGAATTCAGTTTTGATTTATAAATAAATAATGAATGATCATCTGATCAGGTCCCTTAACCAACCAGATCTCCATTTTGACAAAAATGATGTATGCTCGTCACGTCTGGGGTAGGTTTAACACAGTTATGTTAGACAGGGTCGGGAAGCTGGAAAGTATAGTGAGACTAACACTTGCCTTGGATGTGAGATGTGAATCCAGCCAACCTGCGGCCTAAACCGGCCTAATCCTCTATAGTGTAGGATCTTAAATTAAAGGGGCAGCTGAGGTTGTGCTGTGTAGGGTAATTTATATTGGTCCCTTGTGCTGTGGGACATAATACATCTACATAAAGTTAATATAGTCACTTAATTCAACCATAGATCATTGAGGTGGCTCTGCTGATCCCTGCTGGGGAGTTGTTTTCACTTAAGAATGAAATGCTTTCTTGTGAAGCTCCTCTGAGGCCCCAGGTGTGTGTGTTTGGTGTATGTGTGTGTGTGGTAGAGAAAGTGCGTAGGTGCTGTTTTCTTATATGGATTGACTGTTTTTAATCATTTGACATTTCTTGATCTTGTTTTAACAGCGTGAGAGAGACGAGACATGGAGACAGCACAGGGGGAATATTGATGGACGAAATTCTGACAGGACAAGTCAAGACTCAGACACCATCTGTATTGACAGAAGGCAGTAATTGATTAGTCACTCATGCCACTGTGCTCCCCACTGATAGGAAAAGGACAGAGACATTCACAACAAAGTCCTTTTACTTGACTTCATCTTAAAGGCTTTCGGTGAGTCTTTTGTCTCTCTTCCATTCACGGTTTATTAGTCGATGCAGAGTGATGAACAGAGAAAAGAGGAGATGATGTGGCATGAGCTGCGTTTAAACACAAAAACAAAGACGTGGTTTGCTCCATATCTCATGGCTCCACAAAGCAGCCTGCTCTCTGTATGTCTGAGTGGACCTTCAATAACCGTCCTGCCTCATAATTACTCTGAGGTTATTATTCCAAGTGAAACTTTTTTATTCAGTCTCTTACCTTCTTGTCAGAGAGCCCAGACACTGTGTCAATATATTGTTCCTGGATCATGAAGGCAGCCAGGTTGGCAGTGTAAGAGGCCAGGAAGATGACAGCAAAGAAGGCCCAGACCAGAACCATGATCTTACTGGTTGTTCCTTTAGGGTTTTCAATGGGGACTGAGTTGTTGAAAACAATGCCCCACAACAGCCACACTGACTTCCCAATGGTGAACGTCGGACCTCCGGGAGCTGAGGAAACAGAGGGAGGAGAGAGTCAGAGAGGCTGTTTCCACATTACAAGGCCCTGTATTCAATTCGGAAACATCTCTAGCCGAGAGTGAGAAAAGATTCTGGTTCACCTGAATTCCAAGAATCATGTCCAACTAGAATTACCGCACCACAGTTGTATGCATCAGCCAACTAGTCAGGTTTTACTGTATATGTATATAATATATAACATATGTAGTAAATACTTGAACTGATTAATTAAGGATTATCATAGATGTATTGGCTAACCATGTAGGTACATATGTACTTACTTACTACTTACTCACAATGACCTTTGACCTTTAAGTCAAAAGTGTGACCAACTGTGGAAAAAATGGTGTGTACTTCATAGCACCTTCCTAAAGCGCTTTTACATTCACCCATACAAACTGCTCATCAGAACAGGAATTAACATTCTTATACATTCATGCACTGATTTTGGGCAACCAGCAATATGGGGTTCAGTACCTTGCCAAGGACACTTCAACATGTAGACTGGAAGAGCTGGGGAATCGAATCCACCAAGCATCCAATTAGCAGGCAACCTGAGCCAGAGCCACCCTAATCTCCCCTCCTGTTTTTGAGTTCTGGTTTTGAATTATGGCCATAAAAGTGTTTTTCCAGGACATTATGATGTCACAGTGAAGCTGACCTTTGACAACCAAAATCTAATCAGTTCACCTTGTGTCCAAGTGGATGTTTGTGCCAAATTTGAAGAAATTCCTTCCAGAGTTGCTGAGATATTGCGTTCACAAGAACGGAACGGCCGGACAGACAACCCAAAAACCTAATGCTTCTTAGTTGGCAAATTAATCTAAGCAAATTCTTTCAGAAGTATGGCAAACACATCTTTCTTATCAGTAACAGCTTTAAGTGCAGTTGTTTGTTCTTCTTTTAGGAAAAATATACCGTCCAGTTTGTTTAATATTGACGTGATTGCAGATTCAAGCAAAATAGTTCTACATCAGTGGCAGCCATCTTGGTTGTTTACGCGCCAGTAAGGTCATGCGCCACCGGACAGTCATCATATCAAACAAGTGGAAATCTGTCTCAGTAGGTAGGGGGCCAGATGCATCTGCCAGAGCATATAAAACATGAACTTGCTGATTCGTCTGGTTCTTAGACTAAAATTGTAGTAGAAAGAAATATAACCTAAACCTATCTTCATGGCCAGATACCTCTACAGGTAAGTGAGAAAACTTTTTTGTAATTTGTGTGAAACGACCATTTAAGTCTAAGCGTTTGATATATGTTTCTACACGTTCTCTCATCAAGCAAAATATGTCTGTATTCATGAGCCATCTCATGCCCTTCTGCAAACAACAGAACAATTTCACAGCCTCAGTCCGTTTCCATCGCTCTCTGCCACCGTTGCTCATGTGCCGCAACAGAGGGTGCCACCGCTATCAATCACACTTCGATTAGCGCAGCGACAAATGCTAATTAAAACAGGAAAATGACCTTTCGGACCTGGAGACGGGGCACGCTTTGTCAGCGCAGCATTATGGGATTGATTAGCCCTCTCCCCAAAATTCTGTTGAGGAACTCTTAAACGCTGCAGAACGTGCAGACGGGGCTAGATTTAGCGCCATGCACACAAGCTTACTGTGAAATGGTTTCTAAGATGTAAATTAAGTACATTTCATGGATCAGTTTTTTATTTCAAAGCTTCTGGCTATTTTCTGAATATTTTTTGATCTAGTAAATATATAATTACTTTTATTCTGGCCATATTATACTCAGAAAACAGCAGGTATTGCAAATTGTGAGATTAACAAAATGTACGAGGGGATCCGTGGGATAAATATGGGCTTTACTTAAGTTTTTCTCCTGCTTACCTCTGTAGTGATGACGCTTTAGTGATCATTCACTCCTTCCTGTATTCAGGAAGAATAAATTCTACCAGTAAAAGTGAAACAAAGAGGGGGAAAACTCACTTTTGGCGCTGACCAGACTGCGGTTGTAACCGACTGGACTGAAGTATTCGAACACAAAAACTGTCACCGCCACCACGGTCAGGCACATCACAAACATCATGACCCAAACTGCTGGGCTGTAGGGCTCTGGAGGAGGAGGAGGAAGAGGAGGAGGAGGAGGAGGAGGAGGAGGAGGAGGGAAGGAACAAACATGAGGGATTAAAGTAAGTCTCTTTTGTACTTCCTGTTTCTAAACCCCAGCCTGTGATGGGGTCACCATATGTGGTAGGAGGATAGCTGATGAGAAAACGAGAAGACTACACTGATATAAGAAATATACTGTTCAGGATTTTGTGCTGAATTTTGTTGTTTGGGGTTTGGAAAAGGGATTTAGGTGTGTGTGCAGTACGTAAGGGGATTTAGTAGTAGGCTACAGTTATCGGCGGGATAAAAGCTTAATAGGAAGTTTCCTGAAGCGTGTGCAGAGGCAAAACTTGTATAAGTAGGCCATCCTTGGAAAAAGTGGTGAGAAAGAATGTGGCAGCAACATGGCTGACACATAATGTAAATCACATTCTAGGATAAGGGATGTTATGACCGATTTGCACAATCAAATCAAAATGGACGTAGAAGAAGCACTTGTTTTTTTATTTACCAAGAAAGGCAGATGGGGAAACTGTCCCGTTGCTGCGGGCTACCATGACGCTGATGCCTGTCTCAACAAATGGCACGGAGAAGTCAATGATTTCCGAGCGCTCCTCATTGATAGTGAGCGAGCCAATGGCCATGTCAGCTCGTCTATACACAACCTGTGAGAAGACATAAACAATAAATAAAGCACTGTAGAGGCACAGTGAGGCATTGCCGCCAGTGGTCGGCCAGTGTAAAAACATGCTTTCCTGTATTTAATCTGCATTTGTACCAAACTATTTTTAGCTACTGTACAATTCTGTAAAACAGATGTGAATTAGTATTTTTTATCATAGCAAAATCTGTTTTCCACTGTCCGAAAGGACAGGCTGCAAATTCTGAATTTTATGAGGAATGATTTTATAAACATGGAAGTCACAATGCAGCAAACACTTCATGTTCTACAGCAAGGCATGACTCTAATAATGGCTGTCTGCAGATAAGAGAATGCTGCATCTCAGGAGTGCTTACATCCAAACTTGCTTTTCTGAAAAGGAGGATTTTTGGAGAGAGACATCTGTTTTTATAAATGTAGCACACACACACATATATAGATACAGACCCAGAGCATAGTGCCTGCAGGCACAGAAACACAAGCAAGAAGGCTCTCCTGAGGAACACCTGTTCAGTGCGTTTTACTGTCAGATGCAGCTGTGTTTGATGTGGCTTGATGTGCAGGAGAAAAGTATAAACTCCATATGTATATGCATGGCCTCACACCACTGACCTAGATAAAAAACATCAAAAAAACTCTATCTGCCATGCAATGCTAGTGTCACTGAAGATACAGTGCATCATTACTACCGTCAACAAACTGTACTGGAGTGCAGAGGAGTCACTGCATACATCTACTCAAGAACTGTTCTTCTGTAAAGGTTTGAGTTACTTGCACCACTACATCTGGGTGACAGCTGCACACATTTGTTATTGGAGAAAAACCTTGTAAAAGCAACATTTAGACTTTTCAGGAACTCAAACAGAAAAGCAGCCTTGTTTTAGATACATAACATAGTGCATTTATTTAAATAGTTTTAGATTTCTCAGTTAGTAGAGAGGCGTGTAATATTTTCAACTAGTCTGAATGCACAAAACAAATCCCGATACTGGTTTTCACACTTTATCCTGGTCCCTCTTGATGGGACTCGTGATTTAAAGATAATTTAAAGATTTGAAAGCTGGTCTCTCTTGGTTAAGAGATTTGGCAGCAATTGTGTTGTTATTTAAGTTTCATACAGAACTGGATGCTTTAGGTGATTTGTCTGTGTTGTGTGTTAAAGTTTACTGTGCTGTACCCAAGAGATGCAAAAAAGGAAAATAATGTCATGTGACTTTGTATTTTGATTTCATGAAATTAAATGTTATTCTTGACCACAATGGGATTAAAAAGATAAGGAATAGTTACTATTACTGTATGCATTGTTCCTAAAACTATGGTCAACATTTACCTCTGTTTATGGTATCTAGCATGCTACACACAAATAACTTACTTTTAATGTAATTAGGGCACACCATTGCTCAAGGCTACATTTGTTTTAGTTATATCTGTTTTCATTTTAAAACACCTTGCTCTAATAACAGTGTGTAGATGGCCACTGGGCAACTCAACACAGCTATACCAGCTACTGTATTCAGGGATTTAGCCTTCTTTAAATAACTCAGCCCTCAGTCTCACCTCCCCAATCATGCCATTCCAAGTCCCACGGACCAGCTTGCCGTGTTTTCCATTAGTGACTAGGTAGAGGTCGTAGGAGAACTTGATGGTGCGGGACAACTTCTTCAGGATGTCTATGCAGAATCCTTTACAGCACAATTTGGTGTAGGACTCTGAGTGGCCAATAATACTGTAGAAAAGATGAGAAGAAGCAGTAAATAAAGATTTGTTTTTAACATATTGTGATCAAAAACCCTCACTGGCAGCTGGGACTGTTGTTATCTTTAGCTTCGAAGACTAAAGCTGTTTGTTCTGTTTCAGAGAGTGAGTCGTCATGATCGTCTTAAGGCAGCAAAATGAAGGGCAGACGATGGCTGGTTCATTAGCTAAAATCAATGTCTGTTAACAGAGTGTCTTTCAAATAGACAGAGGAGAAGCCTAAAAATTGCAAACACACACACACACACACACACACACAGGCAGTGTGACAGAGCACACAGTGGATGGTTGAGTGACTGTGATGGCCTCTAATCAAAGGCCATTAAGGTGTGTAGCATGTGAGAGACATTCACTTCCTCTCTGTGGTCTTGCTACTTAATGGGGTGTAGAAAAAGAGAAGGACAGAAAATGCTCCAAAAAAAGTAATAGAATAAAAAATTACATGGAGCCAGTAACAGCAGCAGAGGACAATGAGAAGTTAAAAGCAGAGTCAACAAACTTCTGAGAGAAAAAACTTTCCAGCTGCCAAAGAGAGAGGCCTAAAATCTAAGAAGACTGAATCACGATGTGGTGTGTGTCCAAGGACGTCCCTTTGTGTTGAAAAGTGGTGGGGACATAGGGGCCCAGATTAGGGGTGTGAAGAGACACTTAGCTCGCGAGACATCACAATACGCACTATTAGGTCCACCAGAACATGCAGTGACAGTGTGACTGACACCTGTGTGTGTGTGTGTGTGTGTGTATGTGATTGATTGATAACCTACGCATGTCAGACGAGTGATAAAAACGAGAGCATGTGAGTGAATAAATGAGCAAGACACTGAATGAAGAAAAAGTCAAGCGAGTAATTAACATTCAAGTTGATTATTTTCAACAGCGTAAGAGATCATTTTAGACACATTTTAAGTGTTTTGAAAGCCTCGCTTCTTTCACAGGAGTCAATAGTTCTGATAAACGCAGTTAATTAATTGCTGCAGGAGCTGGCCACCTGTCGTCATTATGCACACTCCACTGACAATGCACTCACACACAGAAACACACTTAAATTGGGCCGCCTCTCTCTCTATCACACCAACAAGCACATGCACGCATATAGTACAGTATCCTCTGAGGATAAGCAGAGGTTGTGTTGTGTTGTGTAGTGCGTTCTTCACAAAACGCCCAGGAACTAGTGCAGCATGGAGGGAAGTACCATGAGGGAGTTAGACCAGAGAGAGAGAGAGAGGGAGAGTGAGAGAGAGAGAGGAGGATTCTCAAGTGAACAGTAGACAGGAAACACACAGCGAACAACCAAAGGAGGCCTGACAGGGGTGCAGCTTCAGTTCAGAGGGAAAGGAGGGCAACAGCAAAGGAGGACAGATGGAGGAGGAGAAAGAAGAGGAGAAGGAGGGGAATTTTTTTAATAATCAAAATAAAATGGAAGGAGTCTTTGTCTGTCTCTCTGTATGTATGTACATCTGTTCATACCCACCACATCACCCTTGGAGGGTGTATTGCTGGGGACTCAAGGAAGGGTCGAGTGCGTGCTCGAAGAAGTTTAAAGAAATGGCTTCCTACATTGAAAACAGTTGCAGTATATTGGTGCTATTGATGGATCGCACATACCTGTCTTGGCACCACAGGAGTACCACTATGACTATTTCAACCACAAAAAAGGCTGGCATTCCAACATCCATTAAGCTGTTGTAGATGGAAAGGGACTTTTCTGGAACTGGTTTGCAGGACTGTCTGTCCACATTGTGGGAAGTTGCCAGCCATGACAATAACTTCCCAGCTTACACCAGGAACATTGGGTGAATGCTGGCTGCATCCTAGGAAACTCCTATCTCTTGCAGTATTGGCTCTTAAAATCATTCCCTAACACCACTACAGCCGCCAGCTGAAACGGAAGATCTACAACAAAAAAATCTGCACAGCACAGGTGGTGGTTGAAAATGCTTTTGGTACATTGAAGGGAAGGCGCCGTTGCCTCATGAAAAGAAATACGTCAAACTGGTGAAATCTTGAATGGTACTGACATGCTGTGCTCTGCATAACCTTTGTGAGATTCATGGAGAGGCCTATGAGAATGAATGGGATGCACCTGCTGCAGAAGAGCCTGTGGTGGAGGGTGTGGAAGAGAAGTGCAGGGATGTAAGACCGGCCCTGATATGTCACTTGAAAAGCTAAATATAGTTTTTGTTTTTCCCGTCATGTGTATTGAACACAAATTGTAAATTATATTCAACATAAATAAATCTTTAGTACTATCTTTCCACGTAAAAATGTCTTCCCTTTGTATTTGTCAAACAGGTTTTTTGTAAAGGTTATTTGGTAAATTAAATGCTAAAGCTCTGAAAATACATGTGTTACAAAACAGTTTATCTACAAACGTGTAAATACAAAAGAAACTATCAACAAATAGATCAATGTAAATGTTCAAATGCAAACAAATCAGTGCATCACAGCAAACTACATACATAAGTTATGTGTAAATGTAGTGCAAAAACAAACTATATACATAATGCATGTAGTCAGAGGGGTTCAGGGGCAGAGGAAGCGGGTCACGCTGGCCAGTCATCGCCTGCACAAGCTGGCTCAGCATGCCAAGGAAGGCTTGATTGAAAGCTGCAGTTTGAGCATGCTCCTCCCTCCTCAAGACCACTTCAAACCATTAAAAAGAGCATCAAGACAAAAGCACACAAAGGTATAAGCAGCCCAGTATGACTCCGAAATACCTTCATATTGGACGAATCTGCAGTAGGCTACACAATTTAGTTCTAGTGCCAATGTTCAGTGCTAACAGAGGAAGTTGTGTAACCTACTCAAGTGTGGAGGTCAGGGTGGTAAATTGGGATGTAGCTGACTTAAACAATTTATCAATAATCAAAATTCAACTAATGATAAACTACTTGTTTCAGCACTGCTTTACCTTTGGCAGCTGGTCTACATCCCACTACATCACATAGCCACGATTTTAAAGTTGGAATATAGCGTGGTATTCCTGCTCTTAATCAGGCCAAAGAGGTAGGCTCAGCTTTCTGGCAAAAGAAGCCATCATCTGTCCAAAGAAAGGATTTTTAATGAACAAGACAAAAAGTTTTAATCATGCTAAACATCTGCTCTGCGTGGAAGCTGCTCAGACCACACAGCAAGATTAACTGATTTATATAGCAGCAGTCTTCTCTCCCTCTCTTTCCTTCTCCTTGTTTGTTGGTTGCTGTCCAAATGGGACATGCCAGCTAGAGAGAAATGGTGAAAGAGAAACAGAAAGAGGGTAGGAAGGGATAACACTGTCCCATGCTATGACAGATGTCCCCATGTTGGATAGATAAATCTTCTTTACTGGCAATCAATGTGCCATCGCGCCCAACAACAGCCGCTACATATCTCTCTCTATAATTAATGTGCCAGCCATGGTCAACTCTGCAATCTGCATAACCGCCACATACCCGCAGACAAACACACACACGAAGAGTCACTGAAGTGAACATGAACATGGCATTTATAGGCTGAATTTTTAATCAGGTGATTAAAAGGTAATCAATCTGTGCATATAAAACATATGTCTAATAATAATTTTAGAGAAAGTTGTGGTGGCACATGTGAGGCTTGGTGGCTACCATACAATCCATAACATCACATCCTGCATCAATACTTAAATTAAATAAGTAGTTTGACATTTTGCTAAATATGTTTATTCACTTTCTTGCAGAGAGCTAGATGAGAAAATGTATACCACTCTCATGTCTGGAAAGTGGAAAAAGTGGGAAACAGCTAGCTTTGTCTGTCCAAAGGTAAAAATAAATCCTCCTACCAGAACCTCTTTGGTTTTTGTGCGGATTAAAGAAAAGTTTCTTTTACCTTTGGACTAAACCAGGCTAGCTGTTTCCCATTTCAAGTCTTTATGCCAAGCTAAGCTAACAGGCTGCTTGATGTAGCTTCATGTTTAGTGTACAGACATGACAGTGGTATCATTGTTCTTATCTAACTCTCTTCCTTCAGAATACAATATACTCAGGGCTATTTTGACATAAATCAATGCATTTTCATTTATTTCTGCTTTTGGCTATTAAACATTTGGGCTTAAAATATGAAAAGAAACACCTCTGTTCAGCTGCTGATGGTTCATATTTTTCCATAAAAAAGGTAATTAAAAGAACTTAAAATAGAAGCATGAAGGCTTCATGTGCATGTGCCACTGGATTGATTAGTTGAGTATTTTGTTGGAAGCTGTGGAAAAGGGGTCTTGTTGTGCCAGTGCTGGCATGGTTCTACACTTGAGTACACTCCCTGCTGCAGGTAAACAACATAAATACATAGAAACATAATCAATAACAGGCAGAGAGAAAATCATCCAGTGAGAATTAAGTCAGAAATAACAAACATCCAGAGTAGATCTACTGTAGGTGAAGTCTGAGGTGAAGGAGTCAACAACAAGAAAACACCAGCATACTGAGCAAATGTGAGCCTAAAGGTCGTTAAATAAATGACCAAATCAGTTCAGTGAGATGTGGTTGGTATGGCAGGTTAGCTGCCAGCTTACTAACATTACACACTGCAAAAACTAAAATCTAAGAAAGATTAATTATCTTTAATTGAAGGCAAAATATACTTGTTTTTTGTCTGACAAGATATTTCTTCTTACCAGGCGGCTTTTATGTTAGAGAATTTCACTTGTTTCCAATTTTTGTGTGTCCTTAAGTAGCAAGTGAAATGTTCTTGTTCTGTTGGCAGATAATTTTGCTTATTTTAAGTAATATTGCCCCCATTTTATTGCTTTTTTTTTTTTTTTTTCTTGTTTTTGAGAGGTCAGTTTGCATTAACAGGTGCAGGAATTTAAAGTTGTGTCTGTTCATCCCTGCATCTGATCCCTGCATCTCTATATATTGTATGCTGAACAAATATGTGTGTCCTCTGGTCACAGTCACAGATGATTAACAGATTCTTGAAAGAAGTAATTCTCTGCTGATGTTCACAAACCAAAAAACAGTTGCAGTTGAATATTTTGTTTGTGGGCTGTTACCTTTTCCAGCTGCTGGTCGGGAGATTCAAATCTTGTCCACAGAAAATGCAGCAAAAAGCTTTTAGAAACCTAATCTGGTCTCAATAAATGTGTTAATATATGGATATACATCATAAAGAAAACCGTAAGAAGGTTTCATAACATACTATTAGCATTTCAGTAGATGATGATGAACACACAACATATGAAAACTACTTGAAATAGGTAAGAAGTTATTATTCATTAACACCATCTTGGCAGATCCAGGAAGAAAAGACGCTAATATGTCTGTGATCAGAAACATGTGTGCCACTTCTCATTCATTATACCAACATTAAGGAAGAGGAGAAAGTTTTATAGACCACACTTATCTCAAATATCACTTCATATCAACCCTCAAATGATCCTGCAGCGTTACTGGGCAGTACTTCTTATAAATCCTTTTGGAATATTTTTATGAAAATTTATGATAATCATTTAAAAAAGTGAGAAACGTATCTTTAAGTGAAGTAAGTAAAATCACAAATGAGTTACATATATAAACAAATAAACAAACCCATCATGCGACAGCTAACGTTCTTTCTTATTTAAGCATGACCACGATCATTGCACAACCTTAGCCTCGAATTTATTATTGTAACCAAGACGATGAAGCTTCCCTAACATTAATGGAATCATTTTAACACAAACCATGATTTTTTTCCCCTAAACCTTAATGGAACGTTATATGAAGCTGTCACATAATAAAACAGATTTGTTATTTTCAACAGTGATTTGTAATGCTTGCTTGAAAGCACAGAGAGATGGTGTCGTCCTGTTGGTAGGGGCATCTGTTTAGAAAACGTGTCGTTCCATGGACAAATGACAGACTTGTTGAAAAATAAAGCATGCTACTGGGCTTTAACTCACTTATTCAGTCAAGCTGTGACATTTAACCCATGATGGTCCAGGGCTAATGGGGAATGGTGTTTACCATGAGCCACAGAAGTATTGAATAAACACCAGTATCAGATGTTTGTTGTTGTTTTTTTAAATTAAATAAAATACCATCCTTATGTGGACATATGGAGTGAACCACTACTGTTGAGTAAGATTATGTTCCAGTTGAATTTTCAGTTATATATGCAATCAATGTCAATGGGATTTAGAATGAGTTGTTTTAGGGTTTCACGTTGGCTCGCTAAACATTTAAGCCACATTGTTTTCAGTCACTGAAATTGTTCAGGCAGTTGTATTTTGAGTTCCCATTTTTCATCTCAAAGGACATCCACTATTTTACCGGGGTATGGTAATGACTCCAGCAAATAGTCTTATTTGTGTTAACTTAGTGATCAGCTAAACTGTGATTTCAGGCCAGACTAAAAACGACCATAAATTTTAGATAAGAATCACGTTTCCCCATTAGTTGTAAAATATTATGTGTTTAGTCTCCTGCGGTTAAACATCCCTGTATGGAAACAATAAAGCTGAGCTGACGAAGTGGTTGACACTAGTTTTACAACAGATTGCAATCACATTTATAACACACTTGTACTTCTGTTGTCTGTGGTTGTTGGAACATAATGAAGACATTGTGTATTCATGGCGAGTGGTTTTAGGTAGTCAGAGGTAATAGCTGTTTAATGGCTGTATCCTGCCATGCTGCGATCTGTATTTGACACCGGAGGTGTGTTTTTAAAGTACTCAGACACTCAGCACACACAATTACGCTGTGTTTAATGAAGAGTGGAGGTTTGCAGTGTCTACTCAGAACTAAACTGGGGCAGATAAACAGAGAGGGAGAGGAAGGGTGCAGATATCTGTGTGTCGGATAGGGTTGAGTATTGTTTAAAATTTTATACCAGTACCAAAACCAGTACCCTCAAAGTGATTCCGATACCAATTGAGTACTTCATTCGATACCTTGCATAAAATGCCACCTGTTGAAGCCATAGTAGTTGATCGTTAGCCTAATATTATTTTTAGTGTTGTTATAGACAAGCTAGTTTATCTATTTTTTTTCTTGTTTAAAATAACTGTTACAATAAAAAGTATTGGGAAATTGTATCAGATCACTCCTCATGCTAAGTAGGTAACGGGTAGTATTATATGGGGAAAGACACAGCTTGTGAGTTTTTTTATATTTGAATGAGGGAGGAGGAGTGAAATAGTTTAGTGACCAAATAAGTTGTGGGAAACGAATTTAAGGTATTCTTTGGATACGTGTGTTGAAAGTAGACAATTGAAAATTATTTTGTTAACTCTCGATCAATAAACTCTCTGCGAGTGCTTTTTCCTTTATTGGTGAGTCGCAGACCTCCTCCAAAAACAACAGTCACAAGTAAACGAAAAAGGAGTCTGTTTAAACAAGTCACTAAACTACACTAAAGACACAAACAGAGGAAAAGAGAGGCTGCACATCCAGCCGATCAAACCAATTACACCTGAAGCAGCCGCAGCCGGAGGCTCCGTGAGTAAAATCAGCTGATGGCTGCTGCGCCACAAAAGTGTTTAATTGATGTGATGGAACGCAGCGATCGATCAGTGACAAGTGATGTGAATAGCAAATAAAAATGTACAGAGTGTTAAATGATACCAGAAGATGAAACCAACAGAAAGCCAAGCTTTTGGTGATAAACTTGCAACAGTGTCTAACATGCCTGAGACTGCAACATAAGGTGAGCGGCTGTTAAAATCTCACATGATCTTGGCGCATGCAGGCATTTTTTTATACAGTCTATTGTGCAAGCACATAAGACAAAAAAAAGGCGTGCTCTTCTCTTTCTTTCGGTGTGTTGCTTGCATGTAACAATGTACATTTTTGCTGCTATCTGGTTACAAAAAGTAGGACTAGGTATCGATTGAAGTACTGGTTTGACTGGAGACATTTTGATTCTACTCAATACTGGGCTGTTTCGGTCGATACCATAAAGGTATCGAGAAGAGATACCTATCCCTAGTGTTGGACGAGGTATCATTTAAAAGGTTTCTATACTCCTAATACCAAAATCATCCTTTACTTTACTTTGAAAAACATATAATATGTTGTTCTGAAACTTTTATTAAAGAAGCTAAAGCCCTCAAATGTTAAATGTTGGCAACCAAACGACAACTTTGCCTCAACAAAACTGTCTAAAATTAGCTAAGTTTCTATTCAAAGCAGGAACTTTCTCATCAAAGAATAAACAATTGAGCTCGACGCACTTCATTCTTCACCTTAAAAACAGCAGCTTACAAAACAATCTCAACTCTAGGTGCACTCACTGTCTCGTTCTGGAACTTCTGGTATAAATGGACCGTTAGTTGTCAGCTGCTGTTTCCAAAGTCAAGAATGAACTGTCAAGCTCAACTTTTAGGTCGACATGCATGAAGGGATGCTTGGGAATCATGGGATGTTTGAACCACAGTTCCATGGCAACAGAGCAAACTGAATCTGCTGATGAGGACACTGTGATATGGTTGAAAGCTCCAGTACAAGTGAGCAAAGGCAATTTAGGGCTGTCCAAGCCAAGAGTTTATAGTGTGAGTGAAACATGGTGAAATCTTTGGTCGTCAATCAAAAACGGCAATCCGAGATCGTACTGTGAGACACGCCCACCATTTCAGAAATGTGTCAATGTAACTGTTGTTGCTTTACAAACCAACCAGTCAGAACACAACATGACACACAATACAGTGGCACGTTACCGTGATTCTACTACGTCTCTTTTGAAGACCGGCTTCACAGTAGGTGGTTCTAAAACTGATGTTGTACAGTTGATGACCAGAGACCAAAGATAATGACCAAGGTTTTATTAGACCCATCTTGCAGCCAGTGAGTCAACAAAATTACAAACCTTACCTGTAGGTACCAAAAAAGTATTGGTGTCCAATCCCCAGCCTTATATGTTGTCTGCATGTTTGTGTTTACGTGTCAATCACATGCGTATGCTGACATCTACATATTTGTGAAAACGTAACAACCTCTGAGCGTTCTTTTTTCTTGCTGTGTGTACCTTTCTGTGCGATTGGACTGGTGCCTGCAGGGCACTGTGTTGCGGACGCATGTGCCAGTGCCCGGGTCCACGTTCTCGACCATTACGAAGGGATGCTCCTCCAACGTGGCCACGGTCAGGTGACGGTCATCAGACACTTGCTCCAGGAAGCTGCCATATCGAGGCCAGACCGGGTAGCGAACCTGAAGGATCCCTCGAGCGTACGTACCCACCTAGAGAGCAAGGGTAAGAGAGAAAAAAACGAATTGTTATCATGTACATGTGTAACTAAAAACATTTACTCAAGTACAGTTCTGAGGCAATCACCATTCACTTCAGATTCACATTGTTGATAAAAAATATAAATCAACTAATACATTATGATACTGCTACAGATTAAGCTACCCAGTAAATAGTAGCTGGTATTAGCTCCACCTTTACCAACATTAGCGATGCTTACACATTAATGCATCACAAATTAAGTCTAATAATATAATTAAATATTTTTCTGAAATGGTATATTTGTACTCCGTGGTATTACTACTTTTACTTAAGTAAAATATCTAAATACTTCTTCCACTACTGCATGTGTGTTTGAATCTCAGCCGTGACCTTCTCTGCATGTCAACCCCTTCTCTCTTCACCTGTCTTTTCTTTCCCTGCTTCACAGGATGAATGATTTTTTTTTTATTTATATATATATGAAAGAAAATTTGCATGTGCTGACCTGGAGGAAGAAGATTAGAAGATGAAAGAGGAGTAGAGTTCATTAATGCATACTGAGGAGACTTAAAAGTCTTTGAGTTCGAAGAAAAAAAGCCAGAAACTAAAACAAAGAGAAAACTGGCCGCATCACATTAATAATACATTTAAGCATGTGTTGCGTTCAATCTGTGTTCATTTTGTTGACTGATTATTCAATTATTAATTTTCAACTGAACAAACAAATTGAACTGTCACTGTTTATAAATGGGAACTGTTCATGTGATTAGTGCTGATTATTATTAGTTTTTTATGTCTTTGTGCATCTAAAATGGAAAAAAAAATGTTTTGTGCTAATAAACCAAACAAACAGACATGCTGACAGACAATGATGGTAGAAAGGTAACTATTGAATAAAAAGCAGTAGATGTAAAATGTCACATCACACAATGAATAATCCTATCGATGTCTGCACTAAGCTCAGTGAAACCCTCTCTGTGAGAGCCAGGGCTGTTTGTCACATCAACCCAACCTAATGAACCGTGCTGAGCTCAGCCAGCGCTGAACTTACTGCATGTGAAACTCACTCCCTCACAGCTTTAATGAGTCTTTTTCATACCAACTCTTGATTTGTTTTCCTGCTCACTGATACTAGAACTCTTCCTTCATCATACATGGATGATTTACAAATCTGCATGAAGGTACAGTATGATGTGCAGGACGGTGATTTGTTTCTCTGCGCCATCTGTGAATCACAGAATCGCAGAGATGCCAGTTGTGAAGATCAATCATTTCAATCTGTCTTTTTTTTCAATCGAGCATCTAAAGCAGAAGCTCTGTCATCAACCTGTCCTTCTCACATTCACTCCATGTTAGAAATCAAATTAAATGCATTGTTAAATGTATTTTTTATTTTTATAGATGTGATACGTCTTCACAACACAAGCCAATTCAAAGTAATGTACCTGAAAATATACAGCTGTTGTCCTTTTAAAATGTTTGAAACCAAAAGATTTACAGACCTAAGCTAATTTTATAAAAATCATGTTTTTGAATATATAAATTGTTTTATTGTCTCACTGATACCTAAAGCAACATGTCCCCATCAACACAGCATCTTCTGTTTGTTGGTCTTAAGTCCCATTTAAAGTGCTAGTTTGCCCCAAAAGAACCCTGTTTATCCCTAGCTGTATGTGGCTGAGCAGATAGTTTCAGTTTTATTTGGTGACATTTTTAGATATCTGCTGCAGATGAAATGCAGGTTTTTTTCTGTTTTTGGCTATAAAATATTTGGTTGTATTATTGCCATAAGTGGTGTGTTGTCTCTTTTAAAAACCTATACACTTTTTGATCCACTCTTCTTCTTCTTCTGTTTTTGGTCTTTGCCAACTCCTAAGACAAATATCTGTCTCTTTAGCTCCTAAATTCACCAGCTAGTCCCTAACTCTATCTGCCGTTTGGTATAGAGGTTGGCATTTTTTCGGGAGTTATGTGGGTCACGGGGAAAAAAGTCAATGGGAGCCTGGACGGGAATCATACATCTGTTTTTATATAAATATGCATTTCCAATATGAGTAACACTATTATAAAATACTGTTGTCTTGTATTTTTATCTGGGTTGGGATGGGATGGGAATCATTCTTCTTGGATTGGGAGGAGACAGGAATTTTTCTTTTACTTTGTCATGGGATTCGGACAGGAAAGGATTATGTTTGTGGGAGCAGGATGGGACAACCCACTCCCATGTCACCCTCTTGTCTGGTGCTGATCGGGTTTACAGCTGACAACAGCTGCCTGTTCCTGCTAGAAATTAGGTTGATGAGAGCAGTGAGAGTGAACCAAAACAAAATTGTTGCAGGACAGACAGCTGAACACTGAGCTGGAAGGTGTTAAAAAGCAGCGTATACATGAGAGGAACTGTAAAGTCAGGTGATTATTCTTTGCAAGTAACTTTTTTTTTTACATAATAATGGCAGCTTAAGCCTTTAAATTATTATTATTATCCATGTTGATTCTACTGGTGGAATAGTAGAGGTGGGAAGAAGAGGAAAATGGGTGGAGAGAGGAAGAACTAGAGGGGCCCTGCAGAGAAAGGGGGCGTTCCTGCCAAAAATGTCACCCAGCAGCACCCATCAGAAGAAGAAGAGGAAGAACATAATGTTAAACTGTCGGGGTGTCACGATGGAGGACAGAGACTTGAGAAGAGCAAGTACACCACAACCTGCCGTAATTACAGCTGAGCTACATGACACAAAGAGGAGGAGAAGAACTTGTAGTGAGAGATCAGGCTGTAATAAGGACAGAGTGAAAAGGAGAGATTAACAGAATCACGGTTGTTTTAAGGGGTGTCAACTTCTTGTTGTCAATAGTGTGTGTGAACAGCAGTAGTATATCCACATCCCACCTGAACACAGGGACATTGTGTGCGACTTTCAGATCTACACACACATACAAGCGAAACACCACTTCAGCACAATTACATGTCGTCCATGTTCATACACACACACACACACACACACACCATACATACACACCAGCCAGGAGGTGACATTGATAAAGTAGGTTGGTCTTGCCGGGGTAGAAATAAATGAGTTCAACTGTAGCAGTGAGATTACATTCAGGTCTCTCTCTCTTTTTATTTGCACTTTTCCAATACACCCCTTGTGCTTTGAAAAGTGTGTGTGTGCGTGTGTGTGTGTGTGTGTGTGTGTGGAAAATACTGGTGACCATGAAGGGAGTGATATGGCTTCAACAGGAAACAGACACATTATTGATGTGAAATTACATCTACACTTGTACCTTCAAAAAGCACTTATTGGTGAGGTTCAGGGAATGCTACGAGTTATTTTGCCTTCCATTGTTTGAGTTTAGATTTTTAATGAATCCACTATCCCCCATCAGCTTTTAATTTCTTGCTTTTTCCAAAATGCATCTTGACATCTCCAATGCACAGTGTTGGGCAGTAACGCGTTACTAGTAAAGCGTTACTGTAATAATATTACTTTTCCCAGTAACTAGTAGTGTAAATAATTACTTTTCTAAAATGGTAATATTATTACTAGTTACTAAGGCATGTAATGCTGTGTTACTCGTTACTGAACGCACCATCCTTGATGTAAATCCACCGGACTTTATTGTTCATGTCCGCTGATAGCCAAACACTAAATGAAGAAAGGAGAACGAGAGAGGAGAGGCGTTCTGTCCACAGCTGTAAGTAGCTGCTGCCATTATTGTGTCACAGTCTAAGATGCAAAGAACATAGTCATCGAGTGTAAACTCTGTGCGACCAGCAAAAAGCTTTCAACCGCGAACATTTCTACATCTGATTTATTGAAGCATCTGCTGAAGCAGCACAGCAGCGTGAAACTTAGAGAAAGAAACTCCAGCAGCTTCTGTCACTGATGCTTGGACTCATCAGGAGAGCTAGAGCGGTGTTAACGTAACGTTTTTTAACTATTGAATAGGCTACTGCTCTTATAAATAGGCTACATGTGTAGAAAAACAGTTTAAAAGTCCGGATTTACTTGCTTTATTTTTTATTTCAGCCACTTGTGTTAGGCTATATGCTTTGTAAAAACTACACTCCTGCTGCTGTTATGAATATGATGTTAGTTAAAAAGTCGGGGGAGACTGCTTTGTTTGGGGGTGAAGGGGGGTGGCAGGGAAAGCAGTGTTTCCCATAATTAGTCTATAATTTGGATAATTATCAACGTGCCACATATTGATTTTCCAAATTTTTACTATTCGTATTTAAAATCATTTTTATTAAGGAGCTGTATTGATTTCCCTCTCTCTCTCTCGTGAACACTGTTTCACACACCTGTCCACGTTAGAAAAACGTCGTCATGAGACGACGCACGAGAACAAGACAAGAAGATTTTTCACACTATTTTGAAGAAATATGAAATGCTGAAATATATGAACATGGGGTCTGGGGGTTCTCCCTCAGAAAACTGGATCATTAAACACATAATTTCCTGCATTTTGGAGACATTTTCTGCTCAAATTTACGGTGGAAATGTCTTTTTTTATATAAAGGTAAACAAAAAATTCAGCTGGCATGTGACAATTCATAAATAAAAAAATAAAATTTTAAAATTTAAAATTTTTTTGGACAATGCACATTTGTTTCTTCTATATTAAAACTACATTGCATTCTTATTGTGCAAATAAACCTTTCTCAAAGCATTTTCATTTGTTAGTTAACATTTCTTTGTGCAAGCTATTTTTCCAGAACATTTTTAACAAATGCTTTCATAAAGTGATGGGGACAAAATCAGCCATTTCAAAATGTGGTGGGGCCATGTCCCCAGCGTCCCCAGTGTGACTGACACCTATGCACACAGCGCACAGAGACAATTAAGGAAGTTTAAAGTGGTAATATTATGTTTATTTTCAGGTTCATTATTTTATTTAGGGGTTGTACCAGAATAGGTTTACATGGTTTCATTTTCAAAAACACCATATTTTTTGTCATGCTGCAGCACCTCTATTCACCCTGTGTGTTGACCGAGTTGCACATGCACAGTACCTATTTAAGGACTACTACTACTAGCCAATCAGAAGCAGAGTAGGACGGTTCCTGAAAAGCCAGTAAAGTGTGGGTCTGAAGGTAGGCAGCAGGCGGACGTCTTGTCACAGTGTGTGCTGTAGCTCACTGGTGTTTTTGAGGGTGTGTCTGACTAGACGCTAAGCGAGCATTTTGACGCGTTTAAAGACGTGACGCAACATGATAATGGAAAAAAAGAGCTGTTTTCAGGCAGTTCAGGAGCAGTTTTTTTCTACGGGAGACGGTAACACACTTTTGGGTCAACTTTGGGCTTTTTCAAACCTATTACATGCACAAATATGGGTACATAACACAATAAAGGAAAAGGAAAAAGCAAAATATAACCTCTTTAAAACAGATTGTCATAATGTGCCCAAAACTGTACCCTCTCCTTAAAGTCATAACTCAGTTAAACAGTTAAATCTGAACACACAGGCATGATACACATATTTTTTGATTCAGTGTGACTTATACTTTCTGAGGATATCATTATCTGATGTATATCAGACAGAAAGTTCATGAATCCATTTAGAGATCATAGAAAAAAAAGATGCTTCTTGTGATTTAGAACTTGCAGAGAATCATCATATTTTTAAAGTACTTCAGTATCATAGTAATCCAGTGATTGTTGTTTGTAAATCCATGGCTGCATTGTAAACATGAACTTCTGTTAGCTAATTCTGCAGATTTTAAATGGTAAAATCGTTGTCTTGGGGAGGTACACAATTGTAGACTTTGAGAATCACTGTTAGTAGTAGTTCTGTTGTTTCGGAATTAAAGATTCAGGGAATATATTTGAACTTTTTGTCATCGTGTTCTCCACACATCAAGACAAAGTTTGAGTCAGTGCAGATGTTGCTTACTAATTGAGCCTGAAGCTGATGATACACGGAGAAACATTTAGAGCAATCGTGCAGGGCAACGTTGCCATCAATGATAATGAGTAAAGATTACTACCGTAATCCCCTTCCCCCACCATTCCGCCACGTAACTTCGTAATAGAAAGGCTGACAACAGCAGACCGTGTCTTTATTGCGCTGTTGAAGTATTGACAGTCTACCCATCGCTTGTGTGTCTCTGTATATGTATGGACATAAGCTTAATTTTTTAAAGCCCCTGAAAACTTGGCTTCAACTTGAGCATATTTCTCTGCAATGTTAAATATTAATGATTAAATAAGCAGCATTTTAATTTGAAGTTTGGAAAAAAACACCCTTAGATATTGTTCATTAGCGCTCAAAAGCTGAATCTCATTATTAATCTCATCAAACAATCATTATCAGGATTGTGTGAGAGTGATTTGATCACATTTGACTGACAGTGGCCAGGTAACATAAGCAAACAACATCACAAGTGTCATTACATTTAGACTGAAATATTGCCTGAAATATATTGCTTGACATCAGTGTTTTCTGACTGAATCTCTCATGTGAAATAACCAAATGTATTCCAACTTTTGCAAAAAAACAGTGTGTTGTCATGTTGCCTTTAGTAAGAAGCTGGGTGAATAAAGAGGATTTCAGGGCCTCTAAAATAGATCTTTAAAACAGTTCTGGTTCATTTTGGGTCAAAATGTCAGGCCTGTGCAGAACTCAGATTGAAAAATATTGTAGGTGTTTTTGCTCTTTGTTTCTGAGTGACTGACAAGATGTTTTTAAATTGAAATTGTAGATAACTGAAATTGCCCTGCCATTGTAACCTCTTTGTGGTCAGTGCTGTGAATGGACTGTATTTATATGGGTCTTTACAACAATACACAAAAAAAGTGGCGGTAAAAACGACATGGCCAATAGCTATTGTTAACCAACTCAATATAATAATAGGGAGGGGGAAGGTGTGCTCTTTTAAACCTGTTCCCCTTAAAATAACCTGGACCCTAAAATTAAAGTTATCTTTATTATCTATAAAACTCTCCAGCCTCAGTAATCTTCATAATGTTCATAATGTATTTGATGTATTTTTTCCTTATCAGATTTGTTATGTCACAGCTTACTGTGCCAACTCATGCCGGTCCTCGGTACAGTTGTAATTACACTGCACTCTATGCCATGCAGTATGTGAGCACATAACAGGACAAACACCTCATTGGTTCAATGCTATCAGAGCCAGTATATTTTTATTGTTCCGTTTCTGGCACCCAGTACCTTATCCCAGAGTCTCTCCCGGTCCAGAGCGATGATGACCATTGAAGGGTTGGAGAGGAAGCCTCGGTTGTTGAATGACAGATCTCTCCTTTCGAACGTCACATTCAGCATGTGCCTACGACCCACAGAAAATAGTCGTATGAAGTTCCGCAGTATGCAATCAAGGACTTTGAGTCTACATAACACGTGAATTTGCATATTCATTTACAGAGATAAACACACACAATGATCACCTCTTAATTAAACCTAAAACTCTCCTGAGAGGTCTTAATCTAACGTAGGAGACTGGAAGTAGCTCATTAAGGGATGATAGAGGCAGTTGATTGGTGGAGGGCAGTGTGTTCCTACTGAGTGATTTTGCTGTCTGTTGAGGTATACATCCATGACAGACTGGCCTATGAATAATTAATCAAGATTAATTTGCATTTCAGACCACAAGTAAATGAAGTGCAAAATACTTTAACTGTACTGGTGAAGTCATATGAAAAGTGTTAAAGCTAAAGTTGTGCACTTCTGTCCATGTATTAGTAATGATCACTCTAATAGGAATTGTCTGGAACAATTTATACAGATTGTGTTTTCGCTGACAAAAGCACGCCTCACCTGAACAGAGTATTGTTGTCTGAGTGTTTAGCTGGTTTGTTGCAGTCACCGTGTCCCTCAGGAATAAAACCATACTGCTTCTTGAAGCTCTCAGCCCCCTTGGCTACAATGGCGACACCCTCCCTCACCCTCTGCCGCAAGCTCTTCCTCCACTGGTCCGTAATCACACCAATAACACCAACAGGGAAGCTGACAGGTGGAGGGCTGTCGGGGTTGCCCACGGCTGGACTGGGGAGGATCCAGATGTAGCCAGGCCCCAGCAGACCCACCTCAGCTGCGTGATGAAACAAGTACTGCGCTTCCTCATAGGAGCAATACGCCAGCAGGACTTGAGAGTCCACCTGCAGACAGAAGTCTTTCAGTGGTAACTCACAGAAAAGAGAGAATACACAGCCTGAACATGCAGCTCTACTGTAGGTCTTTGGGAGCTGTTAGCACCAGCTGTTCCTCAGTTCAAACTTAAGCCTAGTTATAATGTTTTTGTGGAGATTTAAGCTTCACCAATTTAAAAAGACAGAAGATTGTCTCACACAAACAAGTTGTAACTAAATATGTACACATAGAACTGCAAGTGGTGTTGCGTAGCTAACGTTACTGTAACTGAACAATGACACAGCTAACGTTAACTTCATAACATATTACCCAATTGAATACTATAAAAAGTATGGAATATGGTCCACACATCTGACCTGACACTTTATCAAAATGCTTTTTTAAAAATAAATTATATAAAGTAAGTAAATATTTTAAATGACTTTTCACAAAATAATAGACTATGTCAATAACGTTAGACTAAATGCTACTAACTTTAAAACACATTTATTCATGTATGCAGATATAAATATAATAAACTTGTACCTACATTTAAAATGTATTGACAGTTAAGTTCAATATATTGTTTGCCAACCCTAAAAAGTTTTTGGTAGTTATGCTAAATTTGCCAAAGTTGATTGCTTTAGATTGGACAGCACTAACAATGTCTCCTAGCAACAGATTTCAAAACTACTACATTTTTTTAGTTTTAATGGTGCAACCCAATTTAGTAAAGTGCTAAAAAAAGAAAGATTCAACGCCAACTTCATGCAATTTCATGGTGAAACTCTAAAAACATAGACAATGGTTGTAGCATGGAAAATGGAGCTGGGTAACCACCCATTCGTAGCGGCACAAATAGCCTCCTTCAGGGTGTGTAAAGAGCTAGTTTGAAACTAGTAGATATTAAGAATTTCAGAATTTTACACACAAACATGTGGATTTAAGAATAGCTTGTGCAAGCCCATGCAGGATTCTTATGGCTCATTGTACCTGCTGCAGCATGCGCTTGGTCCTTGCATCATTAGCCCCAACAGACATTTCCAGAGACAAGATATCCTGTAGATTCCACAGGAAATAGGAGGTATCTGTGTAGGACTGAACTATATCCACAAAGGTGTCGTAGCCCGGCAGCAAGCTGGTGATCACAGCAAACTCGCCCCAGTCATACTCCTCCATGAGCTGAAACGGGGATATATGGAAACGAAGAAGGAAAATAATAACAGGTAAAAATATGTGGTAATAAAGAATTATATATTCATAATATAAGAAGCAAATATAAATTTGTGAAGACTGATGATGACAAGATCAATACTCTCACATCTGTACTGTAAATGTGTGTCCAGGATATAACCCCTCATAATAAGTGTTGTTTTTACACACTCAAACTAAAAGTTTTAAAATCCTAATTGATTTTCATTACAAACATACCTGTCAATTTCACAAGGGAGGTTTCTCAGGAAATGCTCTGACTAGGTGATGAGGAAAAGTTAGGGTATCACAGATTTAAAGAAGAGATTATCTCTCCCAAAACATCAGTGACATCAAGCCCTCCAGTCTCATGAGAATTTATATAATCTACGATAAATACAGATTGTACTGGATTGAGGAAATCGGCCAGAACTTTGGATCAGGGATTCCCTCACTGATTGTTAGGATGTCCCTACAGGGTGTTATTAATCAGCCTGAGAGGTCCCAGTTGTCAAGCTCTTTCCTCTCATTTGGTATGACAACCCAGATTATTTCCCAAATACTGTTTAAATGAGGTTTGATTGTAACTTACTATGGCTAACTCTGAAACATGTTTCTGTACCTTGAACATGCAGACAATCTGCTGCTCCAGAGACGCTCCCATCTGCAAGAAGGAGGATCCCTCAGCCTGTAAGGAGTGGGAGAATCTCATTTAAGGATTCAGGTGAGGGAAATGTTTCTTAGGGGTGAAAGGTGAATGACGCAATAGCATCACCGGAACTGGTTTTACTCAGAGGCCCTTCAGCAGGATGGATGTTTGCTGTCACTTGGGTTTAAAGCAGTTTCTTGACAATTTTTTCTGAGTACGGTGTTGAACTTTCTGCCACAACAGAAGCAAACTGACGAAAGGTTTTCAAATTAACTGGTCTGCTGCTCCTCATTTTAGCAGCACCTTTAACATTTTTACTGCTGCAGAACATTTACATTTGGATGAAACTTTGCCACTACTAGGAGACAGTGCATTTTAATAATTTGTCCTCTTGTTCAAAAAGCATACTACCACTTGTAAAAACATGTCCGTTAAATGTCACATAAGCAACACAGTGGAACGTCCTTCCTAAACCAATTAAATTGATGAGAAGTGACAAGGGGGGGGGGGTTATGTGAGACAATGGCACTTTATTGGCTTTATTAATTTATTAATTGGCTTTATGAAATGTTTAAAAAAATCTTTAAAAATATCTGTCTGGTTAAATAAATATAAACCTGGTTTACTTGGGAGTGATGGAAACAGCTGTCAAATACACACATGCACCCCACAGCATCATACCATACCACAGGAATGATAATTATAAATATTTACATTACAATTTGCACCTCTAATGTTGCTCACATTTAACGATAGAGCTTTGATTTTCCATATTCAGTGCCTGCAAACTGCAAACACTCAGTCCTGCTGCTCTCTTTCTGTCAAGAAGCGGTGGTCCAACGTTGTGTCTGTGTGTGTTAACATACATTTGCATAAGATTTTGCTGTGTTTGTGTGTTGACAGATATGATGGACATTATTAGAGCCTGCTGAACCAATGTGCTTTAAATTGCATACAAATAAACTAGACTATAGGGATGAGAGGAGGGGGACTTTTAAAGACTGTGAAAGGGATTGGATATAGACAGAAAGAGCAGAATTCATCAACTGATAAAGAAGTAAGTTAGACGTAATGTTTAACCTTATCTGAGAGGTCAGCAAGCAACACTAACAATAAAAGAAATGTATCAAGAATCACAAGTATGGTATATATACACAGCGATGATTTGGTGATCTGCAGGTCAAAAGATGTGTAGACATTTGTGACAAAATTGGGTCAAATTTGGTTGAAACTGAAAGTTTTTTAGACATTCAGTTACATATAATTGTTGTTTTATATAAATTGTTGTCTTTAAATTATTAAATTCCAATGTGAAGCAGGAGTAAGCAGGTGTAATCTAACAGTAAAACTAGAAAATCATTTTTACAGATTCAACCAAATCATTGAAATAGTCTGCCCTGTCCCTTTTTGGGAGGGACTGTGTAATGACAGTGCTTGGATGGAAGATCAAAGGGGCCTAAAGGTGCTGAAGGGCCTAACTAGACCTGTGATGTAAGCAGGTGCAAGAGCATGCAGAGGTTTAGCACAAGTAGCAATATTCTGAATTTGATTCGATAACAGGCAGGGAGCTGGTGCAAGAACGCAAATATCAGGGTAATATGTATAATGTACATCAACACCTATGCAGATAGAGAAGTAATGCATGAGAGAGTGAGGCGGAAAGAGACTGCAGGAGAGACAGAGAGCAGATAGTGTTAAACTGTCAAGTGCCATTGGGACCAGGTCTCAGATCTTCTCAGTCTGGTCTCGTCTCAGAGGTGACTTAACTGTCATTTCTCCTTCCTGTTGATCTTCCTTCTCCCACAGCTCAGAGACTCTGCAAAGCTCCAGAGAGCTGTGCAGCCCGAGGAATACCACAGGAATATCACAGCTAGGGCCTCCTTCACTCAATTTTACTAGTTTTATCTCTGTCTGAGCTTGTTGAAAGTCCAGCAGACCACCCACTGGGCTGCTCACCAGAATGGCTTTAAAAATAGCAGTACACAACCATGTCAGGCTGTCACTGAATAAATAAAAAATGGCTCTGTATTGGCAGTCCTGGCCAGCTATAGTGTCCCACTTCTTCTGATATGACGGAGGAGTGGTGAGGTGCTTCATTTGAAAAAGTGTCATCTAAATCCAATTAGTTCTGTCTGAGCTATTAAACAATCAAATAATGTGGTGAACTCCCATTGGGCCGATGAGTGTTTCATCACTATCCAATTATCAAATTTTCTCGTTACAGTAAAATCAAGCAAAAATTACAACCGAGTTACCTCCTTTTCCATGTTCAACTCTCAGACTCATACACTCACATGTGAAGACAGAGTTCACCCGCCTCCCTCGTCCTCCACCTTCCCAGCCATCTTGTTCACACCACCTTGGCAGTGCGGCTGTCACACACAGACGTAATTAGTAGTCCTACTGCAGGAGCGTATGGTAATGTGACAGGAAGACAGTGGACATGGTGGTTGCTCACACACTCCTCTCCTCCCACGGGGAGAGCTCTGCACTGTACCTCCCCTCGGCGGAAGGACTGGTGTGGGTCAAGCAAGAAGAAGGTTGCACGCAAAGATGCTCACTCACATATGGACTCAGACACATCTACGCATGTCCGGTATATGTCATTTTACACTTCTTTTGTAAAGCTTGTACATATGCAAGTTTCCATCTCCAGTATGTTGACACAAAAACTACGCTTTAGTATCATTTGAAGGTGCCTGTTAATCATTATTAACCTTTACTTAATACTTCTAAACTACACATCTGTTATAAATATTGTACTTTTTACTAGAGCTGAAACGATTCTTCGAGAAACTCAAATAACTCTGTAACATAACTATATGCAGTGCCAGTGGCGTAAGTAGTGACGGTGCAACCGGGCCCAACTGATTACAAAGACCCACAATGGACAGCGATAATTGCCACGTGGATCGTGATGATCATGTCGTCATCTATTCAGCCATACTGTGAAGGCCTAATGAGTTGCTGTGCTTTGCTGTTGGAGACAGCAGGTTTGAGTTGAGGGCAGGCTGTAAGATTTGCGTTTGGCACTTTGGCTGCTGTCCGTGGTGCTGATCAAAGGCTGCAAGTTTTCAATTGGGTGGAATCATTCTGTGTCTGTACCTACGGTCTGTATGCCTGTGAGTACAGGAACTCGCTTTTTGCGGTGAGCCACACAAGAAAAATAATTTCACCAGGGCCAATCACATGTTACGCTGCTGGTTCAGGCAGCTGCCGTCCATGGTTTTGATCAAAGGCTGGTTTTCAGGATGATATAGTTGCATGGTCAGCCTCTACTTGGACACAGCGTGTCTACTGTAAAACAAACTTATTTAATGTAAATTCTGAGTGTTAGTTGAGATGAAGGCTAACAAAGGTAAGGCACAATTCTTAGTTTTAAGTGTATAAACGTGCGTTTGTTGTTATTCTCGGACTGGTTAGTCCGTGAGTTTGGGTCGTACAGTGATGTGAGTTACACAACTGCCCCTGGTACTGATGACGCAGAGCAAAAGTATTTCTTATCCGATTACTCGATGAATCTATGGAATAATCAGTAGTACACTCAATTACTAAAATAATTGATAGCTGCAGCCATACTTTTGACACCACTAAACGTATCTGATGGCCATAATTACTTTGCAAATCTATGTTTTGGATATACAAAACACTGGATCTTACTCTTCCAATAGTGCAACTTGAAATATCCTCTCTGCCTGCTAAACACACCGATCTTTCAACTCCACTACAGGTGTAACACAGGCTCTCTTGTTAAAAATGTCTCCAAACCTAAACCCAGATTGAGTTTGATTTTCCCAGACTTTTGAAAGCTCCTTCCCGGAGCCACAGTTTTCACAGAATGAGTAAGACGCTAAAAGAATCTGAATATATCTAAAGCTCCACCAGCAGACAAAACTGTGGTTACACTGAGCTTTTGTGGAGTTAAACATTAGTGATGGGTTAGCTATAGGTTTACCCAACTTTAAATTTGGTTCCAAAGCTACACTACTGTATTCATGTAATTCCGGTAAAAACAAAATCATTTTTATAATAACTTACTTGTTTTTTTGGTGTCCTAAACCTTAGTTATGGCCCTGAATGGGACTATTTCTTCTGTAGAAAGTCATTTTGTTAAAATCCTGGGAATCACATTGAAGCATAACATATGGAGAAACTGACTCACAAAATAAGAAATGTGGAAAATGCATTTGAAAAAAGATGGACTCTAGATGATGTAAAACTGGAATGAATAATTACAAGTAAATACAAAATATATGTACCAGCTTGTCCTCTCTCTTCAAGCAGTTATGTGATAATCTTCGGCAACTACAGTTGTTCTGTCGGTACAATGCAAAAGTAAAATATATATAAAGATATATACTTGGCTATCCGATATATGGACACATGAGTATAAATGTAAAGTGTAGGTATATGAGGATAGGTATTATTTTTTCTCAGAGACAGATGTCAGGTGTACTGACCCTTTAAATAGAAACAATCCCAGCAGTAGTGTGGATGAGTACGCTTGTTACATGTCAACCCAGTTTGTTTTAACAGATAATTACGCTCTACCGTGGTAAAGTGAACATTTCTTGACCTCGTTATTTTTGCAGAAGTGCTAAACTGATTAATTTTCAATTGTGGAGGGAAACTTTCCTGCCTTTCCAGCATCCCTGGATATATAATCAAACACTCCCAAATCAATTTACTTCAATTTTGCCACGCAAAGCCATTGCATTATCAGCTTGAATGACTACCTTACTGAAATTATGGTGCCACGCTGTTAAGCTTGGACGTGGCCTAGCCATTAACGTACTTTCACTCCCAGTGATCATGACCTGTTTATGGAGTTTCTTGTTTCTAGACCATGAGGCCAGGAGAGAGACAGACGTGAGGGGATGGAGAGAGAAGAGACAGAACTACAGAAGGACAAACGGAGAAAGCGGGTCAGTCTGGCCACAGAAACAAATGCCAAAAAAAGAAACTTGCACAGTGATCCATTAAGAGGCGTCTGTTTCATTGCATCACTTTGGTCCAATAACACAGAGTGTGACCTTAGACTGCAGCCTTAGACTGAGACTGCAACTCCTGAAATATGATCTTCTACTGACAGCTTTGAATAGTAATAAATGATGTTATACGCTTGAATACTCAAGCTCAACAGTTTCTTGTGCACACTTAAAAGGCAAGTTTACCTGCCAGCTTTGTTTATTCCGGACTTTGTCATCATCTACAACCCTGATCACTTATTATTTGACTCTAAAGAATTAAAACTGGTTTGTGTGATCAAACATTCACTATGTTTTCCCTCAGAAACAGACAACATTAAATAGTGCTTCACGATAATAGACAAGAGTTGTCATTTGTAGTTAATTAATCTGCTCTCTCCCACAATGTTTCACAGCAGCCACAACAACATGTTCTACTACACCCTCATTATTTAACAAGTACTAACGAGTAAACTACAAAAAGTTTTACAAAAGCCAGTATTTATGTCCTTTGAAAATAATTTTTCACCAAAAATGTCACCTTTTCAAAAACACATTTGAAGTTTGGTGTTTACTTTGAGATAGTCCAGTGTGTTTTGCGAGTTTTTTATGAATCATCAAGCAGAGGAGGCAGGTGAATTTAACCATAGTCACAGTCACTGGTGCCATTTGTATCGAGTCAGAACAACACAGTGAGGTCAAGTTATTATATGGGACAGCCTTTAAACAGAGCTTTCAGTTTGCTTCCATCAGAGTGCAGGTTTAAACTCCCTAGAACTATGATATTTGATAAATTGCCATGAAATTTGTTACATATATCCATGGTCAATACTTTCCAGCTTCCAGAGCAATGGGCCCAAATGCGTGCTAAATCCTTAAAATAGGTCACAAATATACTTTTGCTTTTATAAAAAGGCAAAATAATCCCCCTAAAACTTTACTGCACTGTAGTTTTAGGCAAATGTTTGGTGCTCTAGTATGTACAGCAACAGGCTGATGTAAATGACTCAAAATAAAGCACATTGTGTGTTCATTGTAATGAAGGAACATATCACACAGTGCAACAGTAGGACTCATGGGTGTGTTTTTGAGAAGTTAATATCATGTCTACACTTGTTAGTAGGCTCAGTTCATTGTTGGTTTGGGTCTTTGGTCTAGTTTAGATTTGTTGACAATAAGAAGAATATAAACATTTAAGAATGTTGACACCCCTGCCCACATGGACTTTTACATTGTTTGGACTAGGCTCCTTGGATCCCTTCAACTTTGGCCATGTAATGTTTCTCAAATGTAGAGATACTTGTTTTACCTCATAATTGGAATACTTGTTTTTCAAACAGTGGAATAAGTTAAAGTTTTGCTGTCAGTAAAGTTTCTTGTTGTTTCTATGGGCAGTTTCCTCCCTCTTCTTCTCCTCCCTTTGTCTCCTGCTATGTTACTCCCATGACTCGACATCTGGATGCAGCACCCTCTAATGATCACCTAGCACAATCCAATGACTCACAGCCAGCCAGCCAAGAACACACACAAAGACAAAACACACTCAACATCTCCAACTCCTCAGAGAGACACGTTGTAATATTTTTTCTCTGTCCCTCGCAGGCCCTATTGAACAGTCTTTATGCCTTTTCTCAGCTGTTCTTCACGCTCTTTCATTTCCTCCTCTTTGCCTTCGCTTGATGTGTGTGCCATCTGACAAAAGACACGCTTCCTCTCCTCCCTTCAATCTTTTCATCTTTGTCTCACTCCCTCCTTCCTTGTTGTTTGCCATAGAGAGATCACTGAGACAGGAACCATAAATAGGCGGCCCGGGCGGTTGCTGCTTCTTTTTAAACCAGCCATCAAAGAAATTCATCATCGTCAGGCTATTGATAATCAAGCACTATTGAGTTCTTTTATCCCCTAAGAGAATCATGCGCTCACACATATGTCTTTCTCCATCCAATCCACCTGTCCCATTGTGCAAGACACCTCTGACAAGGTTTTTTTTTGCCTTGCTGACAACAAAGAAGAGTACAAGAGAGAGAAAGAGATTGAGGGGGAGTGTAAGGAGGAGGGCTGAATGAGGCCTTCGACAGGCAGACCTCAGAGGAGAGTGATTTACTCTTTGTGCTATATAGAGAACTGTCACTCAACACTGGGCTCGTCAGACAAACAGTCAGTACAATAGATAACATCCCCTCCGCTTGTCTTTTGCCTCTATCAAGTAGAGAGGTTAAATAACTAAGACTGAGCCAGCCGTGATCGTCTCTGCAAATTACAAACCAGAGATTGTTGATAACTGACACACTTTGCCCCAAATATTCTCAGAGTGACTTTACACTGTGGAAAAACTGCCTGGGACAAGTATCAAAAGCACATCTTGAGAAAATATGAACCACCTCTTTGCCAATTTAAGTTAAAGCAGCGACGGGAAGGGGGAAGGGTGAGGTTATGCAATGAATATGGATCAAAACAGAAAAATAGACTAGATTTTGGGGTGAACGATGAAAGCTGTAGGGGTGTTTCAGCCTCCTGCAAAGTCTAATTAACAATTTAATGGGGTCTGGAGCTCCAAGAGAGCACTGGCCTCTCGTGTCTAGCCACGGCCTCAATGGATTCAGACGACGCACAACAGGGCCAAGAATCTGTATTCAAACGTGTCAAGGACTAAAGGTGATGGAGGGAAAGATGGTAAACTTGGAGGGATAGAGACTAAACGTAAATATGGAAATGAGGGGGAAATGAGACATGGTGAGAATAGGACAAAGAGGAAGAAACATGGAAAAGGAATGGGAAAGAAAGAAGCGGAGAAACAAGAATAACTATCTCACTCGTGACAGAGGAAAGGGTGACTTTTCTGTGACAGTAAAACACTGCCTTCAGGCAGCTGTCAGGCAAGCTTCATCGAAGCATCTTTCTCCTCCCTCTGTCTCTTACGCACTCGCTCTGCCTTTCCCGTTCTGCTATCAAAATACAGCAAATCAATCACCCTCCTGCAGCTACAACTCCTCCTGTTTAATACCCATCTATGACGTGACATCTGCTGATACCTTTTGATTAACAGGAAGCTGATAAATACAACATGCTTTAGTTTACAAAATGTTGCCTGGTGATGAAATCCACTTGCAGCTATATAACCACACTTTTCAGCTCAGTATGGATGCTTCTTGCGGTGGATAGGTGTAGCAATGCACACATTTAGCTGTGTGTGCTCTAATATGTGAGGGTGTTCATTTACATGTGTGTTTCTATGTGTGAGAGTTGGTTCTATAAATACAAGGTGTTGATGATGGCAGTAAAGCAATTAAAGGAAGGAAGGGAAGAGAATGAGAGGAAGAAGGCATGGAGCCATTTTGTGACTCAAAAGGAGAAAAAAAGGTACAGATTAATCCGTCTAGTGTCATCAATCTCCTCTTTACAATCTAACTACACAGCTCACTGTGCTCCATCTCCATTCATCAATGAGATACATGCTAAATCATAGCAGGAAAACCCTGCTGCTCTTCAAGTGCACCGGGATGATTGATTGAGGCACAGATCGCCCATAGCACTTGTCTCGCCTTGCAAAGTTTCCCTTCCTACAACTCAGACTTTTTCAGTCAGGGATTAAAGGAGCTGATGAGGGTCGATGGCTGCAGTCATCGCTGATAATTCACCCATCTGTATTGCTCACATCCAAATATTTGCATGCAAGCTGCCTGCCAAAGTAGGTTTCACTGCTCTGACCTACTTAAGTTGTTTTAAGCTGAATGACGCCGGTGTGGAAGAGTTCTGACTAAGACAGGAGGCTGTGATGTGCGGGTGCTGCTGCTGACAGGGTTTACATTACAGGTTGCTATTCATCTTTTTACTACTGTTTTTTCTTGCTTCCTTAATTGCTCATTATAGTGTTTGTGACAAATGTTAAATCATTTTTGTGTGTGTGTGTCATCCCTGTGGCATGGCAACAAGGCACACGACTCTAGCCCTGGTTCAAGCTGCAGGGTGGTGCTGGATCAATGCAGAAATGACCAACACATTATTTTGACAATACCTTGTATGGTATGACAACTGCAGAGCCGCCACTGATGCCCACAATTGGCAGAGTTGTCTGAGTGGACAGGAAGTCCAGGATCTGTGCCACTTCTGCCACCTGAAAACAAAACAGACAGATTCTGTGTTTGCATAAAGAAGTTGAAAGCACCAGTGATAGGACTGCACTGGTATCTTAACCCTGTGGAGTTTTTAGTTCACTTGCAGCGCAACGAAGCAATATTTTTATTAGTGGGGGCCCATTTTGTGGGCGGCACGGTGGTACAGTGTCGCCTCACAGCAAGAAGGTTGTGGGTTCAAATCCCAGTTGCCCCGGCCTTTCTGTGTGGAGTTTGCATGTTCTCCCCATGTCTGTGTGGGTTCTCTCCGGGTGCTCCAGCTTCCTCCCACTGTCCAAAGACATGCGGGCTAGGTTAATTGGTGACCCTAAATTGTCCTTAGGTGTGAGTGTGAGCGTGAGTGGTTGTTCGTCTATGTGTCGCCCTGCGATGGACTGGCGACCTGTCCAGGGTGTACCCCGCCTTTCGCCCGATGCCAGCTGGGATTGGGGTAGGGGTAGAATGTTACAAATCAGTGTGGTGCATTTTTACAAAAGTAATTTTACAGTTAAGTAATATTTAACAGTACTTTGAGCAAACCTTTCCTGGTAGGTCTTTTGTTTAGGACACTGTTTGCATTTTCCTTTTACATTCTGATGTCACTTCTTCTCCCTTTATGATCCTAAACCATACCAACACCGTAATTCAATTTGAACAAAGATAGTACATGCTTGGCATCTTAATTAGTTCTTCTTTTCTGCAGACCCACTTTGTGATTCAACCTGACAGGACAAGTCCTTTTTTACATAAAAATGTTGCCATGTGCAGCTTTAGGAAACACGTTTGTGGGCGACTGAACACCGTGACTCTGGAGAGGATGTTTTATCAGAAAACCAAAAAATGAATAAATCATTTTTACCTGAGCGCCGGCACCCGAGCCCACATCATCCTCAAAGACCACGCCATGCAGTCTCTCTGTTGCCATGGTATCGCAGAGGCGTGTCAGAAGGTCACGGGGGTTGGTGTCGTTGACCAGCACGGTGACTGGGCTGACCACCACAGGCAGGTCCACGAAGTTTTCCCCGCTGAGACGACCTCTGACCTCATTCTGGTAGCTGGAGCCGCTGAATACCACTGCCACATTAATGGATGGGTGGATGAGGAGCGGCCGGGCCAGCAGGGGGATGGGGGAGGGTGTGAGGAGGAGGAGGAAGAGGAGGAGGTGGAAGAGAGGAGGCCAAGGAGAGTGAGGACGATGTCCCCTGGGAACGGCCATGTTGGCAGCCTACTGCCTGGAAAGAAGGGTAGAAAAGGGAGAGGGAGGAAGGGAGAACAGTCAAACATACAAGCTGCTTTACTTTCATGATGTTTTTGACATAATTCATCATAATCCGGTAGTACATATCCATCCCTTATTTCTCTCTCCTGGTCTGTCTGTCTCTCTCTCTGACCCTTTTGTATGATAGTATTAGACCTGCATTTAGACTTTTGTGTCATGAGGAAAACTGTGTGTGTATGTGTGTGCAAGTTTGCGTGCATGTAATCCTCCATAATCCAACCCCCAGTGTCATGACTGTAATCACCTCTCTATCTCTACGCATGGCTGATTCAGCACACACACACATACACACACACACAGTGCAAGCAGGATGCCAAAAATGTCACACAGGTCCTCGACCCTCATCGCTGGAATTGCATTACTTCAGCCAGCCTCGTACCACATGCTGTGATGTCATCGACCTACCCACAGAAATACAAGAAGTGAAAAAGATGCTACACTAATTGCTTTTGAAATCTGCAAATTAATTAGTTGTGTAAATGTAAAGCTCTAGTTTTGGTGACTTTCATTTAAATTTAATTACATGCTCACATCTTGTCATAGCCAATTGGATGACTATTTTGTAATTACTGAACCACTGACCACTTTTCCTTAGAAGATAGGATACCGCAAACCAATCACAGACGTTGTGACTGCACTTCAAGGCAAGTTTAACACAGTTTTATGGTACTGCCTTAAATATACATACACCATCTGGTGTTATCGGTATGTTGTGTACATAAGTTTAATACATTTACGTTCACTACAAACAGTGTTGAAAGAAGCATTTAGATCTTTTACTTAGGTAAAAGTAGCAGTACCTCACTATAAAAAAAATATAAAGTAAAGTAAAAGTACAAAAGTGTACACCAAACAAACTTAATAATTTGTTATATTTTTGGATTCACATTTTTGATGCCATCACGTGTACATAACTTTTATGTTACAGCAGGTAGCTAATTTTGATTATTTTATATAGTGATGGGTGGCCTTGTGAATATCCCCTAGGGGGATCAATCTGTGTTTGCCTGTGTTAGCAAAGTTGTCAAATCAAGCAAAATCAGCCAGTGGTTTCACAAACAGAGGTTTATCCGACAAATCTTGTGTTGATGTTAGCAAACGTATTAGTTTCAAGCAACATTATGCTGCTGCTGGTGGAGAGCGGCACTGGTGTCGTGCTGGAGCGGGGCAAGCAGGCATAACGTTAGCTAATGGCAGAGGCGAAGAGACCAAAGAGGAAGGAGGAAGCTAAGAAAAGAGAGTGACTGAGCAAGAGGCTCCCGGAAATTTGTGAGAGCTTCGTGAAATAAAAAGGCTGCAAGACAGATGCCAAGGTGGCATTCTTTTTGTTGGATTAATAAGTAATATCTCAATGTCTTGTGTCGCACTTGCTTGATGTTTGGCTGTGTAAGCATAGTTTCCAACTTTCTAGTTTTTTATATCATGTAATTCGATCAAGAAATGTACAAACAATAAATCCACGCATACAGCTGTCCTTATTTATAACAACAGTAAATTACAATATGAAACAGTAGAGGTGTAAAATCACACCAAATCTTACATAATGTTGCTTCAAGTACAGTACTAGATGTTACTTTTCCATCAGTGATTACAGTCAGTACAAATATTCAGTATTAGAAACATTTGTCGAAACAACACATCGCAACATGAAAGACCCAGAAATTTACATACATTTTCCAAGATTGTATCATGCATTAACAGCTCTGTGACCTACTACAGATTTTGTGTTTGTGTCACTGAAATTCCTCCTTTGCTCCTCATCTTCATTGGTCTCAGTTAGGGCTGTCACGATAACCTCAAAATTTAAATAATGTTACCGTGCTACTGGTCAAGCCTACCGTGGAGGATGGCAAGCACCGCAACTACCGCAATGTTCAGGTCCACAACCGTAACAAGCTCTGTAATGGTTCAAGGACGGTTTACGTCGGACGGTGTGTGTGTGTGTGTGTGTTGCTGCGGTATGTAAATTGACTTGATAAACATACCCTGAAGCTAATAATATAGCTAATGGTACGTGTGAAAAAGCCACAGTCAAACCACAAAAATGAGTTTGCTTGGCACACAGCAGCTAGCATGCTCCGACCATAAAGCTGCTGTTACGGCTCACTGTGCAGTGATGCGAGATCCTCTCACTATGCTATATGGCACCAAATTACTTAATTGATGAAAAATGCGATAATACCAAAAACCGCGCTGTTGAGCCCCAACATATTACCACGGGGGAAATTACTTCACCACAACAGCCCTAGTCTCAGTGACATTATGACACCCCCCATAACTTTTGTTGTGATTATTAAAGTCCCTACGGGTTGTTGTTCCGTTTTGCTGTCTGATTTTAATAACTTTCTGTTAAAATGTGAGCCTGTGTCACCTGCTTGACTTTCCACCCTGGGAATTCAAATTTGTTAATTTGAAAAATTGTTAGTCCCACATCCCCTGGATGCCCCCGGGATGTAACCGTCTGAGTTGTGTGTTTTTATATAAGGTTTTTTTTTATTATTATTTACTTCACCATGGATTGGTTAGTTATTCCCTCCCTCCGTTATCTATAACCTGCCTACGTAACACATAGCATCTGCTGCGTGAGAGAGGACAACAAACAGCTGCTGTGCCATTCATTATAAACTTTGGCGTTAAAACTTCATAAAACAAGACCCAAACAAAGAAATGCTGAACGCAAATAGGTTAGTAACCTGTGGTGAGTACACACCACCAGCTCAGCATTGGCAATCTAATGTTAGCTTGCTTCTTACTTCATTTACGACCTACTAGAGGTTTACTCCGACTGTCGTTCGTTATGAAAAGATGAATGAGCGTTGGTTTACTTGCCAAACTTGTGGTAGTCGATTAACGTAATCATTTAGGCCCTGCTGGCTGCCATCACGTTAATTATTACCGTTGGCTAGAAAGACGTTACAGGTTTATTGTTGATTAAATTGTTTATTGTTCATTATAGTTTTATTTAGTTATAACGTTACACTGGTTTGAGAGTCTGGGGGATGTGTTGACTTACAGTAGTTTAAGCTGTCATTGATTGCATTGCACATTACATGGTTGTGCTCTGTAAGTTAAAAACAGGTTACAGCTTTATTGTTGCTTTACACTGGGTTTGAGAGTCAACAGGGTTTGTTGACTTACAGTAGTTTATAATTAAGCTTATAATAAGTCATTAATTGTAGACGCATTGTACATTAGGCTACATGCTTGTGCTCTGTAAGTTAAAAACAGGTTACTGGTTTATTGTTGATTATGCAACATCACAGTTTTATTTAGTTGACGTTACACTGGGTTTAAGTGTCTGGGAAGTGTGTTGACTTACAGTATTTAATAAGCCGTCAATAATTGCATTGCGCATTACATGGTTGTGCTCTGTAAATGAAAAACAGGTTACAGTTACAGTATTCCTTATAGCTATGCAGTTTTATACGCAACCTGGATTGAACGCAGCAGGTGATACATCATTCGTAATAACCATGAGAGACTTGAGACTTGACTTGGACTCTAGCTCAGAGACTTGAGACATGACTTGGACTCTAGCTCAAAGACTTGTGAGCATCTCTGGTTTGGGTAGACTCTGACAGTCCTCTGAGACTACATAGCAGGTTGTATTCTATTGTAATCTAAAAAAAATTTAGAAACATTGGATACGATAAAATTACAGGAGCATAGTGTTGGATCACTTAAAATGGGCCATATAACTCATAGCACTAAGTATACCATCAACATTTGCATATGCAGCTAGCCACTTCAAGCAAATTTGTTGTTTGAAGATCGACCTAAACCTTTGATAAAAGCAAGTGAGCTTTCTTATGGCAAATAAAAATTTCCACATACACACACATATATAGTGGGGAGTTTTATACAGAGTGTCGGTCTCATCTGAGACACCCTGATAATTAACAGCACCTCCCAGCTTTGAATCAAAGCTCCTTTCAAAGCAACACTGGGTTAAATGTGTCCCACCCCTCCTCACTGTTCATGCTCCCGGCATATCAATCATTCACCTTAATAAGGTTTTAAGCTGCTGGGCTTTGGGTGCACATAGCAATAAATATACAGTTTAAACCTTTGAAAGACAATCTGTCTTTGTCATTAGATGCTGCTGATAGATCAACCTTAAGTCAAAACATGGAGCAGGCTTTATGAAGGATAACTTCATTGATATGTTTGTGTTTTTGTTAAGCTTTTAGGAGATGTTTGGTTCCACAATTCAAAGACATTTTGATTCCATTTTCTTTAAGATAACTGCATTTTCAAAAGTCACATTTTATTTTTAGTTAACAACTTGTGTATTAGAATTGTATTGAGCAGTGTCGTCTGCATAGTGACATTTTTAACCTTTGGCCATTTTAGTTGTATTATCAAGTTCATATAGACAGGGGTTATTTGGAGGGTACATGTAAAACCACATCTCAAAATCTGAAATATGATTTACACAGATTCCCCAGGGAGGTCATGCAGATTTTCCTCATAGCAGAACACTTTTTCTCTTGTAAATCCTGTGATTGCTTGTTCTGACTCCCCAAGATAATTTGATCAGTCTCCAATGAATCATTATATGATTCTTGCACAGAGCGGCCGTTAACCCGCCACCCACTTGTCCTAGGTGGAGATTAAAAACAAACCCACACCCACGTAGAAAAACTTTGAAAGGCACAGATTGTAAGTGGCAGATGTGAGACAATTGTATTTTACACACTATTCACACAATTGTATTTTAAATAATCTGCGGAATAAAAGACAAAAGAAATCGCACGATAGATATCTTACCTATATATACAGCTAAAGCAGATAAAACATGTAACACATATAATCCTCAACCCACTGTTTTATTTACCAACCACGGGCATGTACATAGCTAATTTTACAATCTGCGAGTTATAGAGTTTGATTAATATTGTAGAGAGAGAGAGATAGTGTATCTTCACATGATTAAAGTCTGGATATGGACTAGAATATGTTTATATTTTGAGATGGATTTATAACTGAGCTGCAAACTTACACAGAATAATTACACTTACTGTCTAAAAAAGAAGATCATGAAGAGAATTTTTACATCTAGGTTTGATTGTAAATTAGTGGTTTATGCAGCAATAAGTATGTGCATATAAATTACTGCTGCGCTACCACAATTCCTTTATGAAGTATAATTTGTTGACTCAAATCATTTTGTAAATTACTGCTTCTTTTTCATCTGCCAGAGGAAACAGGGAACAGTTTCCAATATCTTTATTGAATTTTACTTGTTTGTGATGTGTTACTATGAATTTAAGCTCTCTGCATTTGCAGACGGTACTACGCAAGTGACAGTAATGCGGGAAAAGCAATGAGTTTTAAGTATGGGTGATTTGTACAAGCACACACAAAGTGGCCAGGGTAAGTAAGTGGTGGAGGAAAATGGTAATTGTGGAAACAGGAGGACAATTGCAATACATAAAAACAGATGAATATGACTGGAGAGAAGGTCAAGTGTTAATTTAACAGTGTAATCTCTGAAAAAGGGGACCATAATGGGGCCTCAGATTAGCAGTGTGTGTGTGTGGTGACAGAGTGGGCGTGTCTGCTCCAGATTAGCAGCAATATAACAGAGTGTGATTACGACATAGAAAGGACGTCGTGAACACAGGGGACAGACCACAATGTGTTGTATCTAAATTGCAATCACACACACAAACACAGCACACAACAGTAAGCTGACTATCATGTTATCTTTTTTAACAGAATTTTAAAAACTAAATAAAGGAAAAAATACAAGACAGACAGAGAGGGATATAAGGGAAAACATCACACTAAATTTTTTTAAAATGTTGTAATCACATATGCACTTATTTTCCTAAATTACATTCACGTGTGCGATCACGTGATTGAGTGTGGTAGTGCGTGCACCCGGTTTCCTATTATTATGGAGATTTACAGATGGAGTACAGCTCTGCCATGTTGGGATAAACGTTGAAAATTTATCAAACATCCATCCATCATCAACTGCTTATCCTGTGTACAGGGTTGCAGGGGGGCTGGAGCCAATCCCAGCTGACATTGGGCAAAAGGCGGGGTACACCCTGGACAGGTTGCCAGTCCATCGCAGGGCCACACATAGACAGACAACCACTCACACCTAAGGACAATTTAGAGACACCAATTAACCTAGCCTGCATGTCTTTGGATGGTGGGAGGAAGCCTGAGCACCCGGAGAAAACCCACACGTACACGGGGCGAACATGCATACTACAGTGCTAACCACTGCACCACCCCGCCACCCCTGTATCAAACATAACATCCTAAAAATGCAAAATCATTGAACCATTGAACTCTGTGTAGCATTGATTTAAGTGTTTATGAGCCCAAAACATTGGTGTACCCTGCTAGAAAGTAGACTTTGAAAGAAGTATAAAGCCAATTAATATGTGGCACTTTCCAAAAAGTAAAAATATGATTTTTTCCCCCATGTAATTAATTCATAACAATGGGAAAAAAGAACAACATTGATTCATAATTGGAGACTGTCTGCCCTAGAAAAACAACAGAATCAGCTGTTTCAGCAGATGGCCAAAATGTTTACATTCAAGCGGGAAAGCCTAATCTTAGTAACTATGACTCCTATCCATCAGGAGCAAATGAGGAGGTCAGGTGATGTTTAACTCTGGAAACAACTGTTCATGCCCTGGTTCCGACTGACGGTCAATGTTGTTTATTAAGCATGATCATGATCGATCTATAACTTTTACCAAGTTTATAATTGAAACCATGATGATAAAGCTCCCCTACCCTTTCAATAAGCAAGTTTAAATCAAACCCGGATGCTTCCCTAACCTTAATTATGTACTTATTTCTACCCAAACTATGATCTTTCCCTAAACATAACCAGACCTTAAATATTGATTTCTCACCTAAAACAGTAATTTGTAACATTTTTGGAAAGCACAAATTATGTTGTCCTGCAGATAGGGGCATCAAATCAGAAAACGAAGAAATGCTACACAAATTCATCCTCGTTTTTGAGCTTTTACTCAAGTAATACTGAATATTTTCAGCCTCTTAGCTTCTGAAGGTTTATCCAACAAAACATCCTCATTATTCTTTCATTTCTCTGCTTGTGCAACCTGTAGCAAGCCTTGATTTAAGTGTTCACTAGCCAAAAACATTGACAAAAGCATCCAGTGCTTTAAAGTGGAAGCATATGAATAAACCCAAACTCTTGTTTGTTCATTATTGTTGCACTTTCAGGTACCTACAAAGAGAATAAAAAAATAGTTTTCCTCAAACTCTTTTAAAAGAAAAACATTGATTAATAATTGAGTTCTCATTTGTAGAACAAACACACTGTCTACCATATATGCCACTATTAAACAATACCATTAGGTCCATTATGAGAAAACCTGTTCCCACATATTCAGCTGATGCTTAAGTCTGTCCACTGTTGAATTATCATATACCTCCTGGGACATACACTACGTATACAGTAGTGAATGCTCAATCATTTAACTACTTAGCTGGGATATGATGGAGTCCCTATGCTGAGTCCCCGGGGGGTGGAGAGGAAATGTGCAGAGAGGATCTAGTTGATGGGATGAGCATCATCTCCAGAGAATTATCAACGTCTGCCTTGAACCTTGTTTTTTCACAGCACCTATGAAAGTGATTTGATTGCATTAATTAGGGGGCTTGAATTAGAGGGCTAGTATTAATGTAGTAGACGGCCTTCCTCTCATGAACATACTGCAGGCGCAGCGCTCTGACAGCTGCTTGAAACATCAGGATTCTCTAGAGCCTCATTTATAATGGACTTTAAATCAGTCCAACAAATTCCAGTCTGAAAACTTATTCTAGAGCAGCGATTTTATTTTCTGAAACTGTTATACTGACTAATGTTGGAAATTCCTAATTAATGTTTGATTTTAAGCATTTCAAGTGCCAGGAGGCTTCACCAGTATGCTCACTTTTGATATAAGTCACTAGTCACCAGCAGTGGAAGATATTTTAATCAACTGTTACAAGTATGAGTCATGCATTCAAAAAAAGGATTTGCAGCTAAATATGCTTAAACACTCTGATACAAAAATTTTACCCTAAGTTAGCAAACTAGCAGGTTAACATAGCATGGATTATCAGACTTCACCTTCTTATTGGTGTGTTCGCGTTTTCAACTTCCTTGCACTAACAAACTTTATGAGTAATGGATGTGTAAACTGTATGTTCCTTCACATACCACTACGGGCATAGATCAGGGCGACACTGTCTAGTACAGTTACAAAAATTTAATGAACTTTAATACGTGTCAGTACTCTAGGAAAAAACTCCTGACTTCAGTCACACTTTGGATAAATGAGACTACTCAACTTCGATCACCCATCCCAATGAAGCCATCATTAAAACACTTACATTAACAGTTGTGTATGACATTAAACACACCACAGAGCCTGAACTAGGAGCAGCTCCATCCTCTCTTCCTGTTTTTCTGTTCTTCTCCTCCTTATGGATTAATTGTGGAAGACAAGTTGAGTTCTGGGTGTATCGCGCTCTCTCAAGTACATGCTAATGTAGGCTATGCATTTGTGCCCCAACTCTCACACACACACAGAGAGACAGACACACACACACACAGCTAATAAACATACAAATTAAACTCTCAATATTAATAAATGAGTGTGTCATACTTAACCCCTGAGCTTATTATGAATCATATCACATTGCGTCTGCCACAAAATTGATCATAATTGGGGTTTTAGCCACTAACACTGCAGCTCCATCTCTCTGTGGGTTCCCGCTCTCACACATAAAGATTTGACAGCTTTACAGGAAATCGTTGCAGGCTGGATGTATCAGCCAATATGAGTGACGTTGACGGGACAGGGGGCTTGGCTCCTTTCCAATCAAACGTAAAGCAAAATCTCAGTGACACCCAATCTGCTGCCTCACCTGCTTAAAACAGACATTGAAACACTTACAAATCCATACATGAAATGGTGCAAGTATGCATTCACTCACACATATTCCCGATTGTCTGTGTTGTAGACAGAAAGATTTTTTTTTTCACCCATGGTGGGATGTCCCTATGTAACTACGATATTGCAACGTATATCATATTGCATGGTATATTTAAACTGCAACAGTTTGCAACCTCAGAAGAACATTTCAGAAGCCATAAAGAGAAGAGGACACAGGAATTAGACAAAATTCATTAGAGATTAAATGTTTTTTTTTATTCTTCTACTGTCCCTTTAATCATCTTGAGGCCCCTTTGAGTCATCTTGGGACCCTTTGGGAGGGCCAAACACCCTACATTGGGAACCACTGGTCTATGTTAATGAAACTGTGGTCCATGCTGCTGCAACATGATATATGTAAACTGGAGCAGAAAGCTTCAGTCACTAATGGAGAAAAACGAGACCTATGTACAGCTTATGGGACAAATCAATCAGCATCACCACGTAACTGATGCGACAGCAATACACTGCAACTGTAACATCCATTACCCACAGGTAAATGAGTCATATTGAGTAAGCGTGTGTGCAGGTATGGAGGGATTGTGGACACACACACATGCACACTCCAAACAAGCAGCTAACTGCCTAAACCTAAACCTCAGAGTGAAAAATGCTAATGTGTCCTCTTACAGTAGTTCCTGTTATAGTAACAACTGGCTGTTCTGTTTCTGTCAGCAGCAGATGGGAGCTTTCTCTTGAGGAAACTCTTCACTTATGAAAACAGAAAGTATGACTGCACTCATACTGTGTCTATGCTCACACTCCCCCTGAGCTTCTTATTCTAATATCTATCTATTATGTCTCTGTCCATTGCTCTGCCACCCTCACTTATATATGAAAACTATGAATTCCTGACAGATCAGGTTAACTGACAGAATAAGATTGTGAAGGAATGTGTATTTGTGTGTGTGAGAGTGAGAGAGTGTGTGTGACACACTTACCTGAGCTTTCTGCCTTCATCCAACTTGAACTCCTGCTGCTCCATCGTTCCACCACCGGCTGCTATCCTCCAAATGTCTTTTTCTCTATTTCTGTTTCTTTCCTATTCACCCGGTTTTCATCTGCCTATCACCCCTCTCAGCACCTGTAGGAGTACGCATTTAGACCATGTCTCTGTGTGACAGTGAGTGTGTGTGAGTTATCAGTGACTGTGTGTGTGTGTGTGTGTGTGTGTGTGTGTGTGTGATGTGTGTTTGGCAGCTTTGGATGTCTGCACACTCCCCTGGAGGACTTCACAACGTGACAGAGAGCATATGTGATCTCCCTGTTCCTCCAAAAATCTCTCTTTCTAACTCCTCACTTTCTTCACCCTTCTCTCACTTCTCTCTATTTTTGTGTGTCACAGTGAGCGCATTTACAAGTGGTCATGAAGGTGAAGACAGGACATCAAAATGGAAAAGGAGAGGAAACGGAAAGTGAGGGAAAACGAGGGTGACAGCAGACGAGAGGTGCAGGAGCCCCTAGACAGGCAGCCAGCCGTTGAACGTGTGTGTTTGTGTGCATTAAGCCACAGTGTTTAGCTCTCTGTCTGTATCCCTCAGACTCCCTGCTGGGTGGATGAGGAGAGGAGGGAATGAGGGGGAGGAAGATTGATAAAATGCCTCTTCAGCAGAGGAGCACAAATGCCGGTAACACTTCAGCAGCAGCGGCGATGACACTTCCCCGCCGTCTCCTCCTTCCTCCCCCTCTCCACCTCCTCTGTCTCCTTTTCCCTCACCCTGCTCGGGGGTAAGAGACACAACAGATCCATGGGAAGTTAGAAAATCTCACAGACAGATAAAGAGGGGTCCTGCGCACGCCTCTGCATCGTTGAAGCAAAAGTTTTTCCCTCCTTCGGTCCAGTTATCAGCCCCCGTGGTGATGGTACTCCGCAGCAAGGGATCCCCCTGGTGATGATGTGCCTTCTCAGGTCCTGTGTGATCAAAAAGGATGAGGGGACAGTAAGATTTGTTTTTTTTGGCCCCCCTCGCCCTCTTTCCCATATGGATGTGAGGTGATCCAGATGTTGGTTGATGGTCGGAGTGTCGGGAACACGGAGAGAACAGCGAGACAGATGGCAGGTCTGCGGGGTCGGGCCGGCTGTGCACTAGCAGGTCCTTATCCTGTTGCACTGATTTGTTTTTTTTTCCCACCAGAGTTTCTCTCTCTCCCTCACCGTTGCGCTGCCGTTCATCTGCCGGTGCTGTCACACCAGTAATCCTGCTTTCCATTTCCTCTTTAACTCCATCTTTTCTTTATCTCTCTCTATCTCCTTTCACTCCATCACAGAAAGGGCTGCATGTGAGTCCTGATAATAATGGTGTGAGGATTTAGCCTGCCTCCCTTCCTCTCCTCCCTCTCACTCACTTCAGCACAACCCCTCCTCCTCTCCCAGCCCACTTTTGCTCCCGTTTTCTCGGTATTATTCACCTTCATCCTGTCACATATCCTGCCTTCATTTCCTTAAATCACCTCACTGTATTGCTGTGCTGTTTCATTCCCCATTGCTGCCCTGTTTCTTCTCTTTCACTTTACCAGTTGTTACATGAATGAATCCCATTAATAGTATTGTTTTTTCCAGTCAGGACCCACCCCCCAGGGTCTGCCCATTGTTTATCACTGTGAATACATTTTTACCAAGTCAATATGGAACAAACATCACATTTACTTTGGACTATTGACAGAAGACACACATGCCGTAGCCTAACCAACAAACAAAACAAATATTGCAATGAACTTGGTGCTGAAACAATCCATCAAAGGGGAATTCCACCAGTTTTACACAGGAAGTTCAGCTTACTCATCATAAGAAGCACTACTCAGCTTTAATGTTTCCTGTGGTTCAGAAAGAGGTCAGAAAATAACATCATCAGGGTTATCTCAGCTTAGCATTCCAGATTTTATTTAGAAATGTATGCCTTGTGTTATTTGCATATAGACTATGTTTGTTCAACCAAATTGCTGAACCAGCTGTACAGACATTAGCTATGGCTAGCACCATACCTGTGTTTGGAGTGCGTTTGTGTGAAGATCAATTCTTTCTATTGTTTACCTCAGGTCTCTCTCCTTTTCATCCTCTTGTGTAACCACATTTATAAAATGTATTCATAGAGTCCCAGGATAAGCATGAATTTTCTTCTGTCAAGTTGAAACGTTTTCTTCACTTCAGTTAGCATCGCCTAGCAATGTGCTCATTTACATCTTTCCAGTGACTTTTGTATGCAATCATGCCACATCTAAAATGTGCTTCATGATCCGTGTCTGAATCGATTTGCATTATGGGAAATGTAGGATTTATTTCACAAGTTTCCCAACTTCTTTGCAATTCCAAACATTTACTGGTTCCCACTTCACAAATGTGAGAATTAGCTGTTTTTGTTTTTTAGATCATTGCAAAATGAGTATCTTTGGGTATGTTAATACGTACTTATGTATGCAGCACAAGCAAATTTAAAAAAACACATTCATCAATTTGACAATACATTAAATGCATAAATAAATGCGCTGCGTGAAAATGGAAAAAAACATGCAACTTTCTAACGTCTAGCCAAGTGGTGTTGGAAAATGATTTAAGATTATTTTGAACACATCTTCTCATGATTCTTGTATTTATGGTGATATTATTAGCATTAGCTTTGAACCAATTATTGGAATGTTTATCCATGTTTAGTGTCCCCTGGAAACTGTGCTTTGTGTTTTATTTATTTGCAGCAAGGGAGTGTATCGATAAAGAAATAATCTTTGGTTGCAGCCGCAAAGTCAAGCCCACAAACACCACATTTGCCTTGGGCTATTGACAGGGTAAACACACGAGCCAGTAAAGCCAAAGAGACAGAGTAAATGTGACAATGAACTTGGAAGTGCTACACCCCTATGTGTCTCTCAGTATTGCAAGCTGTCCATGTCATTCACGGATCAGAGTGCTCATTGGGAAGGCAATCATCTGCCTGTGAGTAAGCTGAAAAGCAGGAGAGAAAAGCAAATCATAATTCTCACTCCTTTCGTTCTGCAGAAAACACATGGTTTTTAAGTAATGTTGACTGGAATCGTGTTGACATGCATAAGAGTGAGTGCGAAAGAGAGAGAGAGAGAGAGAGAGAGAGAAAGAAAGAAAGTCTGATTACCTCTCATTTTTTTCCCTTTCTTCATGGCTTACTTGTGACAGTTATTTTGCGAAGGAGAGGCAAACAATTTCACTTTGCTCTCCTCCCCTCTTTCACTCACATTGTCGGACAGGCGTTTCATAGTTTTAAAGAGCTCTGTTACCATCACTCCTAATAAAAGCTGTTTTCTTCTTTTTCCTCACCATGCAGCTTGGTCAGGTGACAGGCCTTTTAACACAGCGCTATAAATACAGACGAGTGTTAAAATAGAGTGTTTGAGATGTGAGATGTGTGACTGAGGAGTCTATATCTGTTTGGGATGTGTGTAGTAGATACAGTGATACCTCTGATGAATGGAAACAGACAAAAGCGGACAGATGTTTCAAAGGATCTCTTTTAGCAGCTGGAAAGTAAATGTAAACCAGCCAGCAGGGAACATATGTTCTCCGGCCAGCAGCCCGATCCACAGATTAACTCAGATTGATTCGGTGAGAAACAAAATTATGTTTACTGGGATAAGCTTGCTGACTGACTTTTCAGTTTTGTCAAGGAGGTTTTATATATATATATATATATATATATATATATATATATATAAATTATTATATATTTGAGTCACTTGTTGGACATGTCATAGTTTACAATTAGTTTATTGGAACAGAAATCATCAACAGATGACCCCATTATGAAAATAATCTTTATTTGCAGCCCCGATCCAACTGGCAAAGGATTCAGCACCATGGACAGCGCTTCACATTGTGGCCATTCAGACCGCAGGCAAGAGAACATTCCTCAAGGGCTTGGCATGTTGGGTGAATCATCCTCCTAGTTGACAATTGTGACAACTGTTTTTGTGCCGGAGGTCAGGCAGTTTTTAGGGTTAGTTGTGCAGCTTTTTCTTCAATGGCTTACCTTAAGGCAGTCAGCTCAAGTGTTGCTGCTGAATTGTGACATACTCCAATCTCTGCAACACATATCCAATGCACACTTTACCATATGGGGGTCTATTTAAAGAGTTAGATGAGAAGATTAACAGCACTCTCATATCTGTACAGTAAATATGCAGCTATCTTAGTATAAAGACTGGAAACAGGAGGAACAGCAAGCCTGGCTTGGTCCAAAGGTAAAAAATAAATACTAGCACTTCTAAAGCTCACTGATTAACATGACATATCTCATATCTGTGACAAAATATAAAAAACTTGTCATCTCTACACTTTGGGTTTTGTACAGATTAAACAAACTAGACATGACGTGTTAATTAGTGAGATTTGGAGGTGTTGGTAGGCTGATTGTGTTACAGAGTCAGGCTAGCTGTTTCCCCCCGTTCCCAGTCTTCGTGCTTATCTAAGATAAGGTTAAGTTTAGACACAAACTACTTGAGGTGAGGCAAAGATTGTGATTTAGTTTTTCAAAATGGTTACAGAAAGATTGTGGTCATGGTTAAGCTAAACACTACATAAACAAGAATGTAAACAGTTGTCTTTTGTGTGAAAATCATACACCCTGTTGGGTCCCGACCTTGTACATTTCCTAAACAACACCTCGCTACTTCCTTTGCTCCAGACAGTCAAGAGTCACAATTGTCCACTAGAGGTCCTTGTCAGGCAAATATAAAATAAAAAACAGCAAACAAGTAATGCTGTTGGTTTTACTTCCAAAATGCTCTGTTCTCATTCTCCTCTGCCACTGCTGCCTCTGCTTCATTGCTCTCTGCAAGTATCTCTGCCGCTTAGCTTTTAATCAGCCCCACCTCCACCCAGCATCCACCTGTACACTCTGACTCTAGCCTTCTGGGGGAATCTGTCTGCAATCATCACTCCCCAATCTCTCTCTGTATAGGCTCACATCCATGCTGCAGGGAGTAATGAGGTCAGAGCCAAGACACCCCAACATTAACTATACTGCTGTGCTGTAGTCTCATATCAACAATCGTTTCTGACTCAGTCTATAAACAGACAAAAATAACCTTAAGAATTGAGTTCAACCTCAAGCATGGGAGCTAATGGACCATCATTTTTCACAATAAAAAAATTGTACCTATAAATCCAGTGAAGTGGTGCAAAGCAACATCACTGAAATTAAGGACTAAAACAAAAATAAAAGAAGTAACAAGTATTAAAGATGAGTAAATATTAAAAGTGAATTCACAGAACAAAACAAGACAACTAAAAGATGAAGAATAAATTGTCTTTTAGGTTAAAGTTAGAGTGTGAAACTAAATTAACATCAATTACATTCAAACCCTTACCAAACAAGTTCACATGATGTTAAACCTATCACGACCAGGTAAATCTCCCTGTATTTACAATACATAGAGTTTTGAAATCTGATGTCTGTGGCGACACTGGTAATCATGTATTTTATGTCAGCCAGCAATGATTGGTTTGACAGGGGTAATCCAGAGCCATGTATAGAGCTCCACGATCCCCCATTGCTGTAAAAAAAAAAAAAAAAAAAAAAGAAAGAAAAGAAAAGGTTAATTGGAAAGAGCTCTTGAACAGGTTGGTATCTATATATAATATTTGGAGTACACTGTGTAGCTATTACATTTACTCTAACTAAATAATGAATAATTGTCTTGAAACTGTAGAACTTTCTCTGTATTTTTGTCTTTTCTGAACACAAGCCTTGGGCAAGCTCATAAGCACGCGTCAACAGTGTATGTGTAATTATTCTCTGAGAAACAACAAGCCACAGAGTGAGTGAGGTTGCCCGCATCGCTTTGTTTCAGTTAGGCACAAAGCTTTGTCATCTGCATAGCAATTAGAAACAGTTTTATACTTAAAAGCGATGATCCTTAAATATTATGTTCCCCAAATGAAGAATGCAAAAACAATGCATCCAAAAATCAAGCGAAGAGAGCCAGACTCAGACTTTTTATTACAGGAACATATCCACTAGATATTTTCTTTCCAGTTGATTAGGATTGTAATGTCAGCTGTGTTGAAAGCATAGCTATGGTCTAGTAGCATTTAAAATCAAATGTTCACCTGCATTACAGAAGATAATTTGAAACCTTAATGAGAGCTGTTTCAGAAGTGCAAAGAGCTGTCTGAGTGGAATTTATCAATTAAGTTATTTTAAAAAAGATACTGGGATTGACTTTTGAGTTCAGTTACAAAATCTGAGAGTGCCACGGCTGAAGAGTCAGTCTCAGTGGGCAGCAGTATCAACAACCAGTTTACAGCCAGCCATGCTGTTATTCTGCATTGTACGGTGATGCAACTAAACAACTAAAAAGGTGCAGTGATTCAACAAATGATCACCATTTAGGGGGCAACCCTACTACAAGCAACTATTAAAGCTGCATTAAGTGACTTTAAACCATTAAAACAGAAAGACTGTCATTCTATATTAGCATTGAAATCCAATGTTTACTCTGGTGTTGGCTCTGGTTTGGTCTGCAAGCTCCTGAGAAAAATATCTGGGTCTCTTTGGGTTGCTACATGTTAGATTTTCTAGGCACTAGTTTATTTTGGCTCTCATTTCACATTAAAGAGCTGCAGATTGGGATGTTGATTTTCAGCAGGACTGGTAGAACTAGGACTTCTTTCAGATTACCAGGAGTCTTAACCTCAAAGCTAAATGAAATAGTATATGGATTGCATACAGCCTACAAAGTATTTTTATCAAGCACTTTATAATGTGCCACTTACCCATTTACAAATACATTCACAGCCGTCCCACTGTGGCTGTTGCGCAGCAGACTGAATTTAGCGATTTAATTTTCAAATGCCTAGTCGTCAGTAAACATTAAGATTTTGGGGCCTCTGAGAAATGATCATAATGGTGCTTTCAAGTGGGATCGTAATTTACCATGTTTATAAGAAATGCTGATGATGTGACATTGATGACTTACATTATCACGTTATTATCGTGACAAGGCATTAATTAGGCAATTATTTTAGCTCACGTTAATGCAGTATTTATTATTATTATTATTATTATTATTTTGAAAGTCCGTTGCTGACTGGCTCTGAATACACATAGGCCTACAGTCGAACCATGGGTCACGGGAGGGGTGGGGTGTTGATCAGCCTGCAAATCACTGACCCCAACAAGCAGAGGAGGGAGGCGTTGGCAGACTAAGTTGGATGCAGCGTGTGGGAGAAGTAGATAAACAAAAGCAGGATAAGCGATCAAATGCCATAGTGAAGTGGAAAGCTACACACTGCATGCTGATTAGTATTGGGGAAGAACGTTCTTAAAATCCCAGCGTAGTCGCTTGGCCCTGCGGGGTTGAGCTTTGCTCCAGTGATCAGAAAGGGAGACAAGCGCTCCGCGAATTAATGGCAGGCGCTCTACGGAGAGTAACCATGGCAAAGGCTTGTGTGTGCTGCACAGCTATTCATAGTTTTTAGTCACGTGACATGCGTGACGTGGAGGGCAAAACAACAGACCAACATAACATAGCGGTATCCCCACAGAGAAGCCGGAAAAGCAGTCAAATTTTATTTGGATCCCCTTTCAACTTATGAAAAAGAAAGATATGAACACAAACTGCGAGTGTTGGGCATATCCTAGGATAGCCTTAAAAACCGCCAGGTCCCTGCCGCCGCTCGGGCAGCGGTAATGTTTACGTTTAGGCTACCTTGTGGGGAATCCCTCACCTAGCACAGCTCAGGCTTGTCTCCTCCTCAATTAGTGCATCGGAAAGTACAACAACTATCCAGCATTTCCAGCAACTCAAAGTAACAGTGTATTACTTGCTTATTGGTTGGCAGGCAGTGTAAATAACATTTTTTTTGCCCTCCATGGGAGCGTTTTCCTTGGAATGTGACGTCACGTGAAAACTATGAATAGCCTATTTAACTTAAGTTAAAATTATAGGCTATAGTACCTCTAGTTTTGCAGGGATGCTGAGTCTGCCACGTGAATTACCTCCTGTTGGTGTCCTGATAACTATTTAGTAAACAGTAAGAGATTCTGGAAACTCACAAACAGCGAGGATCAGTTTCTCTTCCATTGATTTGTGCTTCGCATCGCATACGAAAAGTTCAAGACAGTTCAACTTCGACAGCAGGCGGGCGTGTGCGTGAGGCGAGCACTTCACCTCACTCGAACAGGACACTTGCTACTGAACATAGACTGTTTATGCTGCTCCCTGATAAAAGAAACCTACTGATACCTGTTCAGAAAAAAACAAAAAAACTGATTTATATATGTTAACCTGTTGCTCAGAAGGTGCCTTTTATGATGATATGATTGTGGCTCTGGACTTTTACTTGTTTTAACAAGCTAGATAAAAGGTAAAGGTAAATAAATGTGTATGTGTATATATATATAATTGTTGATAGTATAAGGAATGTGTACATTGTCTGATTTTATAGTAAATAAAGTTCCTATTATGAAATACAGTCTTTATAGAATCTACAACAGTATACAACAGGAAGTTATCGAAATGCAACAGGTAAACATGAAAAGATTCATTGTGCTTTATCTTTGCCATTAAGTAACTCAAAAATAAACTACAGTAGGCTAAATGACAATTGCAAGGAAAACAAAAGTCAGCTCTGTAAATGCTTGCTCAAAAAAACAAAACAAAGATAGTTGGTTGGTCTCTTGCATCTGTGTAGCAGCACTCCATCAGAGGATATCACTGCACACACGGTAACATCAGCTCCATGACTTTCTAAAAGAAATAGTCGAAATACAAGAATTACACACAAGCAATAGATTTTTATTTTGGTAATATGCAGTTATGCCTTTTCAGAATACATATTTTACCTCTTGGTTCACTGGAAGATTCTGACAATTGACTGTTGAGCGGGCCACATGGCTGCTCACTGAGACCAGTCTCTTTCAATGACAGCTCATGCTTGATTACCTGGTCAATCACAGTAGCCCTCATGTCATCAGAGACTACAGTTCTCGGTCATCTCTGTTGTTGTCTTACACCACCACGCATGCAGAATCCTCTTCCTCTCCATAACACTCTTCCTCCTCCTTCTCTTGCAGGCTCCAAGGAATGGGAATGAGCTGTTGTTGGTATAATTTCTGTAATTTCAATCAATACTATTTCACTACTTGTCTCCATAACCATCTTTTTTAGGATTTTGTTAGTAATTGCAAAAAAAAAAAAAATACATGGAAATTTTCTCATGGCTCAGAGTTAACAGAAGTGTTTTCTGAGAAACATATCTGGCTCTTTAGCAGCTGGATGCTTCACTATGTTCAACAGCTAATCACAGACTTTGTCTGCTGTTTGGTGCCGTGTAGGTTGAGTACAGATTAGAGCAGCTTTAAATCATTTGTTTTTTGTTGAAATTATTTGTCATTCCTAAAATGACACTTAAGGTAATGTGGTGGTTGTTGTTAGGGGCACTTCACTTGCATAATATATAGTAATTCACATAATGAAATTGAATATCCAGTCAGAATTACAATATAACAAGTTCCATTTAAGGCAGCATGAAGGCACTATAATAAAATCACATTTGATTCAGAATACATTAAGACACGTGTTTAACACAAACATTTTAAACCTACTATTAATCCGACAAATATGAAATTTCATTAATTGGCGACCTGTCTAGTGTGTACCACGAGCTGTAAATTGGTTCCAGCCCCCCGCGACCCTGTACGCAAGATAAGCAGTTGATGATGGATGGATGGATGTAATTCCACTATTCCAGTACACTATTCTAAGGTTAATTGTAAATGTGTGAGAATTAGTGCATCATCAGTTCTTTCTCGTTTATCTAGATGTTAAAGCCAGGTGGACACTGATGTTACTGGCTGTCTGGGATACAATCAGACATGGAACTGTGTGTGTGTGTGTGTGTGTGTGTATGTGTGTGTAGCTGTGTACACTGGTGTGGACAGATATTTAAACAGGCAATCATCATTCAATGAGTAAACAGCTCTGGAGATTGAACTAATGTGTGTGTGACTGTGGAGCTGAATACTAAGAGAGGAGGACAGAGGGTGAGAAAGAAAATACAAAGGGAGTAGACAGAAGAGCGAGTGAATAAACTCCATCAGCTCATATTAGAAAGCAGCCATCAGGGCTGAATGCAGATTTGTGATTAGCCCACATTTGTGGTATTTTTATCATCCAGTGCAACTCTTTGATCACAGCCATGTGTCAGAAATGGAAGAATAATCCTAAGGGACATTTTACCCCAAGTGTGGGTTAAAATACCAACTCCTCAGGGCTTCACTGGCTGATTTCTTTGGCCGCTGGCCCACACTTCTTTCCCAGCACTCGGTCAGTCTGTCTGTCCACATCTTCATTCCCATCCCTCCTCCACCTGCTCCTTATAAAAACACACTTTGAAAGCAAAAATAGCTCAAGAGCAGAAAGACATGAGAAGTGTCAGATCCATAAATAAATTGGGTCTTGTGCACCTTGTTTGAGACTAGCTGACATTTTAAAGCTTGCAAGGTATTAATATTATTTCTCATGAGGCAAAGATTGTAAGCGTGGACGTGAATAAATGTGCCTGTGTGTGTGCATATGTGTACAATGCATGTTCATGTCTGTGCATATTATGATGTGTGTGTGTGTGTGTGTGTGTGTGTGTGTGTGTGTGTGTGTGTGAGAGGAAAGAGACAGTGGTTGGTTGGTTTGTTATTGTTGAGAAACTTTACCCTTAGGCTTTGCTGAGATTTTACAGTTTTAATCTGCCTGAAATTCACCACATCCAGTCATGATCATGACCAAATTGCCTTGCCTCTCTCTCTCTCTCTCTCTCTCTCTCTCTCTCTCTCTCTCTCTTCTCTCTCTCTAAAATTTCCAATTCAATTAAGCTTTATTGGCATGGAAAGAAGTACATAGAACTTTGATTCGTGAAAAATCACATATTGCATATACATATTTTGCAAACAAGTAATATGGTTATAATGGTTCATGTCCATGTGGAGTGAACTAGATATCTGCGAGTTGTTTATATGCTCTGATAATGCTAATCCAGCGCATCTTTTTAGTAGCGTTTATGATGATTTCCACATTCCGACTTAAGGGCACATGAACACACACTGAAGTTGGAAGAACGACTTCACAACTCGGGAAATGGGACAGTCTGAGGAGCACGTTACTGCACCATGAACTGCTGGTTTCAATTCACAACCCTCACCACTAGATACCACTAAAAGGTGTACACTGAACCTTTAAACACACACACACTCAAATCAACCAAATAAATAAAGTGAAATACATTGTGTCTGTGAAGGTTCTCAGTCATCCAGGTCATAGTTATCCAACGAAGGTTGAGGTCAAGGGTAACTGGACTTGGTTGAAGATACTAGACGTTTCGTCCCTCCTCCAAGAGACTTCTTCAGTTCCGACTGACTGGTAGGGAAACTCAGCTATTTAACCTCTGGGATCGTTAGCTAGAATAGTTGATACCGTTGGTTCGTTAGTGCTCCTGGCTGTGGTAAGAAGTGCAAGTCTTCACGGAACACATCAACTCTGTGGACAGTAACATCAAGTTCACACTTGAAAGGAGTCTGCAAATTTGAGTGTCTGCATATCAGAGAAACTCAGGAGGATTTATTTTCAACAAACATAACATCCCTGTGTTTTTTAAACCCAAGAACACACTAAGACAGATGCTGGTACACCCCAAAGACCGCACACCCAAACACAAAAAAAGCAATCTAGTGTATGCGGTCCAATGCAGTGAGGAATGCATAGAACTGTACATTGGGGAGACTAAACAACCACTACACAAACACATGGCTCAACACAGAAGGGCTAAATCCTCAGGTCAAGACTCAGCAGTTTACTTACATCCGAAGGACAGAGGACACTCGTTTGAGGATCACCAGGAGCACATTTTAGACAGAGAAGATGGAGGTTTTAAAAGAGGTGTCAGGGAAGCCATCTACACCTGGGTTAAGCCGTCATTGAACAGAGGAGCGGGTCTACACCACCACTTATCCCCCACTAACAATGCTGTCCTTTCATCACTTCCCAGGAAACTGAACAAGCATTTCCCCTTGGCCTCAGGTGAAGATGCCAACGATTGTCGTACAGACTTGGCCACGGGTGGCTCTAACGACCATGGTGACTGTCCACAGCTAGGAGCACTAACAAACCAGCGGTATTGATGATCCTGGCAAACAATCCCACAGAGGTTAAGTAGCTGAGTTTCCCTACCAGTCAAGCTTGATTTATACTCCTGCGTAGGGTCTACATGCGTAGCTACGCCGTAGCCAGGCATTTATACTTGTGCGTCTGTGTGTCCGTCAATCTGCAATTACACCCCCAAACGCTAGTCAGCACTAGCGCTGCAGCGTTTAGCCCTCCACTAACGTCAATGGAGGTAAAACTGTATACGTGCGGCTGGTAAAGCCGTTTCAAATGTTATCGACTGAGTGGATCACATTCTGATAGTGAAACGAGTCATTTCGCTCAGGTTGTGACGGATATTGGTATTGGTATTATATATTATATATTGATTCATGAGGAGGTGCAATGGAGCTTTTTTGATTTGGACCCTCATGGTCGATGCCTAAATGAAAACCAATCAACTGTCCAATTAGAGCTTGGGCTTGTTTGAACCATGGGTGGAGCTTATAATTGCTGGCACAAGCTGATGGCAGCCATGACATGACTGTACATTTAGTTGCTTTGATGATTGACTGTGGGAAGCTGTACAGTAAGTTTTGACTGCTATGCTAATTTGTGATACATAGCTAGCATTTGTTTATGGGAACTGGTTTAATAGAAGGGGGAAAGCTAATGCTTAAAGATGTCCGCAAGGTAGATAGTTAGATTTACTTGAGGGACTAAATGTGAGACTACTGGAGGAATGAAGTTTGCAGTGCCTTAACATTACTACAACTGATGAAAGCTTAAATTGTGTTGTTTTCCATTTAATTATGACAGTAAATGCATACATACAAAGAAAGTACATATACAATGTGCTTTGTATTTCACTTTATGTCTTTGTTTGGTTTGTTTTTATGTAAGCATTTTTAATCTACCATACATAGTTTACTGGGTTCTTGTTTTTAACCCTGTTTTAGAGTGTAGAGACCTCTACATCATTAGTGTGATATTTTTCCCCCCAAAAAACCTGATACATGGAATGCACGGATAATCCACCAAGGGGGAAATTCATCTAACATAGGTTCTTCAATTGAGACAGCAAAAATGGAGATTGTCCTACAGGTGGCTTTGCAAGGAAACTTTTGCCAGTTTTGAAGGCATTAAGGTGAGAAAAATATTCAATTCACAATTGTTTTGGATACTTCAATATGAATATTTACTGGATTGAAGTACTGCATAGTTACTTAATATTTAAACTTATTTTATAGTAAAATAGAGTTGAAAATGTGTGTATTAAATTAGATACAGCAGATATTTAAGGTAATTTATGTATACATTTGTAAATCATAGTTTTATTGCCTATCCTTCATTATGCATTCTATGAAGCTACATACACTCTTTTATTTATTTAAGTAAACTAACATTCCTGTAAAATTCATGCAAAACGCCTATTCAAGGCACATCAAAGTAAACTGAATGTAGTTCTTGAACAATTTTGAGTATATGCATGTTTTGGGATTCTCTGAAAGTGTCTAACCCAAAAGTCAGAATGACTGTAAGTACTACTGGAATTGATTAATATAAGTTTAAACACACTTAAACTAATATATTTTTCATTTCCGCTTGAAAATGCTTGCTAACACATGAGTGCAGACAACTATTAGCTGGAAAACATTGTAGGGCCACAGCATAACGCCTTACCTAGTCCAAGTTAAATTTCAAACCAATACCATGAAAAATGAATATTTTACACAGGTTTTTCTAAGTGTATGTCTTAGCATTTTTTCTAAAACAGCACCTCCCCTTGGCGGCAGGCGGCTGCTGCTGCATAGCTCCATATTATTATATTAGCCGGTAGCTCGACGCAGATGTGTTTTATTGCTGGTAGATAATGAACTTCCTACTTAAAGCTGGATATCGTTATTTTCAGAATTTTATTGGCTACACGAAGTGCCAGTCATCGGCACAATTGGTTGCAACTGGCTCAGCCTACCCAGGAAATAATAGGGGCTCTTGTTGGCTGTTGTAGGCTGTGAAACGGACATCTGAGCTCCTATTGGGTCGAACTTGGTGTCACTCGAAAGGTCAGAGTTCAGCGGCTAATTTGAATACAAGATATCTTAGTTGTTTACATTCAAATTGGAGTTCTTACGGTTATAATGACATACGAGCCATGTCTGCCGGCAAATATGAAACGATACCGCAGCAGTCCTTGGGGATTTATTGATGGAATAATGTGTTTTGAACTAAATATTTTTACTGGATTAGATCGTCTGGGGGCGGTTTGGTTATCCTAAATTGTCCTTAGGTGTGAGTTTGAGAGTGACTGGTTTGTCTATGTGTGGCCCTTAGATGGATTGGCGCCCGATGTCAGCTTGTATTGGCTCCCCGCAACCCTGTAAGCAGTTGACGATGGATGGATCGGCCGAACCTTTGACAACGTAACAAGACCATTTTTGTTTCAATATAATCGATCGGTGTATTACTATGATGCATCATAGGTGAGTCGCGTCAATTTTGATTGTACTGCTTAGTCTGAGGCACTGATTGTACCCACTGTGGTGACTGTATCTTGAAATGGTTTGCATTTGTCAAACAAAAGTTTAACATTTGACTTCTATCTTAAAAACATAACCAGGTCAGCGGCAGTTACTGGCTCAGTAACACAGGCTGCATCTACAAGGAGCATAAACCTTAAGCATAAATCTCTTTTGGACAGACATCTTTCTCTCTTTGGGGCTCAAAGTCCCCCAGGTTTGAGGAAACAGAAGAAGAATTAAAGGGAGTGCGACCTCTGACATATAAAGCAATTTTAAGTCGCTTTGGGTAAAAGCGTCAGCTAAATGAATAAATGTAAATGCACGTGCAGGTTAAAGGATATCTTAAACTTATGCATAAAAGCTTACATAACCAGGCTTCTGAGGCTCTCAGTGACATGGTGAAACCTCTCCAGGCTCAGTAACTTTGGGTGTATCTATGAACAAGATGGTGTCCTTTTGTAAAATTGCCTTTGGATAGCTGTCTATGTCTGTTCAAGGAATCAATATGTGGAACTCCTCACCCAGTGAACTCAAAATGGATAATGAATGTGACATTTAGTCACTGGTGATCATTCAGATGCCTTTCATTAGGCTTTAATGGTATTATTATTGGATTACAGTTTGTTGTGTGTGTTTATGGCTGTGTGCATTTCAGAAACAACAATATTCATTTGTCATGCAACCCAAATGAGCTTTTTCTCATCTGTTAACTATGTTTTTTAATTTAACCTTTATTTAACCAGGTTATGATTGGTAAGGTTAATCCACAAAAACTACTTGTTTGAAGTTAAGATCAAGGTCAATGTTAAACAAAAGCAATGTTTGCTGTTGGATGGAGACAGGATGCAGGATGTGTAAAAGTCAGACAATCAGACAGAGTGTCTCTTTTTCACATGTAAGGTTTTGGGTAGGTTTTTCTTAAAGGACGTCCTTTGACCTTGACCTGTGACCACTGTTAGAGATTTTGTGGCGCTATAACAACATCATACTCCTTCTTCCTTCGTTTTTGATATGGTATAAAAGAAAGCCTTTTTGTTGTTGGACAGTTACCCTCTTATTATTCCCTTCCAAAACCATAAGTTTATTACAATAACTTCCTAAACCTTACTAAGGTAAAAGTATGCAAGTATTATTGCAGCATTTACTTAAAGTAGTGATTATACAGTAAAATGGTCCCTGTCAGCCTTTTACTATTGCATTTAATGTTTTCGGATTAACATTACTGCTGCATTAATGTGTATGTTACATTTTACTGATGTAGATATTTAAACATGGGAAAGATTTTTAACTACATTACATACTGTTGAGTAGTTTAATCTACAGCAATTCATCATATTCTACAAGATCATCCTATTTTTTCAGTATTTGAGAATGTACAATATGCTATTTTAGAGAAAACATAAAATATATATTGCATAAAAAAGCCTAAAAATATTAACATAATATTTACAAGCCATATTATCAAGCATAAATCTTTGTTCTGAATCTGAAAAAGTGGTTATTTGTGTCAACTAGACATTTACTCAGTGACAGAATTACACGGTAATCCATTACAAAAGTTTACAGTGCAATATATTCCTGCTTAAAGATACCTCTCCCTAAAATAGCAAAAAAAGAATGAAAATATTAAGTCTTACTATTTGTTAGGAAATTAAACCCCACTCATGGCTTTTAAACACAAGTGATTTTAAGTGTTTGACCAAACAGCCAATGCTGTCATTTCTCCAGTAAGGACAGTCTTGTGTGTTTGTTTAAGTGTCCATCAAAGTTCAGGTGTTGCTATGAATGTTGTGAGATGTGGCATTGGTCCATATGTACATAAAATGTATATTTTTATGTACTCAGGATTCCCTTGAAAATGAGATCTCAGTCTCACTGGGTGTTACCTAATTCAAAAAAAATAATGCTGTATATGAGGAATTAACTCAGCTAAGTCTCACACATGTTGTGTGAGTCTCACAAGCATGTGAAACCCTCACAGGCTTGCTGGCAGGTTTATGACTGCGTTGAATCAGCAGAGTGTGATTAAAGTCCCCCAGGTACGGAGTAAGGGAAGAAGAATTAGAGGAGGTAAAGAAGGTGTGAGGAGGATAAAGGTTAACACAGAGGGAGAAACGTAAGGAGGTTAGAAGAGAAGGCCATAAGAGGTGACATAAATATAGTTGAAACTTCAAGGTCATTTCTTGTCTTCCTCTTCATCACCACTCGCTTTCTCTCCCTGGTTCATTTTACAAGGTGGGGGGTCACTGGTAATTATCTGCTCTTGTCAAACCTAGGAGGCTCAGTGAGATACCAGGTCACCTGTGATTCTGATTGAGGTCCTGGGCACACATGATCACACACACACAAATGCATACATAGAAAACAGCAGCAGCAGGTGATGGTACTGTGTTTCATTAAGCGTCTGATTTGGTCATTCATCATGTCACAGCGAGGTCATACACGGCGGCTGACACATGTTTATGTCTGCGGAGACTATGTGTGTGCCTGTAAGTGTGTGTGTGTGTGTGTGTGTGTGCGCGCATGCGTGTGTTTGTGTTGGCATGAAAGGCTACATGGCTTTGTTTTCCTGTTTCAAGTCAGGCAAAGAGGAAGTGGTACTACGCTTGTTCGACACAAATCAAAGACGGGCAGGTGGGGGGGGAGTTTAGGTTCTACATGTACAATATGAGGAATCAGATATAGAGATAGAGAAGTAAATACTGGACATAAAATTCATCAGGTGGTGATCTTCTGAGTTCTGTTTGACAGCAGAATAAAACAACCTTATTTGTAAACTTACAGAATGAATTAAGAAGTAATGTGTAACCCAACAATCCTTATAGGACACCCACCCTACAGGTATGTATCAAAGACATCTTACTGGTGTTATAGCTATACTAATATTTATTCTCACGTCTAGCACAGGTAAACAGCTACCTTTTTGACACTTGTCTTTTTAGTATCTAAGCAGCAATTTTGATCATAGAATCTGATATTTTTAAGTTTGGCTGCAATATCCTTCTAAAATGCTGATTTGAATCCAATGGAGCACACACAGGCTCCTGAGGTGTCCAATAATTCCAGCCAAAGATAACTGGGAAATCAAAGAGTCATAGGCAGAAAACAGGTAATAGACAAAATGTACAAATGTTCTCAAACTGAGGCTGCGTGACAGAAAAATACTGATTTAAAAAAAAAAAAGCCATGATAAGGGTGTACATAAGAAGCTCATTCAGGTGTAACATGAAACACCAAGGGCTTAATTAAAAGATGCTTCCACACAAATGTATTTAATATATGCACAGCTCAGGTGAATGTTAAGTGTGTTGCATAAAATCCCTCCTCCTTGGTAGCTAATGTATGAATGGACTGTGTTTGGATCTCCCTGTGTGGGTATTGTGAGATGGCGATCGGATGGTTCTGTTCAGAGACACCAAAGACACACTCACACAGATCAAAGCTCTGCTCCTGCCTCAGTACAGTAACCTCATTGAGGGTGTTTCTCAGTTTTTGAGATGTGTAATGGTAGAAATGTTGACTACAGTCAGACATGCTTTTTTTATATATACAAAAACGTCAGATTGTAATACGGTCCTGTTCACACCTTTGGCAAAATTTTGACCATGGTTAGGTTTATGCTGAAATTTGATATCAGGGGAGCTAGTCAAATTCACTCAAACATGTTTCTGTTCCATCAGCATAATGGCCTCTGTTTATTAATATTCCACATAATCTAAATAATAATAGGATAGAATGTATAAAAATGTTCTGATAAATAGTAAATCCAGTTTGTTTCTTTTAAATTTTCAAGTTTCTGTGAACTAACCACCTGGATCTTTGATTCAGCCAGCTTGTGTTACAATTGATCCCATTGCCATTGCTATAGCACCACCTACTGGTTAATTACTGTCATCACCACATACTGAGGCTAGAGAGGAATGTTTTTGCAAATCAAGAAATTTATTTCAGTTGAAGAAGAAATAATTAAAGCGCCTAACCACCCATGAGTTGGTTATGTATGTGTAACTATGAAATCTTCAGACAAACAATTTGTTTTCTCTTTATGGAGTTTAATTGTCAGTGGAAATCCAAAGTCACACAATGTCCCAAGTACAATAATAATTCTATACAGCAATGGTTCTCAGACTTTTTCTGCCATGCCACCTATCAGAAGCCAAAAAATGTTCAGGAAATTATACAATATGTGTGACTCATTGTGACTTTTGAATGTTACTGCCAATAAAACTTCACAAATAAACATAAAAATGTTTTTCCTAACATTGTTTTTGCTTTTTTGAGCAGCTCCTCCATTTCTTTTGTGCATCAACAGCACACTCAATAATTGACTGCATTAGTCTGCATATTGTCTCTTTTGAGTTTATATACACTAAATGTATATTGTAACATTTTTATTGTGAACATACTACATACTAAGCATGTTAATCAAATCGCTATGTAGATTTCTTTGTATGCTAACAGCAAAAGAGTAAACTCAATAACCAATAAGTATAGTACATCATGTGTGCAATTATGTGGTATAGAACTGATACACTTAGACTACATAGAGAATAAATTGACATTAAAGGGGTTGTTCACCAAAATGAAAACAACAACTTAATTTCTCACTTACCTCTATGTAGCCATTTGGATAGTTTTGGTTGACATTTTAATTCAACGTGTCTTTCCACAATAAGTGTACTGCGCTGATTAATTTACAGCGTGTGTGTTTCTGGAAAGAGATTTTTCTGCTGTTGAATTTGTTAAACTGATTTTATTTTATACTTTGAATGCCACAAACTGGAGGCAGGAATCCCAAAGACCAACAAATACAACCAAAACTATCTTTATGTCCAGATAAGTGAGAATGTACTTTGGGTGAACTGGCCCTTTAACATGTACCAACATCTCATTAAGAAGAGTGAGCTGTTTTGTTAAGACAGTCATTTATTGAGGCACTTGACACAAGCCATGAAATGTACAAATCAAATACAACAAATTTAAGGTATTTTTCACATTCTTGCATCTGTAAACATAGTAAAGATAATACATTCTGACAATTAATTCATGTTGTACACACCTCAATGGAGAGACACGTGAGAAAAATATCAACACCTCGCTCAGGGCAGTATACAACCTCTACACTGAGTGTACATAACAGTGTAAGTGGAGCCAAATACAAAACTTTTAGCTGATCCTCATTACAGTAGCTCTTTGTTCACGAGGAGTTCACATGTAAGCAACATGTAGACAAGCTGCTCTCATTTGACCTGAACCACATCCATTCAGTCATTTCACATAATGTGTGTAAGAGGTAAGTAAATTGGGGTTGAGGCATCTAAGTCTATTTTAGCAGCACAAGAAACACTTCTCTACTTCGGAAAACAGATGTAAATACATTATCTATATTTGTAGCAGACATGTGCACAGTCCAGATATGTCTGTCTGCTTTGGCGTATCACTTTTAAACTAATGTAAACATTCATTTCGTACAATAAATTTATGATCATTACTTTTATTAACACTCATTGGCAATCACAAAAATACTTTAGTTTGTATATTTCTTTTCATTTATAATTTTTGTTATCTTGTGGAATGTGGAAAAATGTCTATATGCCTGCTTTGTAGAAACGTCTAAGGCCAAATAAAACAAAAAATTTCAGGTGTGTGAGGGCTGCTGTTGGGTCACTGTTCATTAGTAAAAACAGATTGAGGTTTGAAACTGAAAGCTATTAGAGCTCAAGTTTCAAATGCTCTTAGATGTTCGTACACCCTGACAAAACCAAACATCCAGTCTAAACAGCTGTCTCAGCTGGTGCTCACATCAGTGAGGGTTAGTGTCAATAAGGCTGTAATTAAAGGAACACTCCACTAAAACTAGTTTGGGTATCAAACACTTAACTGCCTTTAGGCTTGTAATATGTAGGTTTGTTCCAAATACTAAATATGTCAAACTATGGTTGAATACAACTGCAGTGCCACCAAGATCATGTCCTCAGTGTTTGTTTTAGGGTTTTGACTACCAGAGGAAGAGTTTGTTGGCTCTGATAAATGTCACCGTTCATCCGTTTTTTGGCTCTGCAGGCAGGACATGTTCTGTGTTCTCCTGTGTTTTTCCATTGTTTCCCCCCTTCCTTGTGTGGGTGTGGTTTACATGTCCAGGCACCTGTTCCTCCTCCACATCTGCTGGCAAACTGCTCATCAAGCCTCCTGCTTAAATAGGCTACTCCTGATCCCTGTACTACAAAAAGGATTTAACCTACTTCGATTAAACTCGGGGTTATCAAGGAAAGTCAACGTTGACAAACTCTGACTGCCTACATTGGTGTTAAACGGTTTTACGACAGTGAATAAAATGTTTTATATAGTTGATTCTATGTCAACTTAATTGGAGTTTGTGCACATTAACATAAAAGGGGCGCGTTAGGCAACACAGGCAGAGTTTTTTCATAATGGCACATGCAGAGGATTTTATCCAGAAGAATGCACAGTAATAATGTCAGAGTATGTGGAGTGTAAAGAAACATAAACGGCCAAATCCAACAAAGCCAGGGAGGCCTGTTGGCAGTTCACTGAGTAGGCCTATAGTATGTAGTGACTTTGCTGTTGTAAACATTATGCTGCTGCTCTCGAAACAACATTTAGATATATTTAAAATATTAAATTCTAATCCTGTTCTGATTTTATTCTACTTAATGTAACATTAACCTTGACTTCTTGACGATCCATGTGTTTATTTTTGTTGTTGGAGAGAAGAGCAGAGCAGGAGGACACAGCATGACAGCAGCAGGGAATAGTTTTTAGAAGCTGAATAAGCATCAAGTCTGTCATCAAGAAGGTAATCAGGGGATCTCAGCAATCTTTTTAATTTTAAGTAACTTTATGTAACTGTCATGATTATGAGTAAAATCAAAGAATTTGTTTATAAAAATATTAATCTGTGAAAGTACAAACCCTGTGTATTCAGCCATATATTTTGTATTGTTTAGATTGTTTTGAAAAAACAAGTGTAGACAGTGGAGAAGAGGATTATGCTGCAGCAGACATGAAACTGGGTCCTTTCAGGCCTACAGGCAGTCAGTGTTTGACACTAAAAACATAGGTTCCCTTTAAGGAGTTCCCGGTAAGTTGATGTAGACCTAGTTCCATCTTGTGTGTCAATGTTTTGTGTCAGTCCTTTTATATTGTTTTTTTTGTGGCCTGGTGGTGAGAATATGGCCACAGGATAATCACTGATATTTGACCCTGTTATGCTCTGTATGAGATCTTCTATCTCTGTCAGAACACAGGAAGAATCTGCCTGCTCAGACACAGATTTCAAAACCCCACCTTTGTATACCTGTGTAAGTGCCGCCTATTAGCCAGTCCCGTTCTGTGGAGTGAGGCTCTCCCAGGGGCAGATGATCTCTTTGGCTCCCACTTCTCCCCGAGAGGCAGCCCTGTTCTCGTCCTCCTCATCCTCAGACTCTATGGGATAGATGCGGCACTCAGGAGGAATATCCACTTTAATCTGGAAAAAACTGCGCATGGTTGCAGAAAGGACTTAGTGAGACGCATGTCTGATATCCATAGTCAGTTAAAATACTGTCAGAAAGCAATAGGATGGTGACACTTTTCTGTTGTTAGCTCTAATCCAGCAACAACAACGGGCTTTTAGGTGAAAGTGCTCAACTAATTTGAGGGTGTTTACATCCACATTAGATAAATGGTGTGTTTTATACTCCCCCATTTTAAATGGACAGAACGTAACTGGACCATTTCACATATGAACTTAAATAACGTCATCACATTTAAAAAGTATTCATTTATTATTGTTTATTTACTGGACACTGGGGGCAGTGAACCAAGCTGAAAACACAACATGGACACATTATCACCTAATAAAGTTGATTGGCTAACTATTTAGTAGGCAGTTGTCTATTTATACATCCAGCACATGGAGAAACATTTTTTTAATGAATATGTTATTTTCAAAGTTCAGCCATCTTCACTTTTTCCTTTCTCCTTGACTGCTGTTGCATTGAGGTTACTGGACTAACTTGACAAAAAAACAACTTTTGGTTGCCTTTTTTCTGTGTTCAGAATCACTGTCCTGCTACATTATGATAAAATGCTGGGAGTATGTAAAAAAAACACTACTATTCCTACACTCAAGCCCCATATGGATGTGAAAACCCTTAACAATCTTCAAGCTGAAAGTCAGCATGTTTTGTTCAGTTTAAAATGCTGGATTAGGCCTGAAACAATGACAACTGTAAAAACACAACTTTCTGACAGGCAGTAAGAGAGAGAATGTTGTAGATTTTTCATTCAGGACTGTTTTTGTTTGTCCCACACTCACTTGGCAATCCGTCTGGGTGGAGCCTGACTAGGTTGATCCGGGCTGATTGGCTGTATGCGGCTACTTGTCCCGGCAGAAGAGTGGCATTTAGGCGAGAAGCTGGCAAACATGGTGGAGGGGGTGCAGCCACGCTTCAGGAGGCGACGCAGAGACAGGGCCATACGAGACTTAGACACATTTCCACCAGCTGGAGCTCTAGCCTCAGGGTTCCCCTCGCTTTCTCCTTCACTGGCCTCCGCTCGCCGCTCAGAGGCTGAGGTGCTGTCCAAGGCCATGCTGATGGGGGACGGACAAGCCGGGGCTTGTGCCAGGAAAGGGAGAGAGGGTGAGGCGTTGGCCGAGGGGAAGTCAGAGATGCCAGAGTAAACGACGAGGTGGGGGACAGGTGTGGTGAAGCGGCACAGCTGTGAGGTTAAAGGGTCACACACAAGTCAGAGGGCATCAGGAGAAGGGTTTCACTCCAAAAAAATGCGTTGTGGAAAATTGTCAGCAGATGGTTCCCTCTATAGATATAGACTATATATATATAATATAGACTATTTTGTAATCTAATATAACTTAAAAACCTACATCACATGCATAATAATAATACTTTTATTTATATAGCACTTTTTAAAAGACACAGTTACAAAGTGCTTCACATATAGGATAAAACTTACACATACAAATACATGATACACAGACAAAGATTAAAGCATATGACCAAAATAAACAAAACGCAGAGAATGGTTGTAAAAAGGCTAACTTATAGAAAATGAGTTTTCAGCAGCCACTTAAAACAAAGCACAGATTCAGCAGAACTGATAGAGTGCAGAAGACTGTTCCAGAGTTTAAGAGCTACAACCAAATAAGCATCGTCACCTCTGGATTTAAAATATCAACCAATAAAAAGCCTTCATTAGATGATTGGAGTGGTTGAGAGCTGGTATTGGGGCTCACCAATTCAGCTATATATGCGGGGTTCAGACCGTGCAAGGACCTCTATGTAATTAGGAACAATGTGAAATCAACTGTGTTTTACTGGAAGCCGATGAAGCGAGGCAAGAACAAAGGTTATGTATCATAATTGTTGCCGTAAACCTTATAACAGTATTACCGCTCATTATAATAGTCATAAGACATAAGTCTCGCAAAATTACATTTTCAAGGTTAAGTATCACAGTTGCTCAAAACTGCTCTTATTGTGTTTATGAACATCATGGGGCTTCTTATAACCACAATTAAGGGTAAAGAGCGCGGTTCATAGTAAAGCCTTGATGAAAGCTCACTGTTTGCCAAAGAAAACTTGTACTGATAACCAGCTAGCATTTTGTATGGGTGTGACGCAGACATGTTATGAAATAAATAAATATGGAGAATTTTTTTTTTAATGTAGCGGGGGTGTGGGAATAGGGTATGAAAGACATGTAAAAAAAGAAAAATATGGTGAAAAGGAAGAAACATAGGACAAAAGAATCCAGGGGGAAAAGCAAAAGAAAACATTAAAAGATATGACAGAAAGAAGTGCAGGAAAAAGAAGGAAGGAAGGAACAAACTGTCTCTAAAGATTTGTCCAGTATCATTGGCAATAATCAGGACAGACTCATCATCAATCATTTCAAACAGATGAGGCCAACAGCCTAAGGAAAGTCCAGATGAACGGGCGGCATGACAACCAAACGGCATGCAAACCGTGAATAAATGACAACTTAAAACAAACACATAAACATGAGGTGCTTTGTGGATGTTTTATTAGCTTATGACTGATGACAAAGAAAAGATACAGTAGTATACTAATACACATATAAACATACAGTCTATGAGTGAAGATGGACAACACGTGTATTTTGATAAATAACATGACAGACACCAGCTTCAACGTATGGACAGAAATGTAACAGTTGGTAACAGATGTCCCAAACATGGCCATTTGTTTAATGCCTGTAGGCAGTTCTGAACATGACTTGGACACCTGTGTAACTGAGTATGTGTTTAAAGGCTCACTTCATCTAAATGACAAAACCACTACTTCTCATAGTGATTTTATTAGTCCAGGGTTTGGAGACATTTGCCAGGTAAAAACATTTTATTCGTGGCAAATTTTTCAAAACCTGGGCGAGTGCATGGAAACCAAAATGACAGTGTGTGCAGCATGGCTATGACAGGTAAGTGGGAAAATGTTTGTGCATTGTTTTTTTTAAGTTGTGTGACCATTTAAAATACTCTCATATTAGTTTACTCTTTAAGCTTCTACTGCATAATGTGCATATTTAGCAATGGCTTTACTGCCATGTAAATAAATTACGACTGCATATTCAGTTTTGCACGTTCCCATTCCCAATGACTCAAGTTTATTTATTTTTTTTGTGCTTTCTTAAGCAATACAAACATCAACATGACAGCGGTTTAAAGGGTCAGGTTTGGTAGATCTTTTTTGTGGCAATTTGAGGCAGAAACAACAGCCAACAAAGAATTTTCTTCCACTGAACATCACATTGGAAATAGATCTGTATGAGTCTTTGACATTAGTATGGATATGTGTGTCTGTGGATGTTTGAATATCATTAAACCTGCAACAGTTCCACTTTTGGCCACTTATGGCCAATAACAAGCTAACATGTTATCACCCTTTCAGATAATGAACAGTTTCTTATTTACACATCCAGCAGACATGAGACAACACTAGCTATTATTTGGAGTCATGTTTCTGAATGCCTGCTGAATGTAGCTCCAATATACACTCTCCTTTTAGCTCTGTGTTAGGCCTCTACCAACATCTGAGAAAAATATGTGGCTTTAGCTGCTAAATGCTGCACTGTATTCACCAGCTAGTTGCACACCGTGTCTGCTGTGTGAGAATGTAGTGTATAATGGGTTTTTAGGACTTTTCCACAGAAAACAGCTGCCTGGTGCAGCCAAAAACAATATTATAAAAGCAGAGAGAATGAGCAAACAGTAAAGTTGCAGGCATTAAAACCAAAAGAATGAGCTGAAAGATGCTATTAAGCTCCTTAACCTCCCTAAGGTTATAATCCTATAATAATGGGCTTGTCAGCAACCCCTTTCAGCATAAACATAACAACATAAACTCATTTGATCTAATGTTATTTTAAAAACATTGATTTTAGCAGCTTTAAACCTAAATTAAAATGGCATTAAAATGTAAACATTATCATTAACAAATAAACTCTGGTGTCTAAATTAATCCACTAAATAATTTAATAAAACAAAATAAAATAAAAATCCTAATCCCGATTTATCTGAAAGATAACTGAACATAATGTTTGTGTTCATTTCTTATTAGGACCAGGAGGAGGAGGCGCCTCCTTGCCCTGCTTGCTGAGTTTGCTCATGACCTGTGTGATGTCAACATTGGCGGCCATCTTGGCCCTCTGCTCCTGCTCCTGCTGCCGTAGGATGATGGGGCTGAGACTGGGCCGTCTGTTCTTTGCATTCTGCTCCAACTGGGAATCACTGAGAGACCACAAAAAGAGAGGAAGGATGGAGAAAAGAAAGAGTGTGTGGAAAAAGAAGAGAGATGACAAAGAGGGAAGTGAAGGATAGTGAGATGGAGCAGCACAGAGAAGAGAATGGAAAGACAAGGTGAAAATTAAGTTTTAGGAAGCTACAGGGACACTAATATCAGCCAGAATGATGACATAAACTTAGATTCTTCAGACCAATGTCACTCCTAGGTCATCCTTTGCAGTGAATAGTCAGTGCTTTCTTTTCCTCTATGATGTGTCATTACTGACTGTGCGCTTGTTCTTATCAGGCTGGTTGAAATAAACAAATTCAGACTGACTTTTGTCAGTAAGTGTAAGTGCTGTACTTTATTTTTCCAAATAAAAGCAGAACATAAAAGCTTTGCATCGTCTGTCCCATCAATTAAAAGCAAAAATGTGCGAATTAAAAACTGTCACTTACGAGAACTTGTGCTCTTCAGGACAGATGGCCTTTTTCATTGTATCCTTGAACACTGGAGATTTCATGTACCGGCCGTATGAGTCCTGGAAAAAACACACAAACTCATGAATCAGTAGCATTTGGTGATAGTGATGGTGAGTACAAGCTTGCAGGAATTATAACACCGCCACTATGTTTAAACCCACCTACTGGTGTGTTTACTGACCTTCTTCATGAGCATGTAGATGTGAGTTTGGGCTGCGTCCAGGACATATCTGTGTGGGTGTTTCAGGCCTTTCACAGTAATTTCCATGGTCTTTCCATCGATGTTGATCCATCGGGGTGCACCACGTGCCAAGAATGTCCTGAGATCAGGAAAGTGGAGGAAACACTGTTAACACTAGCATCCATGCTGGAAGTACGTTCACGTAATTATTATTTGGATAAATTGAGGTGCCATTCATGCCACTTTATACTTATGTCCCACTATATTTCAGAGAGTAATATTGTGCTTTTTTTCTCTCTACTAAAAATATCTTTAGTTACTAGTTGGTTTACAAATAATGAACATATGAAGAGCTTATAAAATATGTTTTATTATAGATGAATCTAAAGTGTACTAATTATAAATTATAGTTGAAGAAATTGGCTGATTCATCGTCCTTTGTCTGAAGTTTACCAAACTGACCAATCACTCAATTAATAAATCAAGAAAATGATGCAGATTATTAAATAATTAAAATAACCAATAGTTACAGCTCTATTTAATGTTGTTGAAGAGCTCCACCTCAACCAGCTGCAACAATAAAATGCTTACTTAATGAGTAGTTAATCAAATTATATAATATTATAACACTCACGGGGGACATTTTCCTGATTACACTTGTATTCTTGTACGTATGTAACATTTTCAAAAGAGTATTTTTACATTGTGAGATTAAAACTTTTACTTTAGTAAAGGATCTGAATACTTCCTTCACTACTGATATTGCATACATAAAGTGGCTCAAAGCAGCTTCTGTAGCATGCTTGTCTTGTATGCAATTAAGGGCAAAATTATTCCCACAACTGATAAAAAATGTAAAATGACATCTATATTATAATATTATAATTTATATTATTTATATTTTATCATTTAATCGGCAATCAAAAACACCAATTTGACAGCTGCAGTTCACTATGGACACTGTTTTTTTTAAAATTAAAATTGCGATTAATATGAGGCCAAATTATTTCCAAGTAGGGCTAAAACTAACAATCATTATAAGTTCATCTTTTGATTAATTGATTAGTCGATTAAATGTTAAAGCTTCTCAAATGTCCTGAACAAGAGCCCAAAACACAAAGATATTCAGTTTATAATGATGTAAAATGTATTCCACTGCTTCTGCTTAAAAAAGTCACAGACACGATTAATAACTTATCACAATAGTTGCTCATTTTTTCTGCTCCACCCTCTATGGAAGCTCAGTGTGAGATAAACGAGGAAGACTATATTCATGCTTCATTCACAGTCCTTCATCAGATGATTGGAGTTCACCTTCCCCTTTAATAGCACTAATTGCCAAAGGCTTTTCACATTTCTCATATTCATTGTACACATGTCAATAAATTATTATCATTCACTCAAATTAAGGCTCTCCTGATTGAACTGTTATCAACATTCATCAGAGAAGAGTAATATATTCTACACAGAGAATAAATTAAGACATTACTTGTAGATCTGCTCTGCTTTCTCTCTCATCGTCGCAGCAGTACCCCACTTCAGATCTTCGCACCCCTCCCAGAATGCCAAGTTCTCACCTAAGAATAGAATAGAAAACAATAGAAAAGAAAACAGAGTTGCCACACTATTCTTAGCCCCTTCAAATGGCTGAGAAATGTACATTGTGTGACCAAAAATAAATCTACATTACAGCAAGTTTGCAACAATAACACTTCTGCAATCAGTGCTGTTCCACTTATATATTTTTTTTACGTGATCTAGTTATAACATCGTACCGCTGAATTCTTTCTTAAGGAAGAGTCTGAAATCATCTCGTCCTCGAGGGTCTGACAGCAGCTCTCCAAAGCTGAACGTCCACCTCTCCACACGCATTTTAGTTGGTATTTCCACACTTTTACACACACAGAGGAAGACATTCATCAAACTGAACAAAATGAATGAGTACTTTTAAATTATACAATTAACAGTCAGTTGAATCACAATGAATATAATATAAATTATGTATCTTCCTCGGTGGACTCACTTGGGCATGTTCAAAGTCCAGTATGTGATGTCATCAGTGAGCCAGGGGTTGCTGGGAAGACACTTGGAGAGGAAAGGGTCATGGCTGATATAGGTGGCACAGTACTTCACCAATCTGCAAGAACAGAGGAAAATAATTTAGATTACAGGCAATGATGCAGCCAAAAAGACAACTGTCCATATCATTTTTTTAATAATGTCTAGTTATGTCTGTATACTCAGGAGTTAAACCAGGAGTTTAACCAACTAAGTACACACTAATAAATGTTAGCAGCATGTTGTGCACAAGAGTAACCTTGCAGGCATCATTGGATTACCAATTGATCAAGCAGTGGTAAATTAGTGACCAGACCAGTTTGGGGTTTGATGTAATGATTTGTTACCTAGCAGGATACCAACATAATTTTATTGAAATTTAGCAGAAAGTTAAGACACGGGTCAATGGATAAGGGATCTTTTTTGAGGTGTCAATCCAGGATTTTTTTTTTCTTTCACCGAATTAAAAACATGTACACATGGTATACCTAACAAGCTAGTAAGGAAGGCCAGCTCTGTGGTTGGGCTGGAACTGGAGAGTGTGAAGGCAGTGGTGATGAGGAGGATGGAGAGGGACAAGATCAAAGCCATCCTGGATGACAGACTGTACCACAGCGGTGGAGACCACGGACTATGCCAATCACCCTGTTCCTCCCTCACTCCCTCCCCAAACCACACACACAATTTCCACAGTGTCTGGCACTATATATTTAGTTGTATATTAATTATTTATTATATATTATACATTATACTATACTACATTTTTTATATTTATATTACTACATTTCACCTTATATTATATTTTAAATAATCCATACTATATTTTACTATATTATGTTAATATGTTATACCGTTTTATGCCATTATGTACTATATTACATTTCTATATTAATACACACAAACACTAAGTATCATTACCTAATAACACCACTATGTCACTCTTGCCTTGTAATTTTGAGTTTAATTGCTCTTGTATAGACAATACTTCAATTTTTCTTTCAGGTTTTATTTTTGTTTTATATACTTTTATTTTTTTTACTTTCTCTATTTATCTGTACTTTTTTCTGTCCTTGGCTGCTGTAACAACTGGAATTCCCCTCTGGGGATCAATAAAGGCTTGTCTTATCATATCTTTTGTTATATTGTCACTGGGTTTTGCAGCCTTTATTGCTTGCCAGATGCTAGCCGGCTGATAACAAGTCACAGAACCTACAGTTGCTGTATCTGTGTCACATTTGCTCATCAAATCTCACCTGTGCATGACTTTCACCTGTCGAACATTTGCAGGTCAGTGGAGATAAAGTGAAGCGTGTGCATGCTATTTTCAGATATACGCTATATGACGCAACCGATCGAAGTGACTGACACAGATATAAACAGAGTGGGAATATGATGGAGTAGCTTACGCGCCAATGGATACAGATGACTTCACTCTGGGCCTCATGATGGACTGCTGAGTAAAGATCATCTACAGGAGGCAGAAGAGAGATGACAGGAAACAAAATAAAAAATAAAAATGTCAGAAAAACAGATCTATCTCTATGGATCACTAACAACACAAATGTTGGTTTAGAAACAAACAGGATGAGAGAAAGAAAATATTGGAAAAGTCAGAGAAAGGGTAGAGAATAAAATCTCACTCACGATTCTCTCGTAAACGTCGGGTGTTTTTTCCTGCAAAAATATATTATACATTTCATAAAATGTTACAGATTATATGTCATTTCACAAAAAAATCTAATAAATACAAAATCTACATGTACAAAGAGGGACATGCAGTGGGTGTCTGTGTGTTTGTGTATGTGATCTTGTACTATCTTTCTGAGGACCATTGTGAGTTTTAGACATTGAAAGTGAGAAAATTTTTGGGTAATTCTTACTTCCTCAAAGGGCTGTTTAAGGGGTTAAGAGTTGGTTTTATGGTTAAAAGAGTACTCTTAGCATTGCACTACAACAATGTCAGATTCACAATGGACAGTTCGTCTTCGCAGCAGAACCAGAGATATTTTTTATTCCAAGCATTCTTCTTCCTTGTCAAAATCTTGCACCTCCAAATGTGTCCTATTTTCAACTCTGAAAACCTCAATAAAAGAGTTGTAAAATGTTGTAAAATTGCATTATGTCAAATATAAATGTGTGTGTGTGTGTGTGTGTGTGTGTGTGTGTGTAGGTGTAACCCCTTTCAAATTCTGAATACAAAAAGAGAGCCATGGGAAATGCCTGCAGAAGAGAAGATAAGAGATTTTTGTTAAGTTTTTAAATGATTTGAAACAGCAGACAAGAAAAGGAAAGGGAAGATGAGTTGACTTTACTGCACCTGGATCCAAGCATTAAAGCCTCTTATTGAATATAAGCCGATTGGCAGGAATTATGTTCATACAGGTCATGCAGAGACTCACCTGTTACCTCATCTGCGTTTGGATCTATTCGTCGGTCCAGTCCATAGTCCATGGCACTCACTGTCCCTGGCTACACACACACACACACACACACACACATCAACAACAACAAAAAGATTTCACAATGTGTGTTTACCAAATCACTAATTAATTAAAGCAGATGGCCGTTTTATTATGCTAATCATAGGCTGCTAATGTGTAGCACTTTTCCTGACCACTTCACACATCAAGAGGCCAGTCACGTGTAAAAAGTGATTCACTGTATGACATTACAAACACAGCTTTGAGTAATTTGTTTGTTTCCAGCAGAGGCTTTAAAGATTTTGTGACTTGAAACCACTATGACAATATGCAGGATAAGTCTGTCCCTGGATTATGTTGTCATCTTAGATAGAAAGCTGACTTTGACGTTTTGAGAACTAAAGGATGAATCCGTATACAGTATTGACAGTCTCTGTCAAGTGTAACATACATCCACATTTCTATATAGTTTGAATGCAAACACCATTTGTGCAAGGTTTTTTGTTTTGTAACAAACAAATGTTATAAGAAGTGCCCTTTTCTTTCTCGGAAAGAAAAATTAAGTGCTTAAAAGCAAGTTTCTGTTTCTGCATGTTTAGTACAGAAGCAGAGCCACAAGACAATTAGCTGAACTTGAAGCAAGACGAAACAGCTAGCCTCATTGTCTGCAAAGTTCAAAAATACACCTACCGGCACCAGACACCAAGCGCCAAGTTTAACATGTTGTATCTTGTTTCATAAGCCTTTTGTTCAGTTCAATAAACTCAGGGGTTTTGCTGCTACAGCCTTAAGTCTGGTATGACCAGTTAGCCAATGTTAGCAAACATTAGATAGGTAGCTGTAACTGATATGTCTTGGTAAGTAAACTGGCTTTATGACTATTCTCTACTTTTGCTTCTGTAAAACTATGTTTTCAGAATGTACCATGATCCTGTAATTGTCACTTATTGTCTTTTGCTGGTCGCAATTCAGTTTTGCACAAGCTCGCTTTAAGTACCTATTAAAAGTGCCCATTAAGTACAGTGCAAACAGCAGACGACTCATGGCAGCTGCATTATATTTTGCCTGCAACAGCAGAAACCAACAAATGTTCCCTGTGTGTCAAATAGTTTAGACAAATTTATTTAGGAATATGCAATACATTAACACAATATAACCTGAAATAATAAACGTCTGGGCTTCAAGAAATTCAGGACCTGCATTAAGGTCCTTACTGTGTCAGTTGATCTTTGCTTTAGTGGAATGTCATCCCAAACACATTCTTCCAAATGGTGGTCAACCTGGGGTCTTCTGAGATCTAGGAAGCAGCTGCCCACTTGCCTGGTCAGTAATCCAGCCTCACGAAACAGGCTGAACTCACCGTCGCAAGGACAAGGTGCTAACCGCTGCACCACATTCTCTGACGCAGTGTGAAATATTAATCAGTCATGCCCTTTTCCTCTGACTGGACATTTAATGTTAATGAGGCATCATGGGTAGAGATAATTAGATACCCTGGGAAGTAAAGAGGTGAGCGCAATTTATTCTCAGACTCAGATATGCGGAAGCTGTATCCTCTGTGTGCAGTACAAGTCTGATAACAATCTGTGTGTGTGTGTGTCTATATTCTCACCGGAGGTCTGTGAACCACCCAGTAGGCCCTCTCCTGGCACTCAAACACCACACGGTCCGGTTTCTTTCTCTCCTTTGCAGCTCTAAAACCACACAAAAACACACAGAATCGTAACACCTCCTTGATCTTAAAACCGAAGGGTGTATCTGAGTTTCTTTCACGCCCACCTGTACTGTTCTTTAGCTTGCATCACTATGAAATCCCATTTATGATTCATCCACTTGTGAAGGCGGTTATACTGCTCCTGAGGACATAACATAACACCTCAGTAAATGCCAGCAAACAAAAACACTTGTGGGTCACTCAGTCTCATTCTCACCTGCTCATGCAGCTCCAGGATGCCTTTCTTACGTATGTTTCTTTTCGCCAAGTAAATTGCTTCAGTAAGGAAACAGAAATACAGAATGTTACCTGTTGGTAACAGGATGTGAAATAAAATGTGTACATCACCAGTCACGCTCACCATAATCTGTATCATCTACAGGCCACTGCTGTGTGGGCCAGAAATACGGTGTCTGGAAAGAACAAAAGACAAAAGTTGGATTTGTTTGTTACAGATCAGAAGCTAAATTAGGTTAATATGTCATTGCTCAGGAAACCAAAACCAGACCAGTCTGGGGTTTTACGTCACAAAATGAGTAGTGAACAATAGCAAACACTCTTCTCCTTGCTTCTGCCTTTTTTTCCATCCTTTAATGGTAATAAAATATTTTACCGGCAGATCAGTTATGCAGATATTTGCAAACAACAAAAAATCTTTGACATGTGATTCACTTTTTAAGTAATTGATCAAGATAAATTGCCAAACATTTACTGGTACTTGCTTCTCTAATGTGGGGATTTGCTGCTTTGATCTGTTTTGTATCATCATGAAATGAATTTCTTTGGGTTGTTGGTTGGGCAATTTTGCACAATTGCTTGACATTTTAAAGACATAAGCAATAATAAACAGATTAATCAATAATGAAAATTATCATTAGTTACAGCCTTAATGATATTATTAGAAGCTACAAAGAGAGAGTACCATGGTCCCTAACTGCTAATGGTCAAGTCATTCAAAGCCAACAAATGTTGACTTACTCATCAACATCCAGCTTTGATTGAATACGCACATTGTATCAAAACTTCAGTCCTTGCACCTCATTAATAAACTGGGCATGATTAAGATTTAAATGTGCTAAAAGAAAATCGGTGCATCAATACCCTATTATAACAGCCCATATTTTAACAGTCAGTGAGTTTTAGGGTAAGGGTTAACAAACAAAAGTTACCTTGCACTGCCTTTGTTGGCCCATTTCTATGTTTTTTTACACGTCACCACCACCAACTTAGTTGTTCAACTGTTGTGCATCCTCTTACAAAAACAAACTGGAGAGCCACTTGTAGAAACATTGCTCAATAGCGCTAATAGCAAATAAAAACTCTGAAGAAATGTGGAGCATTTACCTGGAAGCGGTAGAGGGATGCATCTGGTTTGATCACTAAGCGTTTGTGGTCTTGTAGAGGGTAGATGTATCCTAACGCCACGAGCATAGAGCCAAAGTTCTTCGCCTCTGAAGACAACAGATACAGAGAAAGTGGGACTTTAACAGCAGCTGTGGCATTTCTGCTGATATTAACTTGAAATCACATTCATTAACACCTTACACGATCATAAAAACAAGATTTTTAATAAAAAAAGACATTTTTAATTACCATACTCTATAAATCATGTACATATGTGAAAGACGTCATCTGCCTCATCTCTCACCTTGTGTATCTATCTGGAATCTGTCTGCTAACCACGCAATTATGTCTTCACCTGAGGAGAAAAGGTGGAAGTCAGAAGTAACAACATATGCACCACCGGTTACAAAAGCAGCTCTCACAGCAAACATCAAGAAATACGTGTTTTCTCTGTGTGTCCATAGGTAGGCTGGTGTGTGACTCTAAATGCCAGACCCCTCTCTGATACACCACGGCCGAATCTCGAAAGCCTCGACAGCTAATATGGGGAGACAGATGGGAGGAGGAAGAGGAGGAAGAGCGGGGGTCTGTGAAGGAAGCACAGCAAGAAACAAGGAGGCGAGGAGAGAAAGGAAAGGATACAAGAGGAGAAGAAAGGACAGGAGAGAAAGAAACAAAGGAGGAGAGACAAGGAAAACAGAGGCAAGATGAGGAAAGGAAAGTGAACAGAGGGAGAGGAAAAGAAAGGAAGGAGGAAAGCAGAGGAGAGAAAGGAAAGAAAGGGAAAGGATACAAGAGGAGAGGAAAGGACAGGAGAGAAAGGAAAGAAAATAGACACAGAGGACAGGAGAGAAAGCAAAATAAATACGAGTAGAGGAAAGGGTAGGAAACAAAGGAAACAAAAGAGGAGAGAAAAGGAAAGGAAAGGAAAACCGAGGCAAGATGGGGAAAGCAAAGTCAAAAAGGGGAAGGTAAGGAAAGTAAAGAGGAAAGGAGAGGAGAGAAGGAAAGAAAATGTAAGGAGACAAGAAGAAAGCAAAGGAACAGAAAAGAGAAGCAGTTTGCATGTTTGCTTGTTTCACTATTTCAGCAGCGAACCTGCCTGTAGTCAAAGCTCACAAATGACGTATAAGTTAAGGTTTTCTCTCTTCTCCTCCTCCTCCGCCTCCTCCTCGTCCTTGCTGTCTCTCTGTCTTGTTTTTCTCCTATTTCTCTCCCTGTTATTTGCACTTTTCCTCTCACCCGCTCAATCATCATCCTCCTCCTTCACCTCCTTCTTTTTTTTCCCTCTCCCTGACTCCGAGACCGCAGGGGTTGTCATGGAGATTAAATCTGTAGCTCTCGAGTTTGAGCCCAGAGCTCTGGTCTCCTCCAGTAAGACTATGCAGGCAATCACTCAGCCAGCTGCTGAATAACATCAGGTGTGTACTCCTGTTCATGTATATATGTATCCTCTTTACCAGTAATAGCATGCGGTATTGTTGTGATAACAAGTCTCTGAGGCTGCGACTTCACTCCTGTTTTGGGGTCCTGCATCTCCAGCATCACCTTCTCCGCCTGCAAAGGAATATATTATATAAGGGGTGAGAAGAGGTTACCACGACAACTAATTGTGAGTGTGTGTCTGTGTGGGGTGGAGGAAAAAAAGCAGGTTGGATGGATTTGTGAATGAAATCTGCTCCAAAATAATTCACTATCTAGGACACGATGGTATTATCTTCCTCATGCACAACATCACTGTTAACTGTTTTCTGCTTGATTAAATATTTGTAAAAATCGAATTGCCTCTCGAACATTTGAGAACTTGAGGTAAATTGCACCCCTGTGATATTAAGGCTCAAAGCTTATAATTAATACTTCCTATCAGACAAATCCTCTATGATTTAGTGCTATTAACCAGCTCTCTCAACAATACAATTCAGATTCTTAGTCCAAAAACTACATTAGTAGTTTTATTAAGTCAGTCTGAACCCTACCGCTGCACTGAAACGTGGCGAGAGGTGAGATGAGAGAGTTTGTTTCATGCCCTGATCTCATGGCTTTTGTTTGGCTTGTGTGGGAGGTTTTGCGGTGAGTCACTGCCCTCTAAACAGTTTATTAGTTATCATATCATCTGAAACCACAGCTCAGGTGTGTACAGGAAAGCAACAAATCATGTAGTACATTCATTCAGTTTGTTTGTGTGAAAGTGTGTGTGTGAAGAGAGAGAGAGAGAGAGAGAGAGAGAGAGATGACTCCTGGGCCTGTTTGAAGTGGCTTTGTGCTTTGAAGTCATCTTGGAGAGGCTGTAAGCCCCAGGCTAAGCTGGACCAAAGTGGGCTTTCATGGACCAAAACACGAAGTTTTCCTGGAAATGAAAGTATTCCCCTGGAGAGACATTGTGAGTGCTGCATCTGGGCCAAATAAAATATTTTTCTAATGGAAAAGCTTTTGTCTTAATTACTTCCTGCACATTTCTTTCCAATGCAAAAAATTATTCCACTTTGATAAATGTCCAGCTCCTGAAGTGTATGAATTTGAAATGTGAGATGATGAATGGAGCCTCTCTCTGGCCAAAGAACCGGGCTGTTGTTTTCCAATACTACAGTCCCTGGATTAACTTCTTACCAGCGGCTGCTAGGTGTAGATGGAGGCGCTGATACTGATCCAGGCTTAATGCTTATTAAAGTGAATGACCTTATCACTGTGAAATGGTCGAAACAAAACACAGTCTTACACTCAACATTTAGTATGACAGACAGATAGAGCATGCACTGAAACCAAGATGACATTTGTTTGTTATTTTAATGTCTTGAAATTCTGTTACAACATGAATGCTTGGTTCTTATAAAATTTTCTCACTAATTTGAATCAGTCTGGTAACTAAAATGTATAGTCTGCATGCTTAATTGAAACACGGCATGTTTGTGATCTGTTTTATTCAAAGAATTCTGTAGGCCGAATGGTACCTGTGAGGTTTTTTGTTTTACAAAAAATGTCTAACCGAAATACATTTAAAAACATCAGGAAACAAGGATTCCTCTGAGGACCTGTGGAGCATACAGACAGTTTTAGAGGCAAATGCAGTTTATAAGAGCAAATGCCAATACAACCAGGTTTTATGAGGTTACAGCAGACCCCTACAACCAAAGCATTGCCTTAGATAACTCACATCAGATACCTATCTATAGGTGCGTCTGCATGTATAGTCTACAAGCCTGAGCAGGGCTGTGATCATCACCTCTGATGTAAAAGGATATAGCCTACCTTCTTGAGGCAAGCCATCCGTGGTCGATACCTCTGTCCATGATCCCGGAGAGTGTTTCTAATAGTCATGGTATCTGATGCTTTTCACTGTCTCACACACATATACACAAATATAAATTGCTACTGTCGCCTGTGAGACCTGTGTCGTGTGGGGATGCTAGGAGGGAAGTGCAATGATAGATATTGATGCTGCATTCAAGTGTTCCCCATAAGCTCCTACTTGGAAGGTTGGAAATCATGATTATGCTGTTACATTTTCATTTTTCGCAAACATGTGGACGTTACAATCAAATTTGATCATGCCTTTTCTATTATTTAAAAAACAACCATACGAATGCACAAAATCAATCAATGGCATAACATTATAAATAAAAGCCCGAAATAATAAAAAATTAAACGCTTTATTCTTAAAATAGTCACAAAAATTCTGTTATATTCCCTTCATAAATACCCAAAGACTCATAAAGAGGTCTACTTGTGGAAAAAAAGAGGATTTCCTGACTGCACCTTTCTTGCGTTCAGGTACAAATTTTCACACTTCCAACAGCCTTTGAAAGCAGCACACGTAATGGGAAAGGGGAATCAACCAATCAGAGAGCTACTTTTTCTATCAGGCAAAACACCAAGCTGAACCAGCAGGGCGCGACATGGTATCACCAGTGTGGCCACCAGTCAAGTCCGATTTGTTTTATAAATTTAGCGAACTCAGACATTTTAGATTGTCTTGTCATTTAAAAACAGTGTAGAGAGTTAGACGTGTCCATAAATCTGAGCGTTTTAGTTGTAGTTGTCGTTGTATAATTGCGTCGTTAAGACCGTTAAGACTGATAATTACCTATATGCATACTTCAACTGACATATTTCTGTTTGAAAGTCATATAGTTGTATTGATGTGTCATGATAATACATAGCTAAGGATTAGACGTTATGTTTGTGTGAGTCAACATGGTACAAACAGCTAAGCTTAAAGCCACTTGAGATTGATGGTAAACACTCTGCAGCGCTACTTCCTGAGTTTAGGGAAGGGGCTTGGTCCCGTGCCTGCGCCCCCGTGAACGCGCATCAAATTAGCATCGATGAAGTTTGTGCGAACATGGCGGATTTCCTGCCGACCAGGTCCGTGTTAAAAGTTTGTCTACCTGTCTGCCTGCTCAACACCGGCGAGGTAGAACAGGTCCGAAAGTCCAAAGAGATCGACAGATGTCTCTCCCGGGAGAAAACGTACGTGAAACGGCTGGTGAAGATCCTGCTGCTCGGCGCTGGCGAGAGCGGCAAGTCGACTTTCCTCAAACAAATGCGGATCATCCACGGCCAGGACTTCGACCAGCAAGCCCGTGAGGACTTCAAAGGCACAATTTACAGCAACGTAATCAAAGGTAACCTCGCTGCTGAGTGCAGGTGCATTATGAGAGTAGAGGGCGACTGAAAGGCGTTTAAAATGGATGGGAAAGTTACCACATCTGTTCAGCACAGCGCCGTGTGAGAGGACACACATAAACAGTTTAACGTTAACGTTAGTCCTGTCGGCACACCCATACGAACCGTTTTCTTCTTAGATCTCATTTTTAACACTTTATAGCCCTTATATGTTTAACGTTTTAATTTGTCTCACAGTCATACATGCAAGCCAGCAGTATCAAATAGCTAGAGGCAAGTTTTGTGGCTGAACAGCTAACCTAGTGATGTAGCTAATGGAGGGTAAACCCACCAACCAGTGTGCGTTATGATGTGTTCCTGTTTGTCCACTCTTTGTATGTACAGGGAGTATACTAGGTAAACAGGGACTTAAAAACGACATAAAAAGTCAAGTTAATACTCTCTCACAGACACACAAAAATTTAATATAAAATATTAAAAGCTTCAAAAAATGTATTTATTTGCAAGGTCAGGGTAATATGGTGTGTGTGTGTGTCCCAGAAGTTTTAATCACAGTAACGTGGTCACATTTTTTAATCAGTCCTCTTGTACAAATATTTGTTTGTTTTTTAAATAAGCTTCTTTTTTTTACATCCTGCTACATCACTCAGGTTTGTCAGACACCGGTGTTGTGTTATTTTTGGTAGGCTGCTCGTATTGTGTCTCTTCCCCTTTGGTTCATTCGTATCTGGCCTGCTAGATTTTTAAGTAACCACAATTGGGCCTCTTTCTCTCTCACTCTTGATCCTTTCACTTCCTCTCCAGGTGTACGTGTGTTGGTGGACGCCCGGGAGAAGCTGCACATCCCATGGGGTGACCCGGATAACAGCCGGCATGGGGACACCATGATGGCGTTCGACACCCGGTCGGCTAAGGTGACCAGCGGGCAGCTGGAGCAGTCCGTCTTCCTGCAGTACATGCCTGCCATCAAAGCTCTGTGGGAGGACTCAGGTATACAGAATGCATACGACCGCCGCAGGGAGTTTCAGCTGGTAAGTGGATGTACACACACACACACACTTTCCTGAAAGATGATGGTGCCCCAGTTTTTGTACAAGCCCACACAATTGATAAGAATTTTTTCTTCATGTGGCTCTGGTACCCAGCTCTCAATCACCAAATTTTTCGAAATGGGTTAGTGAGTTGAAAGGCGGGGAAACGGCAGTGAAAATGGAAAGTGAAACCATTTTTCTATTTAATTCATCCTCCTTTCCTCTCTCCCTGTATCTATTGCTCTGGCTCGCTCGCGCTCTCTCTCTCTTTCTGTTGAGCGGTCAGACATGTGATTGAGTTAGCTTCCTGTTTACACCTCTCCCTGCTCCTTATGTCTTGGCTGTCAGCATGCATGTTCTTATCACACTGCCGTTTACACCAGAATAAGAGCTGTGGTTGGCAGCAAATTCAGGAGTCCTTACTGGGACTTTTCTGTGCTTCTTGGTATTACTTTCACAACCTGCTGCGATAAACCAAACAACAAAAAAATTGTGTTGCCTTGCGTTTGTTTAATTCTCTGCAAGCTGTCAGGTCATGTGGTGAACTTTACACATTGTCCTGCAGTTGAGGAACCCTCACTGAGGAGAGCGTAGGGGACACACTTCTCAAAGTTGCTTTCAGTAATGAGACAAAAGCAGAAAATTTAAATGTTCCTGTGAGTTGCATAAGGCTGAACTGTTCTCAATGGCGTTTTGTTAGCCTCACACTCAGCTTGTCGGTGTGAGCTGGCTGTGCAGACAGAACTGGGAATAAGAGTGATCAGAGCTGGAATGTTGATCTGTAGTTAAACAGCTTTATGCTTACAAACAGAGCCCCAGCTCTCCCACTCAACGTTGTTGGTGCACAAACACTCACACCTCGAGCACAAGGACAAACGTACATTCGGTGTGCATGTAGGGCTGCTACAACATTATTTTCTTATATTTTGGTGTGAAGAATGTCTCATACAAGCTGATATCTTGAAATAGCGTGTTTTGTCAGACCAACAAAAATATTCAAATGACCATCATCAAAGTGAATTTTTTTGGCTGAAAAATGACAAACGATTAACTGATAATCAAAATCGTTGCTGGTTTATTGCATGTTTTGGTCAATATATCCGTACTGTGCCCTCTAAATCTGTCCTATTGCTGATCATTAATGTTAGTGCAGAAACAATTTGTCACTTAAGCAATTGGTTTGTACAAAAATATATAGAAATGGGGATAATTAAGCAGTAATGTAGTAATTATCAAGCACAGATACTAAACATTTGGTGATTTCAGTCTGTCAAATGTGAATTTGCTGCTTTTCTCTGTTTTTATATTAATAGAATTTTTAAATATTTATATTTAGTTATATAATATTTTACTGTTGGTTTGTTGGTTCACCTTACAAGTTTTTCGTATTTGGTGATTTTAATCTACTTCCTTTTTTACAGTCCGTGTATGCGTGACACGACACCGGACTACACAGATTACTCTACAGCTGAACTAATTTGTCGATTAATTAGTTAGTCAATCAACAGGAAATGAATCAGCAGCTATTTTGGCAAAAATTTCCAAACATTTCATGGTCGCAGCTTCTCAAATGTGAGAATTTTCTGCTTTTCCTTGTCTTGAGTTATAGTACGTTGAATAGTTGGACATTTCAAACTGTTCAAAGAATCCTTTATTGCAGCCCTTTGTAGTATATAAAACCTTGATATTTAATCTTAGACCTGCAGCTCTCTGCGCTATCCCTTTGAAATATAAACACAGAAAAACCAGACGCAGCAGCTGAAGAGCTGTTGTTTTGGGAGCTGTTTAAATTTTCCCAGCTCCTGTTAGCGAGGGCTAATTAGTTTTTCTGCTTTTGGCAGATACAATCCATTGTTATCTGACCACGCCCTTTATGTATTTGCATCACAAATCACACGCGACATCAGGCTTGCTTGCAATTGTCATTAAAAAAGCACATGTACAGACTGAAGCACTTTGCGTAGTAAAAAGTTCACAAACTGGCTCTTTTAAATCAGCCATAAACATTTTCATCTCTTCTCACATGAGATTGGTTTTTATCAATGTCGCAACACACGCTGACAAATCACAGTTTTCATCCTATATCTTAAGTGTCATGTGGCTACAATTGAAATACTGACATTATGTAATGTTATGTTTCAGTTTTGCTTTTACAGCCACTCCTTTAAGCAGCAGGGGTTGTCATGCTTTGTAATGAATATAAAAAGCTCAGAGAAATCTTCCTGTTTCTCTTCTCCTTTTGTTATCTGACTGATTTTTTTTTTTTTTTTTTTTTGACGATTTCAAAACCACCAGTCCCCTCAGATTTGAGCTCATTTACTTGAGGGCAGCCAGAATTGAAATCACCCTCACAGAAAGGCAGCTCTTCTTTCTATGGGTTTAGCTTAGCGCCACGCCATTTTACCCCTCCCTTGTGTAATCTTAGCCTTGCGCGCACTTCCCACGTGTGTGCGCACACACACACACACACACAGGTTTTTCAGGTCAAGCTAGTTTTTTTGAAAGATCAAAGGTTACAAACAGAAACTTATAGTGGGGGGAAATGGCACTCACAAATACAGCCCTAACAATAACTACGACTGACGCAAGGGTGGTTAGTTTACGGTGTCAGTGATGCAAAATACATGCAAAACCATCACCTGATAATGGCGTGGTGGGTGACAGTAGAGACACTGCGGGTCCCAGCTATAATCTCTTTTGCTTTTTGCAGTCAGTTTTTGGGTTTATGTTGAGTACAGGAGACACACACACGCGCAGAGATAAAGGAATGCATCACGGTCTTGGCAGCCTCATGTTCGGGCTTGCACTAATTGCGCATGAACAGCGTCAGAACAGTCTCGAAAAGAATACCTACAGACACAGATCTAGCCACACTTCTGTATACATCAAAGGCACACTTACAAACACGTGTCTACTGCAATACCAGACACTTTGCATCCTGCTGCTCAGAGCAGACTCAGCTCTCGGGCAGACACAGTTTTGGAGGAGAAAACAAACAGATTACACACACCCACACAAACAAATTACCTGTTTGTTTGTGTGGGTGTGTGTGGTGGCTAAAGGCAGATTTTGTCCTGTGGTGGCTCCATGCCTCAGCAACAAATGTATACTATTGAATGCAATAACAGCAGTTCTTAAATGAGTAATGCACGTAAAACGGTGCTGTTTCTGATTAAAATGACTGAATATCATAAATTGTGTAGAATTAACAGAAATTCCTCCCTCTGTCCTGTCGCAGGGTGAGTCAGTGAAGTATTTCTTGGATAATCTGGATAAGCTTGGCGAGCCGGTAAGTTGTTTCTGCCTGCACTGATTGTTATAATCAGATGTGTACATGTTATAGTTAATATTGCAACATGTCTAGACAATTTAAGGTTAGCTGCCAAAAGCTAAAATGGTTGTTCACCAAAGATAATGCTGACATTTGGGCAAGGAAAGCTCCAATTAGCTGGCCGCTTTGCCGTGAGAAAACTGGCATCACCTCAGTATTGTTAGTAGAAGTACATAGTAAGTCAGTGGATATTATAACAGGGTATCTGCAGGTCTTACAAATTTGATTTAGTTTCCTCAATAAAAGGCCTTACAAGGTCTTAAAAAGTCCTTCTATTTTTTTTTTTATAAAAGTCTTAAATATTTTCTTTCTTTATATTTTCAAAGGCAATAATGTTAGTTTTAAAAGGGTTTTTGTATTTGATTGCAGGCTGTGAGAAGATGTTATACGCCTGTAAAACGTGGGATTGATGCAGGAGGCCATTCAATCATTTTTTTTTTTAGTGCGGTTTCAGTCAGTATTGTCAGACCTACACTGTTGCTACTGCTAGCTGCAGTACAACATGTACAGTAAAAACATAATTCGTGGCCACACCATCCCCTCCGATTTTCTTCAAACTGTAAAAGTCTTACATTTAACTTGGTGAACCCTGCAGAAACCTGCTTACATATTAGCAGAATTAGCAGAAAGGGCAGATTTTTTTTTTTCCTCAAATTGCTGCCAAATATCCACCTACTTTTTGAAGAATAATTTTATCAGTTTTTCCAACAAACATACATGCCATCCCTTACAGTCATCCAAATTATTTAAGAGATTTTTAACAACATTGACATGTACAACAAAAAAAAACTTAGACCACCAACCACCAAATAAATAAGAGCCTATCTTTGATCCTTTTTATACCATTACATTCATTACATTCCCAGCATCACCGTACCTTCAGATGTAATGGTTTCGAGATTATACATGTTACATTTTCCAATCCCTTAGATTATTTGGCTCATGACTTTTTCCTTTACTTTCACTTTAAGTAGCTTTGCCTGTTATATGTATACACATGTCTATAAATGTGCACTCTTTTGCACTCTTACGTTAAGATCCAGAGGATTTTGAGTGAAACCGGTTCCCTGTGAATATTATATATATTGTATATAACATATTTTTGGAGTAACTCTTTATTTTAACCCACAAACAGTGACTGAGAGTACCTTGAGGAAATATTGTCATTATATTTATTTAAATTTAACAAGAGTTCATCCAGTAGTACTGAAGCAGTGGAACATAATAATGTTTATGTCTGAGCCTTAAGTCAAGCTTCCCTCCAATCTCCAGCAGACATTTCCTAACATTTACATTCGACTTTAAGCTTCCATTTAAGACTCTGAGGTTTCAGTGGAACCAGATTTGAGATAAGCCAGTTATAAACGAATGATATTGTACCTTTTACGAGTGCACTTCATAATGATAATGATAGTTTTCAAAAGATCAAAGTGCAAATATTAAAAAGTGTTTCCTTGTAATGTTATACTGTGATTTTTCTCAACAATCACAAACTTTTTTAAGCTCTTTGTCTTGATCACGCTTGAAAGCCTTAGACTTGGATTAAGACCGTAATTGGTTGTCCATATTCATGTATTTATTTAACCAATATCCACCTATTTATAGTTTAAATAAAGTTTGCACAAAAGATTACCTGAGGACCTGAAGTAATGTTTTGGTAAAGACAGATCACCTGATTATACGCCTACTAATTTCATGCAAATGCTACTTTTAGCTTTCATATGTTTGTGTTGTTTCTATTCTGTTTGTCTACAAGCTAAATTTCCATCGTCATCTTGTGATTGTTGACAAATTCTATTTTATCGAACACTCATCTTCTCTACATGTACATTCACCGTGTCTTTCCGTCCCTCCTCCAGGATTATCTTCCCTCTCAACAGGACATCCTGCTGGCCCGTAAACCCACCAAGGGCATCCACGAGTATGACTTTGAGATCAAGAACGTTCCCTTCAAGATGGTGGACGTGGGAGGGCAGCGGTCGGAGCGGAGGCGCTGGTTTGAATGCTTCGACTCGGTCACCTCCATCCTCTTCCTCGTCTCTTCCTCCGAATACGACCAGGTGAAAACACGCCGGCTAACTTCCGTCTCATACACAAGCAAGCGCACACACACTTGTAACAGCCTGATAAGTGGAGCATTAATCAATTTTTTCTAGCAGATAATGTTTGGTGACTTTCTGATAAGTCGTCTTTGCTGTGTCTATATAAGCACTCTTATTCTTTGGAGGAGTTGTAAATTTATACACAAATAAAACTGTTTTGTGTACATGTGCAAGTTGTGCTCTATGGTACAAATTACATAAATGAATAAATGTTATTTAAGTGTTTTTTTTTTTTATTATTAAAAGATGGTACCATTACAGGAATCTTTACATTTAAATGGAAATAGATCATTGGCCACTGTATTGTATATAATCTTTACAGTAGGATTAAATGTGTCATTTTATGATTTGTGTTCACTGTACTAACTCACTACATGGGCTATACATCAACAGGGTAACCTGACTAGCATGGTTCAGCTAACAAACAACAGTTGACCCGCTAGGGACTAAAAATTGCAAACCTGACTGAATATCTTGTACCACACAGTTTGTAACTAGTATTCATAGCGTAACACAGCTATTTTATAGAAGGGCTATTGGATTGGACACGCTGAGCCGTGCAACGGACAGTCTGCCTGCAGCTACTTAAATTTTAATTACTACTTTAATTACATCTAGCACTAAAACTATCAGTAGAAATTGTATTAAATCAATGTGTTGTCTTTAACAGGTGCTAATGGAGGACAGGCAGACCAACCGGCTGCGTGAATCGCTCAACATCTTCGAGACCATTGTGAACAACCGCGTCTTCGTCAACGTTTCCATCATCCTCTTCCTCAACAAGACGGACCTGCTGGAGGAGAAGGTGAAGAGCGTTCCGCTCAAGGACTACTTTCCTGAATACACCGGGCCGGAGCACAGTCTGCCGGACATCCAGGGGTTCATGGTGGAGTGCTTCCGAACCAAGAGACGCGACGCCACCCAGAAGCCCCTGTACCACCACTTCACCACGGCCATCAACACGGAGAACATCAGGCTGGTGTTCCGGGACGTCAAGGACACCATCCTCCATGACAACCTCAAACAGCTCATGCTCCAATGACCCCTGTAAACCTGTGAAAATAGAGGACCTGAATGGGGACAAACCACCCCCTCGCTCCTGACGACGGGAGAGACCAGCCCTAGAAGAATCCGATAGACGTCAGCATTCTTCTTCAGCCGTTTTTATATTAGTTTTTACTCTCCTCTTTGAAGAGTTGGCCTTCTTGTTAGTACAGGGTTTGGTAGGGGAACGAGTCAGTAGGAGAGACTGTGGTGATTTAAAAAAAATAACAGCTGTTGACAGCATCTGATCTTTGCAGCTTCGTCTTGAGACTCTCCTCTGACCTGAGCGCTGCCTTACAGCACAAGACTGTCTGGGCCTTTTCAACTCACAAGGTGCCGGTGCTGGCGCCGATGTCAGTGCCTGGCTGTGGAAACCAGCAAAACATTTTACAAATCGGGCATATGGTCTCTGAACCAGATATCCAACTTACCACTCAACACATACAGAAATGGTGAAATAAGTACTTTTTAACATGTAAGCAGATGACAGTTAGATGGTGAAAATGCATCAAGATAAGCTGTGCAAGAGTTGATTTGTCTTGTGTCCAAGCACTGAATTAATTTAGTCCAAAATCACTCCATTATTTGTGTTGCACTCTCCAGTGCTGCTTTGTGAACGTTGTTTCGAAGCCCCTGTAGTTTATAGAAGGTTTTGTCAACTTGCTGATGATCTGGAGACTGCACAATTGTTCTTTTTTATTTCCTTTTCATATTGCAGCACCGTTCCTCCCTCTTCCCGTCCTAGTCAGGTTGACAGTGCCGACGTAGAGCCAGTTTTTGCCGCGACAAGGTCCAGTTCTTTGATGATGCAAAACACTCGGAACGGTTAAATATTTGATGTAGAAAGTGGCTCCAGCACTGGCACCTCTCCTATGGAAAAATGTTAGAAAAATGCGAGACTGAACCTGTAATGCCTTTTCATTTGTCTTAAGGAGACCTAATCACTGTTTAAATCCTGCGTTTGTGCCTGTTTATCTGTAGAATTAAAGTCTTAGCTGTCTTAAACAAATAAGTAAGTTTCCGTGCAAGTTGTCCTATATTTTTGGTTGTTTAAAGAAAATTACCTTCATTGGCACATTAGGCAGGTGTGCCCGCAAGTGAACATGCAGTCCACTGTTTTCTCAGGGTTGAATCAAAACCAGCATTAATGCTGATGTCATTGTTGGTGAATTTACTGAATAATCTCATTTTTATCTTGGTGACAGAGCAGTGAGACTCAGACAGGCCTCAGTACAGTTAGCTGGGTGGGATTTGGTACTGTATCCTCCTGGCTTTGACCCCTGAACATTGACCCAAAATCCCCCTCTCTCTCTCTCTCTCTCTCTGTTTTCATCTGTTATTGGATGTCTTGTAAAGGGACAGACCTCCTCTGTTTGCCTGAATAATGAATGTCTGTTAATAGATGTACAGATGTTTGCTCTGGATCGTCTGAATATACTGTAACCAATATTGTTATGGTAAGATACAGATGTAACCTGTCATGTGGGAATATCTGTGTTAGCAGTCTCTGAAAACTCAATCTTGTGCTGTTTAGGACTTCCCTTTTAAAAATATATTTTGAAATTGTAGGAAAAATTTAACAAAAAGGCTACTGGAATACTTTTGTCAGAGACTGTAGGGGGGTAATCTTTTGTTCAAGGACAACTTCCAGGCACTGTTCAAATTTATTTCTCTGCCAAATCACCCCATTCTTTCCTGGGACTGTTCACATCGAACGTCTAGTAGTATTTCCCCTAAAAATAAAGCTCCCGTGAGCTTCAGTTTGCTTCCAGTTCTGGCTTTGTGTACATACTGTAATCTGTTGCCATGTAAATAATATTCAGGTTTATCTCCGTATATGTAAATGTTTTTTCCCCCATCCTGAATGTGTTTCTAATCACTGCTTTTTTCCAATGAAGATGACCTTTTGATGTAGATGTATTTTTGTGTAATTTCTTCCATCACCTTTTTGAAATTAATTCCTGTGCCAAGTCTCATGCCACTCTAACCCTATCAATAAAATACACTTTTCTAATGAAAGTAGGCCAGTGTCTTTATAATACAACATACTAAATATATATTTTGCTTGCTAAGAGATATGTTACAAAATTAAATGTATATTCCTACATTAAATGTACAGTTAAACATTCACAAAACATTTTTGGAATACATTTTCAGATATCAAATATAAGTTGACAGTTAAATACAGGGTCCAAAAAATCTTTTTTTTGTGGTTATGAGGTATATTTTGAACCACATCCTCTCTGAAATCTGTGTCTGTTTCCTCTGATAAAACACAGATGTATT